>NC_052162.1:123900652-124157794 GCF_902713615.1 Scyliorhinus canicula
TCTCCCCGGTGTGAAGTCGCTGGTGTGTCTTAAGGCTGGATAACTGAGTGAATCGCTTATCACACACAGAGCAAATGAATGGCCTCTCCCCAGTGTGAACGCTCTGGTGGCTCTTCAGGGTGAATAACTGAGCAAATCCCTTATCACACACGGAGCAGATGAACGGCTTCTTCCCGGTGTGAAGTCGCTGGTGTGTCTGCAGATTGGATAACTGAGTGAATCCCTTATCACACACAGAGCAGGTGAATGGCCTCTCCCCGGTGTGAACTCGCTGGTGGTTCCGCAGGTGGGGTAACTGAGCAAATCGCTTATCACACACAGAGCAGATGAACGGCCTCTCCCCGGTGTGAACTTGCTGGTGGTTCTGCAGGTTGGTTAACCGAGTGAATCTGTTCCCACAGTCAGAGCAGGTGAAAGGCCTCTCTCCAGTGTGAACTCGTTCGTGTCTCCGCAGGTTGCCTATGACAGCAAATCCCTTTTCACACTGAGAGCAGGTGAAAGGCCTCTCTCCAGTGTGACTACGTTGATGACTTTCCAGCTGGCATGGGGCTGTGAATCCCATCCCACAATCCTCACATTTCCATGGTTTCTCCATGGTCCGGGTGACCTTGCGTCTCACCACGTTGGACGATCAGTTGAAGCCTCGTCCACACACACAATATGTGTACAGTCTCCCTGATGTGAATGGTGTAGAATTTTTTCAGGCTGCGTAACTGGTTAAAGCTCTTTCCACATTCAGTGCTCTGTAACAGTCTCACATGTGAATGTGTGTGTGTCTCAGTGCTTTTCCAGACACACTGATGTTTAAAATCTCTTGAAGCAGACAAAATAGACAAATAGCTCTTCTTCTAGATTCAAAGGTCGATGATATTAGACTCCCACGATTTGAGTGACTCAGTCAGTTCTTGACGTGATATTTAGTTTGAGATAGCCACCTCAAACCCCTCTTGTTCTAACTTTCTGCAAAAAGATTTTACAAAAATCATTAATGTCAGTACAGGATAGAAATTCAGAACAGACAATTCTAGTTTTTAGCAAACATTGTTCGCTCTCTCTCTTTCCCTGAAATGCTCTAAATCTCCATTCCACACTCTCCCTCCATTCTCACTCTGCTGCATCTAATATTCACCCTCCCAATTCTCCTGAAGGTGCTGAATCAGGCTGATTGACAGATCCATGCTCACTGCTTCTTGTCCTGGACACAGAGACTGCCAGACAGATATATGTCTATATTACTGAACAAAAAACGTGTGTAATATACAGACTGGATTAACTTCCTTCCCCTCCCAATTCTTATGAAGGTGCTGATTGATGCTGATCAACAAATCTAAACTTATTACAACTTGTACAAGAGTAGAGACTCTCCACCTAAGTATATTTACTGATTAGAGATGGGATGATTCTATATAATGTAGGTCCAGTACTATATTCCAAAACTAGAAATAATAATGCATGTATTTTATTACAGAACCATCAATAATATATATAATACATTCCATATATCTCTGTCAAATATAAAAGTTTTAAAAATTAATTTACGGGATGTGAGAGTCGCTGGTTCAGCCGGTGGAGGCGTTCGTTAAGGCTGAAGGACTGAGACTGATATGAGAGTTGGGATTCGGGCTTGGTTGGTGGGGACGGGGATTGTGTTCTCTTATTGAGGGTTTTCTACTTGATTGGTGATTTGTTTCTGACTCTTGAATCGGGGGGCGGTATATGTGCATGTGTTGTTTTCCTTATGCATGCGGTTCTGTCTTGTTTCTTGGTATCAGGAAGGTGGGTTTTGGGCACATGGGGCTGGGTTACTGAGGAGGGGGTGGGGAGGAGAGGGGGCTCCGGCAGGGGTTGCCACACGAGGAAACGTAGGTTGGCTGGTGAACGGGAGTGTGGTGGGGGAGGGGCCGCGGTCATTGGAGCCTGGTCAAACAGGTTTCAATGGACCTGGAAGGTGTGAACGGTGGGGGGAGGGGATCAATACTGGGTGAGGTGTTTGCAACAGGAAGTGGATGGGGGGGGATTCTGGGAGGGGTGAGGGGATTGATGGCAACAAAAGGAGGGCGAGGGGGAAGAGTCTGGCCAGATGGGCAGGGCCTGGGGTAATCATGGAATTTACAGTGCAGAAGGAGGCCATTTAGCCCATTGAGTCTGCATGGGCCTTTGTGAAGAGCACCCTACCTAAGCCCACACCTTCACCCTATCCCGGTATCCCCACCTAACCTTATTTTTGGACACTAAAGACACCTAACATGATATGGAGATGCCAGCGTTGGACTGGGATGAGCACAGTAAGACGTCTTACAACAGCAGGTTAAAGTCCAACATGTTTGCTTCAAACACTAGCTTTCGGAGCACTGCTTCTTCCTCCTAACACCTAACAGGCACATCATTTGACTGTGGGAGGAAACCGGAGCACCTGAAGGAAACCCATGCAGACATGGAGAGAACGTGCAGACTCCGCACAGAAAGTGATCCAAGCCTGGACTCTTTTGGCCTCTCTGGGGACTGCCATTAGCACTCTTTCCCCTTGGTTTCTGTGGCCATTAGCACCCAGTTTCCCAGGGTTTCTTGGATATGAATCATTTTCATTGTCACTCCACAGTATAAATACTTCCCATTTTCTCTGTCTGTTAGCTTTGACAAAGAGTCATCGGACTCGAAACGTTACCTCTTTTCTCTCCCTGCAGATACTGCCAGACTTGCTGAGATTTTCCAGCATTTTCTCTTTTGTTTTAGATTCCAGCATCTGCAGTAATTTGCTTTCATTCAATGAGATCATTGGCCGATCTACATAAGCATCATTTTCCCACACTATGCCCCACATCTGTTGATATCTTTAATATCTGGAAACCTATCAATTTCTATCTTGCAAATCCTTAATGACTGAGGCTCCACGCTCTTCTGGGGTAGAAAATTCCTAATTTTGCTGCATTGTCCCCATAACCCTCGACTTCCTTATCAATCGGAAATTGGTAGAACTCATCCTTGAAGTATTCAATTCCACTGATCCCTGTGGAAGAGAAATCCAGGGACAAACAACCCTCTGAGGAAAGAGATGGTTGGAAATATGTAATGTAGCTACAGTACAATACATGTTTTTAAAAATTTAATTCAGAGGACCCGATTAATTTTTTTTCCAATCAAGGGGCAATCCAGCATAGCCAATTCACCTATTCTGCACATCTTTCTGGGTTTATGGGGGTGAGACCCACGCAGACACGGGAGAATGTGCAAACTCCACACGGAATGTGACCCAGGGCTGGGACCGAACCCGGGTCCAAACTTTGCAGAGTCTGCACCCTCCCTGGAATCACTTCCTTTCCCTTCAGTTGCTGCAAGTCACCAGTTGAAGGTCAGATTGAGAAAGAAATGGAAAGGGGGAGAAAATAAAGTGTTTTACTCACAGATGTTGGACACAGGAAGAAGTTTCCCTCTGTGAAACTCAATTTTCATTCACACAAAGCCCGCGCACTGATTGGCTGGAGGAGCACAGTCCTTCCGGTCTTTCAATTCTTCCCATTGGTCAACACCTCAGCAGGAAGGTCAGGTTGTTGACTCCTCCCTGCACATGCGCAGCTTCCTCTCTCCCTTGGACATGCGCAGTCCCGCGCCGCCCACCCACGCGGCGGATAGAGCCGTTTCTTCAGTCCGAGGAATTGTGGGAGCCGAGGCCGCCATTACTCATCTGGAACCCGGTCTCCAAACTCCTGGGACTGGGATGAAAAGTGCGGGTACGGGACAATCACTGGATTTGACTGTGACGTCTCCCTTTGCAGAACAGTTTGTTAACTTCAGGTGTAAAGATTTAGACATCTGGGTGACATATTGGGGAGGGAATAGGTGAGACTGAAATTGAACCCGAGAGTCAGCACCTTCAGGAAGGAGAATTGAGGGAAAAGCAGGAGGAGCATAGTGGGATGAAGTAGTGTTACAATCAGTAGGGAAGAGGTAGAGATTGGGGACACAGATTTATTGTTTGAGACAAAGAGTGATTCTGCTGTTGTTGCTGTCCCAAACCTTATTGATGCTGAAGGTTGGGGCTTATTTTTGCTGATGTTAGAGACCCCTGTAACTGAGATGGAGTTTAAAATTCTGGATTCCGGTCAAATGAACCACATTTGAATTGCATACCCTGTGTCCTGTCCTTCTTGTAGTTCAGTTGTGTCTGCTGATTGCTGGGTGATCATTGTCTCTTTAAGAACTGCAGTTTGTGATCTCTCCACATTCATTCAGGGACTCTCAGCTGAAATTATTTTACAATAAAACATTCACTGTCAGCATCGCACCCAAACAAATCCATTGGTGTGAAATCAACAATTCCAAGTCGGAAATGTTCCACTGATTGAAATGACATAGCATGGACATCAAATAAACATGCCATAAGGTCCACCTGGTCTGTGATGGTTTTGATGCTCCACATATGTTTCCTCCCAGTCTTCTTCACCTTCACTGTCAGTCAGAGCTCAGTGGATAACACTCCTGCCTCTGAGTTCCAAAGGATATAAATTTAAGGTGAATGGTGGAAGATATAGGGGGGATGTCAGAGGTAGGTTCTTTACCCAGAGAGTAGTGGGGGCATCAAATGCACTGCCTGTGGAAGTAGTTGAGTCGGAAACATGAGGGACCTTCAAGTGGCTATTGGATAGATACAGTAGAATGTGAGGGTGTAGATTAATTTGTTCTTAATCTAGGACAAATGTTCGGCACAACATCGTGGGCCTAAGGGCCTGTTCTGTGCTGTATTTTTCTATGTTCTATGTTCTGGGTTAATTTCTCAATTAGGACTTGAGAACAAAACCCACGGCTGCCCTCTAGTGCAGTGCTGAGGGAGTGCTGCTCTTTTGGGGGTGCCATCTTTCAAATGATGTGTGAAACTATGGTCCCATTTTCCTCCTTTGGTGAATATAAAATATCCCATATCATTCTTTTTGAAGAAGAGCAGGGGAGTTAAGTAGGGTAAAACTAACCTGTCTCACGATGGTCTATACCCAGCTCATGTCGCTCTTTGTGGGTCAATATATATCCCTCAATCAACATCACTAAAACAGAACATTATTATCCTCTTGCTGTTTGTGGGATTTTGTTAACTGTCAATAAGTTGTAGGAAGACTACACACAGATACAGACAGGTTAAGTGAGTGGGCAACAGTTTGCAGATGGAATATAATGTTGGGAAATTTGAATGCGTTCACTTTGTCAAGAATAATAGAGAAACACAATTCTATTTAAATGGAGAGCGATTTCATTACTCAGTGTTACAGAGGGATCTGGGTGTCCTGGTGCAGGAATCACAAAATGTTAATATGAAGGTACATTAAGTGATTAGGAAAACAACTGAAACATTCATGTTTCCCACAAGGGGAACGAAAGTTACAGCTGTGCAGTGCCTTGGTGAGACCACATCAGGAATATTGTGCACTATTTCTTCACTTTGTTTAAAACACAAAAATGTAATTGTGTTAACAGCAGTTCAGAGAAGGATCACGCGACTCATTCTCAGGATGAAGGGCTTCTCTTATGCAGAAAGGTGGAACATGTTACGTCCTTAGCCACAGGGGTTCAGAGGAAGGAGAGGTAATATTATAGAAATATTTACAATCCTAAGGTGATTCAATAGGGTGGAAATTAGGTGGATGTTTCAAATATGAGACTAGAACCAGGGGACATAGTTTACCAATATGAGATCCACCATTCAGAAGGTGATTGAGGAGAATGTATTTCTCACAGAGGGTGTTTAGCCTGTGGAATTCTCTTCATCAGAGAACAGTAGGGCTGGGTCATTGAATATATTCAGGGTAGAGTTAGACAGATTATTGACAAAGGAGACAAGGGTTATGGGGTGAGACAGGAAAGTGGAGTTGAAATCTCAGCCAGATTAGCAATGATCTTATAGAATTGGGCAGCAGGTTCAAAGAGCTGAATGGCATACTCCTGTCCCTATGTTCCTATCTTGTTTTGCCTAAATTTGCTGCCACGTTTCCTACACAACAGTGACTACACTTCAGAAAGTACATCATTGGCTGTAAAGTGCATCGAGAAATCCAGTGGCCCTGGAAGCTGTTATCCAAGTCTAAAGCTACGTTAGAGTATCTGACACTTAAAGGGAGATGCTATTGAAGATATTTCATCACCGAGCTTATGTACAGTACAAATTATTAATGACACAAATGTGTTAATGAGGTGAAGTTTAACAGCCAATTATGATAAAGTGGCTGACTCCAACTATTCTCCATGGAATCACTCGTCTTTTTAGTGACTGCAATGTACTGACATCACCAAACCTAAACACGTAGAGCTTCCATACTCATCGATCCCCAAACAGGCTGAATCTGCCCTACACCCAAAGTGGGGAGTCACAGGAACAGAGTACAGAGGAGCCAAAGAGTGTCCAGAACATTGTAAATATCCTTTTAGTCTGGCTGTCTTTGAGCCTCAACTCATTTTCTGCTTTTTATAACCATGTTCGGTTTCATTAATAAACTTATATCAGGAAAAATATTTGATTTGTGTTGACATTTCAGGGTCAGTTGGATTTCGGCGGGAGCTGGGACACATCAGCTGGTGAGTAGATTTGTAAATTTCATTGCAGGAGCAGCGGCCAGCCATTGGATACCGGCAGGTGCTGAGCCTATCGGGAGGTGAGTTGTAAGTTTAAATTACTTACAGGAAGTTTATCCCACGGACTTCTGGGAAGGTTTACCCCTCCCTAGTCAATAAATTCTGGTGGAGAGGAAACCCGAGACACTACACGTGTAGTGTCTCCCACCCGCCCTCCTCCTCTAACCTAATAATAAGACCCATTGGGGTGAGCAGTTGAGTGCCTTATTACATTATTATTTTTCTTTTTCTTATTTGTTAACCAGAACTAGGTTGTAAAAGACTATAGCAGAGGTATCCAAGTTTTTTTTTTTAACTGAAATTTATACAAAGTAATAAAGTAATTAACTAATCAGAGATGGCTGGGCAGGTGATGTGCTGTAGCTGTATGATGTGGGAGCTGGCTGTTCCCCTTGTGAATGGCAATGACCACATCTGCAGCAAGTGTTGGTTGCTGGAAGAACTCCGGCTCAGAGTTGATGATCTGGAATCTGAGCTTCAAACACTGCGGCACATCCGGGAGGGGGAGAGTTACCTGGACACTTTGTTTCAGGAGGCAGCCACACCTGGGAGATTAAGTAATTCACATTCAGTAAGTGATCAGGGACTGTAAGTGAGGCAGGCAGGGGGAACCTGAGTTCAGGAGTGCAGGAGCCTCAGCCCTTGACCTTGTCCAACAGGTATGAGACTCTTGCTCCCTGTATGGATGAGGAAAAGGGCTCTGGACAGGATGAGCCAGCTGACCACGGTACCATGGTGCAGAAGGCCATTCAAGAGGGGGGAGTAAAAAGACAAGTAGTTGTTATAGGGGATTCTATAATTAGCGGGACAGATAGTATCCTATGCAAGCCGGATCGGGAGTCTCGCATGGTGTGTTGCCTGCCCGGTGCCAGGGTGCGGGACATCTCTGACCGGCTTGAAAGGATATTGGAGCGGGAGGGGGAGGATCCAGTTGTTGTGGTCCACGTTGGGACTAACAACATAGGTAAAGCTAGGGTGGAGGACCTGTTCGGGGACTATCAAGCACTAGGAAGAAAATTGAAATACAGGTCCTCAAGGGTCATAATCTCTGGATTACTGCCCGAGCCACGTGCCAATTAGCATAGGGATAAGAAAATTAGGGAAGTAAACACGTGGCTAAGGGATTGGTGTGGGAAAGAGGGATTCCACTTCATGGGACATTGGCATCAGTTTTGGAACCGGGGGGATCTGTACCGTTGGGACGGTCTCCACCTGAACCGATCTGGAACCAGTGTTCTAGCGAAGAGGATAAATAGGGTGGTCAGTAGGACTTTAAACTTCTGAGTTGGGGGGAAGGGAAAGTGAAAGCGACAGGGAGCATGGAGTTAAATGGCAAGATACGCAGGAGGATAACATGTAGGCAGGTGGATTTAAGCTTGAGGCAGACTAGGAATGCAACAAAAAGGAAGGATAACTTTGGACATCTTAGGACTTCCAATATCTGTAATGATAAGAAAGTTAGCATTAAGGCACTTTACCTGAATGCTCGTAGCATTTGTAACAAAGTAGACGAACTAATGGCACAGATCATCGTCAATGATTATGATGTGGTAGGCATCACAGAGACATGGCTGCAGGGGGTTCAGGACTGGCAGTTAAACATCCAAGGATATACAACCTATCGAAAAGACAGGGAGGTGGGCCGAGGGGGTGGGGTTGCCTTGTTAGTTAAGAACAAAATTAAATCTATGGCACTAAACGACATAGGGTCGGATGATGTGGAGTCTGTGTGGGTAGAATTGAGGAACCACAAAGGCAAAAAAACCATAATGGGAGTTATGTACAGACCTCCTAACAGTGGTCAGGACCACGGGCGCAACATGTACCGGGAAATAGAAAAGGCATGTCAGAAAGGCAAGGTCACGGTGATCATGGGGGACTTCAATATGCAGGTGGATTGGGTAAATAACGTAGCCAGTGGATCCAAAAAAAAGGAATTAATGGAATGCTTACAAGATGGCTTTTTGGAACAGCTTGTCATGGAGCCCACAAGGGAGCAGGCTATTCTGGACCTAGTGCTATGTAATGAACCAGACTTTATAAAAGATCTTAAAGTAAGGGAACACTTAGGAAGCAGCGATCGTAATATGGTTGAGTTCAGTCTGCAGTTTGAAAGAGAGAAGGCAAAATCGGATGTAATGGTGTTACAGTTAAATAAAGGTAATTACGAGGGCATGAGAGAGGAACTGGCGAAAATCGACTGGAAGCAGACCCTAGTGGGGAAGACAGTAGAGCAAAAATGGCAGGAGTTTGTATGCATAATTGAGGACACTGTACAGAGGTTCATCCCCAAGAAAAGAAAGATTATCCGGGGAGGGATTAGACAGCCATGGCTGACAAAGGAGGTCAGGAAATGTATCAAAGAAAAAGAGAGATCCTATAAAGTGGCCAAAAGCACTGGGAAATCAGAAGATTGGGAAGGCTACAAAAACAAGCAGAGGTTAACAAAGAGACAAATAAGGAATGAGAGGATCAAATATGAAGGCAGGCTAGCCAGTAATATAAAAAATGATAGTAAAAGTTTCTTTCAATACATAAGAAAGAAACGACAGGCCAAAGTAGACATTGGGCCAATTCAAACTGATTCTGGAAGGCTAGTGATGGGAGACGAGGAAATGGCTGGAGAATTTAATAAGTACTTTGTGTCTGTCTTCACAGTGGAAGACATGAGTAATATCCCAAAAATTATAAAGGGTCAGGGGGCTGAGTTGAGTATGGTTGCCATTACAAAAGAGATGGTGCTAAAAAAGCTAAAAGGTCTTAAAATTGACAAATCTCCTGGCCCCGATGGGCTACATCCTAGAGTTCTGAGGGAGGTGGCTGAAGAAAGAGCGGAAGCGTTGGTTGAGATCTTTCAAAAATCACTGGAGTCAGGGAAAGTCCTAGATGATTGGAAGATCGCTGTTGTAACCCCCTTGTTCAAGAAAGGATCAAGACAAAAGATGGAAAATTATAGGCCAATTAGCCTAACCTCGGTTGTTGGTAAAATTCTAGAATCGATCGTTAAGGATGAGATTTCTAAATTCTTGGAAGAGCAGGGTCGGATTAGAACAAGCCAACATGGATTTAGTAAGGGGAGGTCGTGCCTGACGAACCTGTTAGAATTCTTTGAGGAGGTGACAAGTAGGTTAGACCAGGGAAACCCAGTGGATGTGGTCTATCTGGATTTCCAAAAGGCCTTTGATAAGGTGCCACACAGGAGGCTGCTGAGTAAGGTGAGGGCCCATGGTGTTCGAGGTGAGCTACTGGCATGGGTTGAGGATTGGCTGTCTGACAGAAGGCAGAGAGTTGGGATAAAAGGTTCTTTTTTGGAATGGCAGCCGGTGACCAGCGGTGTCCCACAGGGTTCAGTGTTGGGGCCGCAGCTGTTCACCATATATATTAATGATCTGGATGAAGGGACTGGGGGCATTCTAGCGAAGTTTGCCGATGATACGAAGTTAGGTGGTCAGGCAGGTAGTGCTGAGGAAGTGGGGAGGCTGCAGAAGGATCTAGACAGTTTGGGAGAGTGGTGCAGGAAATGGCTGATGCAATTCAATGTGAGAAAATGTGAGGTCTTGCACTTTGGAAAAAAGAATCCAAGCATAGACTACTTTCTAAACGGTGAGAAAATTCATAATGCCAAAGTACAAAGGGATCTGGGAGTGCTAGTCGAGGATTCCCTAAAGGTAAACATGCAGGTTGAATCCGTGATTAAGAAAGCGAATGCAATGTTGTCATTTATCTCAAGAGGGTTGGAATATAAAAGCAGCGATGTGCTACTGAGCCTTTATAAGGCTCTGGTTAGGCCCCATTTGGAGTACTGTGTCCAGTTTTGGGCCCCACATCTCAGGAAGGACATACTGGCACTGGAGCGTGTCCAGTGGAGATTCACACGGATGATCCCTGGAATGGCGGGTCTAACATATGAGGAATGGCTGAGGATCCTGGGATTGTATTCATTGGAGTTTAGAAGGTTAAGGGGAGATCTAATAGAAACTTACAAGATAATACATGGCTTAGAAAGGGTGGACGCGAAGAAACTGTTTCCGTTAGGCGAGGAGACGAGGACCCGTGGGCACAGCCTTAGAATTAGAGGGGGTAAATTCAGAACAGAAATGCGGAGACATTTCTTCAGCCAGAGAGTGGTGGGCCTGTGGAATTCATTGCCGCGGAGTGCAGTGGAGGCCGGGACGCTAAATGGCTTCAAGGCAGAAATAGATAAATTCTTCATGTCGCGAGGAATTAAGGGCTACGGGGAGAATGCTGGTAGGTGGAGTTGAAATGCCCATCAGCCATGATTGAATGGCGGAGTGGACTCGATGGGCCGAATGGCCTTACTTCCACTCCTATGTCTTATGGTCTTATGGACATTTCTTGATTAGACTGATGTACATTAAGGATAGGGGGTAAGAGGGGTTGACAGGCTCTTTAACAAAAAGTGAGTCCCTCAAAGGCAGTGTTTTTCAAACGGTTTTACTTAGTACCCATTTTTGTCAACCGATCGATCTTCGTGACTCACATCGGCCGAAATGTGCGAGCCACATTGGCCAATCTTTGCGAGCCACATCGGCTGACCTATGTTACTCTCAGTGGCCGACCTTCGTGACCCACCATTTTCACTGACCTTTAATGTGACAAGTGAGCCTGCTTGGTCCTCACGATCTCACTTGCTTTGTTATTCAATGTTTCATTTCTGACAATGACTTCAGCAGATTATTTAAGATCGCACTGCATCCATTGAAAAAAATGAAGACATTTATCCTCAAACTCGCCATGTTTCGTCATCAAATGTCTTTGAAGTTTTGAGGGTTTTAAACTTTCACTTCCTAGTGCTTCCCTGCATATAACACACTTTGAATCCTGATTTGCAGTGGGACAATAAATAACGCATACCTCAAGTAATCATCTTTATGCTGCTTTGTTCCTGTTCGCAGCTTCTTCTTCATGGATTGTTCACCAGAGGCCCTGGAGCTCAAAATGGAGGAATCACTCTCGTGCGCCCAGAGTACGTGATGTCAGTGTGGCCTGCTGTCTGCCACCACTCCAGACAGAAGACTCCAGCCATTTAAAAACAAATTCTGCTCCTGGGTCAGTGCACTGACATCAGGAGGCCACGTTCTACCCCGCTGGGCTCTGGGCCTGCACACGGCTGAGGGGCACCTACGCAGGGAACAGCCAGCATTCTAAAAGCCGGTTGCACCGTTGAGCACCAATTCCCGTGATCCGGAACGCCACGGCACGACCCTCCCGATACCCGCCCAGGACCTACCCACAGGTCATGCCGCTGGATTTGAAAATGACTGCTCCAAGGTAATTGGCAAAGGAGCCAGTCGGGTAGATGAGATTTTATTTTTTGACACAGCGAGCGGTTCTGATCTGCCTGAAAGCTGATTTAATAGTATCCCCCCCAAAGGGTAAACACTTGAAAGGTAAGAATTTGCAAGGCTGTGGGGAAAGAGCAGAGCAGTTGGATGAATCAGTGAGTCCTTCCAAAGAGATAGCAAGGGCAGGATGGGCCAAATGGTCTCCTCCCACACCAAATGAATCTGAGCCTCCTGCTTTTGTGCAGGTTAAAAGGGACAGATTTCATTGCAGCCTCTTCCCTGTTTATGTATTTAAAGAGATGGTTTTCTCTTTAGCTCTGAGTGACCAATATAACAATTGGTTGGAACCCATTTCCCAGTCAGTCCTCCAGCACCTTCCTGTCTCTCTATTAGTGCAATGCCCATGGCAGTTTCCCAACTGGGGCACAGGCCCCGTTATTCTCAGCTAAATTCAGCCCTCAGCTCTGTCTCCTGGCTGTCATTGAGACGAGCAATAGAGACAGAAAGGTGCCCGAGGCTCAAATGGGAAGCCAAAACTTGTGGTTCTAAACCGAGACTTCAACATTTGTCAGTCAAATCCATGTTATTTATACTGGGGTTTCTATTATTACCGTGCCACCCCTTTTCATGTTACATTGATGTACTTTAGGGAAAGTGGGTGAGAGGGAAGACAAAGGGTGAGAGGGAAGACAAAGGGTGGGAGTTTTAACGGGTAACTTTCCCTTTCTAACTTTGCATTGTCGATAGTGTCAGCTGTGGCTCAGTCGGCAGCTCTCTCACCTCTGAATCAGAAGGTTGTGGATTCAAATCCAGGGGAGCTATCCCCGGTGTCCTGGTCAATATTTATCCCTCAATCAACATCACTAAAAACAGATCATCTGCTCATTATCACATTGCTGTGTGTGGGATCTTGCTGTGTGTAAATTGGCTGCTGCATTTCCTACATTGCAACAGTGACTGCACTTCAAAAGTACTTCATTGGTTGTAAAGTTCTTTGGGATGTCCTGTGGTTGTGAAAGGTGCTATAGAAATGCAAGTTCTTAAATTGAAGATTTAGGTTTTCAGATCTTGTTATCTGGAACTTTATTGATTTCAGCCAACCGCAACTTTTCATTTCATAAATTCACTTTGGTTCAGACAAGGCAATTAAGACAAAGACAGAATTCTTTTGATATTAAATTTAAAAAGTTTATTCAAAGAAACTTTAAGACATTGACTTTTACAACTTCATGCGGGTGATCAGTCTGTAGCAGTGTAACCCTCTCTGGCTCCTTCTTTGACAGTAATTCTTGTGGAATTCAGCGTCGGGATTCTGGCTCCTTCTTTGACAGTAATTTCCTTGGAACTCGGCCTCGGGAATCTTCAGTACTTGGCCAGCAAGAAAGACCTTCAGAACCTCTGCTTTTATCCCCAAAGTGACCATTACCTCATGTCAGAGTTGGGCCTGTGGTCACATGACAATTGGTCAATTTGGTCACTGGATTAATTTAATTGGATCCCCAATTACTGACACCACCTTCTCTCACTATCTCAGACAGGAATACAATAGAACTGTTTCATACTGTCCCTTTATCTGATTCTATACAATCCGTTATTCATACAGTTTCAAATGTTGAGGCTAATCAGAGCTTGAAGGTCTCTCTTGCCAGTACATTTATCCTCATTGCATTCTGTACAGACACAGCAATTGAGCTTTTACATTTTTATAGCAAATAAAACTCAGACTCTGATTATAACTGATTCATTATTGATTATTTAATTGTCACTCAATTAAGGCTCATTACTTAATCAGTCATCTGTTACTGACTGGCAGCTAATTAATACAGTAATCTTTAATTAATACATTTGGTTAATACAATATCCACTGGTGGAAAAAGACTGTTTTATGGAAGACAATCACTTTCTTTCTTACTAACTTTGATTGGATTGAACAATGAGTCTTAGACTTGAGCCAGACTTTGGCAGGATGATACCCTGTAGCTTTACAAAATTCTGGAACAATTTGTTACTTTAAACAATTTCACCTTATTCATCAGTTTTGACAAACAGTTTGGTTTATACAGAATTAATTTTTAAAAGACAGGTCCAGTCAGGTTTCAGAGTTTAACTTGGCTTCCTTAACCTTGTTACTTATAACAATGAAGATGATGAGTGATTGATTTTTAAAAAGAAATATTATTAATGAGGCAGACCCAGAATGTCCGACATTACAACAGTGACTACACTTCAAAAGTATTTCAAAGGCTGTAAAAAGCTTTAATGAATGAAAATCGCTTATTGTCACAAGTAGGCTTCAATGAAGTTACTGTGAAAAGCCCCTAGTCGCCACATTCCGGCGCCTGTCTGGGGAGGCTGGTACAGGAATTGAACCGTGCTGCTGGCCTGCTTGGTCTGCTTTAAAAGCCAGCGATTTAGCCTGGTGAGCTAAACCAGCCCCTAAAGGAGGAACCAACCTCCTCCTTTAGGAGATTGTGTGGTCATGAAAGGTGTTATAGAAATAGATATAGAATCCCTTGAGTGCAGAAGGAGGCCATTCAGCCCATCGAGTCGGCACCAACCCTTCAAAAGAGTACTCTACCCATATCCACTCACCCACAACCCCATAACCTAACCTGGACACTGAGGGGTAATTTATCAGGGCCAATCCTCCTAGCCCATACATCTTAGGACTGTGGGAGGAAACCAGGGCACTCAGTGGAAACCCACACAGACACGGGGAGAACGTACAAACCACACACAGTCAGTGACCATAGCCAGAATTGAACATGGGTCCCTGGTGCCGTGAGGCAACAGTGCTAACTACTATGCCATTGTGCCACTCAAATAAATATAATTTATTTTTAGAACTAGTTTCCAAACTTGGATATATCACACTCGGTCCACTCACCAAGATCACTCAAAGACCGAGACTTGATTTTATGTAGCAACCATGTCTTTCACTGCATTTCAAATACCCTATGAAAATCCAAACACAGTATCTCATGAAAGTCTTTGATTTAAAACAGAATGACTTGTTGTGATTTGGGATTCACTGCCTGACAAAGGTGCTGGAAGTAAATTCGACTGTAACTTTCAATAGGGAACTGGACAGGTTCTGCAGGAAAATAAACTTGCAGGGTGATGGGACCAATTAGATTGTTCATTCAAAGAGATAGCATGGGAATGGTGAGCTTAATGGCCTCCTTCTTTGCCCTTTGATTCTCATTTACATTTGAAGAAAATCTTAGACTTGAACCAGAGTTTGGCTGTATTTGGGAAATACCCGAAATCCACTTCCTACCAGGGGGTAGAAGCGGAGATGATGGAATGGTTTCCAAATAGAAATTGGGTGGGCTTTTGAGGGAAATAAACGGACAGGGAATACGGGAATAGAACAGGGCAATCATTTGATCAATAGAAACCTACAAGTTGTGAATCTTTGAAATTCTCTACCCCAGAGGGCTGTGGGAGCTCAGTCATTGAGTGTGTTTAAAGCAGAAACTGACAGATTTCTAAATACCAATAACACAAAGGGATATGGGGACAGTGTGGGGAAAAAGCATTGAAGTGGATGATCAGCCATGATTGTATTGAATGGTGGAGCAGGCTCGATGGGCTGAATGGCCAACTCCTGCTCCTGTGTTCCAATGGTACAAAGATGCAAGAGACACCCAGATAATTTAGACAAAAGAACCATGTAACCACATTAACCATCTTAATGGCAACGTGGCTGCTTTGGGAACTAAATATCTTCCAACATGCAAACACCTTTTCATTCTGTGCTTCTCGTCAAACTTGGAACCAGGTAATCGCAACTAGCCTCAAAAATGGTCAGCCCACCGGAGGCAGAGGTGTTAGACCGGCCAGTCCAACAGAAAGAAACCGTCCAATCATCACCATTCACCAGATGTCAGAATGAACAAAATGCAGTCCTGGATATCAGTGAGAGCAGAAACAATAACAACGGAGCCAACATCTGGAATTTATTGTGAACTTGTTGGAGTCACAACAGGTGTGATGAATCACAAACCCCCCTCCCCACATTGAGAGCAGATGAATGGTCTCCCCCCAGAATTAACTCGCTAGTGTCTCTGGATCATTGAATGTCTCCCCTGCTCAGAGCAGGTGAATGGCTTCTTCCAGGTGTGAACTCGCTAGTGTTCCTGCAGGGTGTATGGATATCTGAATCCCTTCTCTCACTGAGCAGGTTAACGCCTTCTCCCCTGTGTGAACGCGCTGGTGTGTCTGCAGGCTGGATAACCGAGTGAATCCCTTCTCACACTGAGAGCAGGTGAATGGCTTCTCCCCAGTGTGAACTCGCTGATGTATCCGCAGGCTCGATGAAGTAGTGAATCCCTTCTCACACCGAGAGCAGGTGAACGGCCTCTCCCCAGTGTGAACTCGCTGGTGTTTCCGCAGGTCAGATGATTGAGTGAATCCCTTCTCACACTGAGAGCAGGTGAACGGCCTCTCCCCAGTGTGAACACGCTGATGTATCCTTAGGTTGGATAACTGAGCGAATCGCTTCTCACAGTGAGAGCAGGTGAACGGCCTCTCCCCAGTGTGAACTCGCTGGTGTATCTGCAGGTGGGATGACTGAGTGAAACCCTTCTCACACTGAGAGCAGGTGAACGGCCTCTCCCCAGTGTGAACTCGCTGGTGTGTCTGCAGTTCGGATGACTGACTGAATCCCTTCTCACACACAGAGCAGGTGAACGGCCTCTCCCCAGTGTGAACTCGCTGATGTATCCGCAGATTGGATAACTGAGCAAATCCCTTCTCACACAGAGAGCAGGTGAACGGCCTCTCTCCAGTGTGAACTCGCTGATGTATCCGCAGGTTGGATAACTGAGCGAATCCCTTCTCACACTGAGAGCAGGTGAACGGCCTCTCCCCAGTGTGAAGTCGCTGGTGTGTCCGCAGGTCAGATGATTGAGTGAATCCCTTCCCACACACAGAGCAGGTGAATGGCTTCTCACCAGTGTGAACTCGCTGGTGAATCTGCAGGCTCCTTAAAGTAGTGAATCTCTTCTCACACTCAGAGCAGATAAACGGCCTCTCCCCAGTGTGAACCTGCTGGTGTGTCCGCAGGTCGGATGATTGAATGAATCCCTTCCCACACACAGAGCAGGTGAATGGCTTCTCCCCAGTGTGAACACGTTGGTGTTTCTGCAGGTTGGATAACTGAATGAATCCCTTCCCACACACAGAGCAGGTGAACGGCCTCTCCCCAGTGTGAATGCGTCGATGAGCTTCCAGTGCAGATGGAGCCCTGAATCTCTTCCCACAGTCCTCACATTTCCACCGTTTCTCCAGGGTGGGGGTGTCCTCGTGTCTCTCCAGGTTTGTCGATCAGTTGAAGCCTCCTCCACACACAGAACACGTTTAAGGTCTCTCCCCGCTGTGAATGGTGTGATGTGTTTTCAGGCTGTGTAACTGGTTAAAGCTCTTTCCACAGTCAGTGCTCTGGAACACTCTCACTTGGGTGTGTGTGCCTCGGTGTTTTTCCAGTCACAATAATGTTTTGAAGCCGACAGAAAAGATAAACATTTCTCCTTCTAGATTCAAAGTCCAGTAATATTCAGTGCCAAGGAATTGGGAGACTCAGTCAGATTGAGATGTGACATTTGAGATTTCTGTCTGTAATTCCTCCTCTTCTAATTTCCTGTAAAAACAATTTACAAAAGTTACTTTTCTTCTCCTCATTTTGGAGAAGGTATCCTGAGGGTAACGACAGTCTGGCCATGGGGTTATTCCTCCGGGTCCTCAGTCTTATTGAGGAATGTCCCCTTGGATCTATTGTGGTGGGAATTCTTTTGTATTTTTGTTATTATGGGAGGGTTTATGTGTTGTTGACTTTATCCTACTCTGGTACAGACGGGGCTTTTATCTGTGAAAGGAGCAGTTTGGGGAGACTTTGGTGCCTCTGGTGTAAAGTGAGTTGGAGGAGGGGGTAATGGCGCACGCCCGATTGTGGTGTGAAAGTCTGTTCCTGTTCTCTCTGTCACCTAACTAATGGCGGCAGTTAATCTGCAAATTTTCTCAGGGAATGTACGGGGATCCATCACCCTATCAGAAGGAAAAAGATCCTCTCCTTTCTTAAGGAGAAAGTCGACATGGCTTTATTACAGGAAACACATCTGGATTATGAGGAACACTTTAAATTGAGGCGGGATTGGTTGGGGCAACAGGATTGTGGCAATGCTTATTATACACTATCCAAGCAGTCAGGGTAACCCTGCCGATTACAATGTGCATGTCAATTTCCTTTCTGCCGGCCCCCCCCCATCTCTCTCCCCTCCGCCCCCTTCAGTCGTCGTTTCTGGGTCCTTTCCTGGGCCCTTCACTGTACAATGGGAGTTATCTGTTATTTACAAGTGGACGGTGCCTGGCTGGGCGGATGCTCCGAAGACTGCCATTTGTGGGCACGGCCCGACCCTCATAACCATGGACATTGCCTCTAAATAAGCTGTGCAGAATTCGACAAGTCTGGGGCATACCCAGAACATGTGGGCATGGTTTGCCAGGCCCCGCTGGCACCATTCACATTTGCCCTCCGTCTCCGGGAAGAACCTGCTCATTCGGGTTCTTGTCAGGTGAGCTCTATGCACAACATTCAGCTGCATGAAGCTTAGCCTTGCGTAGAAGGTGGAGTTGGTCCCGTTCAGTGCTTCGCTCCAGAGTCCCCACCCTATTCCCGTCCCTCGCTCTTCCTCCAATTTTTCCTGGGTTTTGTCAAGTAAGGAGCGCATCCTTATTAAGAGTTGTCCGTACAGGTCCCCACAGTTTCCCTTCCCCAGACTGTCTGTGCCCAGTAACTCCTCTTGCATTGTGCTTCTCAGGGTTCCTGGGTATGATGGTGTCTCCTGGTGGAGAAAGCTTTTGACCTGGAGCTCATCCCTGTTTGGTAGGTCCAGTCTCTCCATCAGCTCCTATTTCCTGTCTATTTCCTGTGTAAAAGTCCCCAACCATCAGTGTTCCCCCATCCTGTCTCCACCCCTTGAAAGTGGCGTTGAGAATGGCTGGTGCAAACCTATGGTTGCCGCAGGTGGGGGCCATGATGGACACATCGGTCAGACTGAAATGCTGCCACATCTGGTTCCAGGTTCTCAGGGTGACTACCACCACTGGACTGGAGTGTTTTGCTGCCGGGGATGGGAGTGCTGCCGTGACGAGGGCCCGGAGGGTCGTTCCCGTACATGAGGACTCGTCCATCCTCACCCATTCTGTTTCTGGGTCCTTTCCCCATCCCCTTACTCCGCTGTGGCTGCCCAGTTATCGAATTGCAAATTCAGGAGGGCCAGGCCTCCCATGTTTCTTCTCCATTGTAGTACTGTTTTAGGGATTTTTCAATTCTTGCCCCTCCGCACAAATGCCATAATCATCTTGTCTATTGAATGGAAAAAGGCCTTGGAGATGTAGATCGGTAAGGATCTAAACAGGAAGAGGAACCTGGGCAGTACGTTTATCTTGTTCATCTGCATCCTCCCCGCCAGGGAAAGCAGGTGTCCATCCCATCTCTGTGGGTCGTTTTTGACTTCCTCCGCCAGATTGGTCAGCTTCCACTTGTGGATCCGTGTCCACTTCTGGGAAACCTGGATCTCCAGATAGCGGAATTTATTTTGGGCTATTTTAACTGGGAGGCCCTCCAGCTCTGCCCCTCCCCCTCACCGGGAAATCTTTGTCTTTAGCCCAGGTTGCGTTTGTAGCCCAAGAAGATTCCGAGCTCTCTCCGGGGTTCGATTCCCTGTTTGGGTCACTGTCTGTGTGGAGTCTGCACATTCTCTCCATGTCTGCGTGGGTTTCCTCCGGGAGCTCCGGTTTCCTCCCACAAGTCCTGAAAGACATACTGTTAGGTGAATTGGACATTCTGAATTCTCCCTCAGTGTACCCGAACAGGCGCTGGAGTGTGGAGACTGGGGGATTTTCACAGTAACTTCATTGCAGTGTTAATGTAAGCCTACATGTGACAATAATAAAGATTATTATTATACCAGTCTGCCTCTGTTAACCTTTACCTGGGCTATTTCCCTCGTGGCTGCCTTCTTTCTCAGCTGGTGAGCCAGCAGGCGGCTAGCCCTCTCCGTGATCATAAAAGATCCCCCGTGTCTGACGGAGTTGGTGCACTGCCTTCCTGGTGGATAGCAGGTGAAAGTTCTTTTGCAGCTTCTTCCTCTCCAGCAGAAGCTCCCTGGTCAGGGCCTCGGAGTATCGTCTGTCAACCTCCAGAATGGAGTTGATCAGTTGCTGCCTAACCGCTCTCTCTTCCCTGTCTCTACCAGCCTTTGGCGATTATTTCTCCCCTAATCACAGCTTTCAGTGCCTCCCAGAACGTGGAAGGTGAGACTTCCCCGTTCTGGTTGTTAGTGATGTACTTGCCGATGGCCGGTGATGTTTTCTGGCAGAAGACCTTGTCGGCCAAGAGGGTCGTGTCCAACCTCCATGTGGGGCATTGGGCTGGGCCCGTCTCCAACCTCACATCCATGTAATGTGGAGCGTGGTCTGAGATTACAATCATGGATTATTCCGCTCTGACTATTTCTGGAAGCACCGATTTCCCCACAACAAAGAAGCCAATGCGAGTGTAGACCTTGTCTACTGGTGAGAAGAACGAGAATTCCTTCTCACCCGGGTGTAAGAACCACCAGGGATCCACTGCCCGTCAGCTCCATGAACGTTCCCAGTTCCCTTGCCATGCCTGTCATTTTCCCAGTTCTGGGATTGACGGCAGCACGGTAGCATTGTGGATAGCGCAATTGCTTCACAGCTCCAGGGTCCCAGGTTCGGTTCCCGGCTGGGTTACTGTCTGTGCGGAGTCTGCACATCCTCCCCGTGTGTGCGTGGGTTTCCTCCGGGTGCTCCGGTTTCCTCCCACAGTCCAAAGGTGTGCAGGTTAGGTGGATTGGCCATGATAAATTGCCCTTAGTGTCCAAAATAGCCCTTAGTGTTGGGTGGGGTTATGGGGATAGGGTGGATGTTGACCTTGGGTAGGGTGCTCTTTCCAAGAGCCGGTGCAGACTCGATGGGCCGAATGGCCTCCCTCTGCACTGTAAATTCTATAATTCTAAAAAAAAATAATTCTATGATCTGTCAGTCAATGGATCCTTTAAACAGTTATGAAGTTCCCCCTCTCATGATCAGACCGTATCCCCCCTCTTCTATCTCCCCCCTACCCCACCTTATCCCCCCCTTCTATTCTCCCCCAACCCCACCGTATCCCCCTCCTCTATCTGCCCCCCTCCCAGACGCTCTCTTCCCAGTGGGAGATGTGCTGCGGTCCCGCTCTCTCTCGTACTTCCTGGCACTAGCTTTCCCGCTGGTGTGTGGCCCCCCCTACCCAGGATCGAAATGACCCCCTCCTCTACTCGCTCTGCTTGTGTCCCTGCTGTCTCCTCCTCACCCTCTCCTGCGCTCTGCTGCCCTCACCCCCTCCTTCCTATCCGCTGGCTCCCCTGTTCATTGCGAGGTGACGCAGTCGGAGTGACCTGTGAACCCTGTCGATCTCTGGCGGTTTGGGGAAGCTGTCCTTCCCAATCAGGATGCTCAGCATTTGGGCCACGTAGTCGATTGGGTCCCTGTCCTCGATCCCCTCTGGCAGGCCCACTATCCAAATGTTCTGCCTCCTTGACCGATTCTA
The DNA here is from genome assembly GCF_902713615.1 of Scyliorhinus canicula. Taxonomy (NCBI): domain Eukaryota; kingdom Metazoa; phylum Chordata; class Chondrichthyes; order Carcharhiniformes; family Scyliorhinidae; genus Scyliorhinus; species Scyliorhinus canicula. The sequence goes on from NC_052162.1 coordinate 123,922,190, forward strand.
CTGGTCCTCGACCTTTTCCAGCTCTCGAACTGTGCCCCCCTGGGCTTCCAGTTTCCTCCACGTGCCATTGAGCACCTTCTGCATGGCGGCTAGCACCTCCGCCAGCTTGACCGTCACCCTTATCTCAGCCTTAATGTCATCCTTCATTGCGTTTAGTTCCTTGGTTAGGAACATCCTCCATCCATTGCCTGGTCGGGGGGAGGGGGTGGGGCTTGTTTTCTGGGTGGCCGGTCTCCCTCTCTCGGGAAGGCTGGAGACCCCTCGCCTCGCGGGGCCGCCGACCCGCTTGCTCGCCGCTCCTGTCCCTTGCTGCAGTTTCTATGACCCTGCAGCCTTTCAAGCTGTTGCTTCCTGGCATTTTGTTGTCCGCACTATTGCTGAGGGTGAGAGGAAGTCTGATTTTGCGGCTAAATTCGGCCGACAGTGCCTATTTTTCTGTTGTATGGAGAAGAGCCACCTGATGTGTGACTACTCAGCACATCCCCGTCACAAGTTCCCTCTCTTTTGAATGTTGACTTGAAACTGCGACCTTATGTTTTGGCGATAATCCTTCCGACAATCGTGCGGGAGGACCAGACTGGGTTTATACGGGGAAGATTTTCCAGGAACAATGTTGGAAGGTTAGTGAATGTGATTCAGGCTTTTCAGAAATATCCATCGGCGGGCAGCACGGTGGCATAGTGGTTAGCATTGCTGTCTACGGCACTGAGGACCCAGGTTCGAATCCCGGCCCTGGGTCACTGTCTGTGTGAGTTTGCACATTCTCCCCGTGTCTGCGTGGGTTTCACCCCCAAAACCCAAAGATGTGCAGGATAGGCGGATTGGCCACACTAAATTGCCCCTTAATTCGATAAAATAATTGGGTACTCTAAATTTAAAAAAAAAGAAATATCCATTGGATGGGCTGCTGATCTCCTTCGATGCAGAGAAAGCTTTTGCTCGAGTTGAGTGGAATTATCTGGTGTATCCGCTGCGAGGCTTCGGGTTGGGTGAGGATTATATTGAGTGGATTCAATTGTTATATCACAGACCAGCAGCGGCGGTGCTCACCAATGGTTTAAGGGTGTCGAATTTTCAGCTTCAGAGAGGGACGAGGCAGGGCTGCCCTCTGTCCACCTGGCTGTTTGCGTTGGCCATTGAGCCTTGCCAGACAATATTAAATCGGATCCTCTGATGTTAGGACTGGGGAGTGGGGTGAGGCAGCACAAGATCACTCTGTGTGCAGATGACGGGCTGCAGTTTGTGTTGAACCCAGTGTTTCCTGGAGTAGTGGATAGATTTTTAAAAAGTATTTTCATTCAGATTTTAACATTTACAACACATAACATTACAATGTAAAACCAACACAAAACCCCTAAACCCACCCCCAACTCCCAAATCAACCTCCGCATCTCACTCCCTTCCTTCCCACCGAGCAGTTGATGGTAACCAGCTCCTTGAGATTTTAGAACATAGAATCCCTACGGTGCAGAAGGAGGCCATTCAGCCCATCAAGTCTGCACCGGCTCTTTGAAAGAGCACCCGACATAAGCCCATGTCTCCACCCTATCCCTGTAACCCATTAAACCACCTACCCTTTAATGTAAGCCTACAAAGCCTCCGTCACCCTGCTCCAACCCCAGACCTACTCTGTTTGCCGCCCAATAATAGTATAACCGGTTCAGCAGGGCCCAGCCCCCTGACTGTCGCCCTCTCTGAATCACCGCCTTCCTAATCCTTGCCACCTTATCTGCCCACACAAACGATTAAACCAACCTATCCACCCCCAGAAAGAACAATTTTGGCAAAAAGACAATTCGGCACTGAGATAAAAATAAAAACCACAGCAAAATGTTCATCTTCACCAGCTGCACCCGATTGTGGATAAATTTAGTGACTTCTCTGGTTAGAAGATGAATTTTACTCAATCAGAGGCCATGATGGTGGGGGGAGGGGGTGTTGAAGGGTAAGCCCCCCTCCTCTTGCTAAGTTCCCAATCAGATGCTCTCCTCTTGGGATTTAAATATCTGGGAATGTCAATGGCCCCCCCTTTCAGACAGCTATATGGGGCTAACGTTCCACAGCTGATGGTGACTATTAGGTGGGACCTTGCCCGGTGGTCGGCTCTTCCGATTTCATGCTGAGGGAGGATCGCCTTCATTAAAATGCATGTATTGCCCAGACTGTTGTACCCTCTGCAGATGCTGCCTATACTGCTGTCAACCAGAGTCATTAAGGAAATTAATGGAATGATTAGTACATTTATCTGGAACAAAAATAAACCTCACCTCAAGTTTGTTAAGCTCTAATCACCAGGAGCTAAGGGAGGGTTGGATCTCCCGAATATCTGGCTTTATCAATTGGCCTCTCATCTTCAGTTCATACAGAATTTGGTCAGGATAGGCCCAACATCCATCAGGCTCGATACGGAAGCAGGCCAGCCAGTTCTCCCTCTATCCAAAACTGGCATAGGCTGATTACGGAATATATCCCATTGGGATTTTTAATGCCTGTACTTCATTCTATGTCTGATGCACTTGTTAAATTATGAGACCCCTGTCTCAAATACATGTGCTCCAATCTGACTGACTTGCTCCTCTCAGGCTTTCCATCAGTGAATTCAATTCAACTAAGCCCAGAGTAGGGCACAGTGAGGCACAGTGGTTAGCACTGCTGCCACACAGAGCCAGGGACCCAGGTTTGATTCCTTGAGTGGCTGTCTGTGTGGAGATGCGCATTCTCCCTGTGTCTGCGCCGGTTTCCTCCCACAGCCCAAAGATGTGCAGGTTAAGTGGATTGGTCCTACTAAATTGCCCCTTAGTGCCCAAAGGTGTTAGGTGGGTTGACGATGATCAATGCACCGGATTATGGGGAGAGGGTGGGGAGTGTGCCTCGGTGAGTGCTTTTTCTAAGGGTCAGTGCAGACTTGAAGAAGTGAATGGCCTCCTTCTGCACTATAGAGATTCTGTGTCATCTATGTTATTTTAATTTGACGATGCTGTTAGTCTGTTTTGTAATATTTTGTGGTGTGCATTGTTATCCTTCTGTTTTTATATAATCTTACCCTCTTTCCCCACTCACTATGTTAACCTGTTAACTGGTTGTTCAATTGATCTGGCATTTCATATAGCGGCTCTGGTCCCTAAAATATCCTGCTGCAAATTAATTCTGCAATCTGTTGCTTGTATTTTGCTGGCAATATCTCTTGTTCCGCTCTGTGACCAGTTTCCACCATTTTTTCTGTTACTCTGTTGCATTCATTGTTTTAAAAAATAGTAAATAAAGGAAATATTAAAAAAATTAAAAATCTGTCCAACTCATCCTTGAATATATTCAGTGAAACCCCCCTCCCCTCGCCGACTCCACTGGTTCCTGTGATGAGAAATCAATAGACGAGCAACCCTCTGTGGGAAGAGGTGACTGGAAATAGCGACAGGACAATATTACACAACCAGAAATAATAATAAATGTATTTTATTACAGAACCATAAATATATCTAATCTGTACCATTTAAAAATACCGGTCATATCTCTGTCTGATATTAATTTACTGTCCCTTAAATGTCAATCATCTCCTGGGGAAACCAGCCCTTTAATTGTGAACATTAGGAGAGAGACCATCCTTTTAGCCAGACAAATAAATGTGTCAAGCTGAGGGAGCAAAGGATGTCAATGTCTTTAAGAGAGAGAGAGACAGATACCTGGGCCAAGCTTTGCAGAGTCTGCACCCTCCCTGGATTCACTTCCTTTCTCTTCAGTTGCTGCAAGTGACCAATTGAAGGTGAGAATGAGAAAAGAAAGTGTTTTACTCACAGATGTTGGAGACAGTAGTTTTTTTTCCTTCACTTCCGCTGTGACATCACAATGGAGCCCTGCCTGAATCAGCCAATAGGAATTACTGTATTCCGCGCTGTCGTCACCAGGTTCCAGTGCGCAGGCCCGGCGCTCACCGCCCCACCCGTTGTTACTCCCGACCCTGAACAAGGCAGAAAAAAACCCGACAACAGAACCTCCTCGAGACAAGGTTTCCAGGCAACCGGCTGACGGCCAGAGCGAGAAGCCAATCGACGATCTCCCCTTGCCCACGACTGCACATGTCCAAGGGAGAGGGGAAGCTGCGCATGTGCAACGGATAGCCCGCCTCCTGACCGTTTTTCCTGAGCTATTGACCAATGGGAAGAGTTGGATGACCGGAAGGACTCTGGTCCTCCAGCTAATCAGCGCGCGCTTTGTGTGACTGCTGGATTGAACTTCACAAGTTCCTCCTGTCTCCAACATCTGTGAGTAAAATACTTTCTTTTCTCCCCCTTTCCATTTCTTTTCTCATTCTCACCTTCAATTCGGTCACTTGCAGCAACTGAAGGGAAAGGAAGTGAATTCGTACTTGGCACAAAAAAATTATCGATTCTAGTATGACATTCATGTAGGGCTGGAAAGAAGTTTAAATCTCCGCCCCACGGGTGCAAAGTTCTCCAAACATCCACATAACCCACCTCCTCACAAGCTGAGGCCAACGCCCGAGCTTGAAGCGTTGTTTTGGGTGTTGGGGGGTGTTCCTGGTAACTGGGAGCTTATCTACCAAAGGATTTAAGTGGCAGTTGAAGTCGCCAACCACAAAAATGTTAGTTGAAGCTAACTTTGCGAAATCCACAAAACCCTTCGTCATTAACTCCAGGAGCAATTCGGGGATCCATAAACATTCATTATTGAAACATCTCCATGCACCGAACCACTAATGATCACATATCCACCTCCTTTGTCCTAGTGCAGTTTCAACTTTAAAAAAGATATTTTTATTAATAAAGATTGCCACACCTCTGCTACTCGATTGGGAAAAAAAGGCAAAAAAAAACCTGCCTCGCCCAATCCTGCCACAATTTTCAGTATTCCTCATCACAGAATCCCTGCAGTGCAGAGGAGGCCATTCGGCCCATCAAGTCTGCACCTGCCTTTGAAAGAGCACTCTACTTAAATCCATGCCTCCAGCCTATCTGAATCACCGAGTATTCCGACCCAACCTTTTTGAACACGATGGGGCAATTTAGCATGCCAAATCCACCTAATCTGCACATTTTTGGACTGTGGGAGGAAACCGGAGATCCCGTAGGAAACCCACACAGACACTGGGAGAAGGTGCAAACTCCACACAGCCAGTCACCCGAGGCTGGAATTGAACCTGGGTCCCTGGAGTTGTGAGGCAGTAGTGCGAACAACCGTGCTACCGTTTTGACCTCAGTTGAGTTTAATCTAGATGCGTTTCCTGGAAGAAAGCTATGTCGACTTTCTCCTTAAGAAAGGAGACAATCATTTTCCTTCTGATAGGGTGATGGATGCCCCGTACATTCCCTGAGAAAATTTGAAGATTAACTGCCGCCATTAGTTAGGCGACAGAGAGAACAGGAACAGATTTTCACACCACAATCAAGTGTGCGCCATTACCCGCTCCTCCAACTCACTTTACACCAGAGGCACCAAAGTTTCCCCAAACTGCTCCTTTCACAGATAAAAGCCCTGTCTGTACCAGAGTAGGATAAAGTCAACAACACATAAACCCTCCCATAATAACAAAAATACAAAAGAATCCCCACCACAATAGATCCAAGGGGACATTCCTCAATAAGACTGAGAACCCTGAGGATTAACCCCATGGCCAGACTGTCGTTACCCTCAGGATACCTTCTCCAAAATGAGAAGAAGAAAAGAAGGGCCAACAAGGGAATGGGGATCGAACGTCCCTCCCACATTTTAGACCCACCCGTGAAGACCTGCATCCACCACCACCCACCCTTCGGCAATGGCACCACTCGGTTCTGCCATGATTAACGCTCGGATAATTGAAGAAAGATGATGGATAATAAGCAAACGGTATATCAACCATAACTGAGATAAGATAATACGAGTCCCTGTAACACTCAAGGAGAAGAAGACATTCAATCGGTGCTCACAGAATAACAAATCCCTTCAACAGGATAAAAGATAAAATATTCAGACAACAACACCATGATAGGGAAAGAGTCCGGATTAGAGCCTGAGTTAGTCTGAGCTGCAAACCATCCCTCCAAATCCTTGCCCTTCATGGATTTAACAAAGGCCAAGGCAGTAGTTGGATTATTGAAAGACTAGACGGACTTGTCAGGTACAATCTTCGGGTCACAGGATAAAGTGTGACATAATTCACTCCCTCAGCCTTGAGATCCCTTCGAACTTCACCCAGGCTTCACATCCAGCTTGAGAAAATGTGGCAGCCGGTCCTCAAAGAACCTAACGGGAGCCTTACCCTCCACACCTTCTGGCAGGCCGACGACTCGGATGTTCTTTCTCTGACCCTTGGTTCTCCAAGTTCTCCAGGACCTCCCCACGCCATTCAAAGATTTAATTCTTGCCTCCGCCGAGGAGGCATCTTGCTCAGTGTTCAGGATTCTCTCCTCCGGATCATTGAACCCCTTCATGGTGTTTTACGGCTCGGCCTCATGAGCTCACAGATATTGAGTCAGCACACTCAGCCTCTGGTCAATAACACGGAGAATGTCGGTGAGATAGATCGGCCAATGATCCCACAGAATAGACGAGCAGGCTCGATGGGCCGAATGGCCAACTGCAGCTCGTATTTGTTATGTTCTCTGTGTCCAGGACAGGAAGCAGTGAGCAGGGATCTGTCAATCAGCCTGAATCAGCACCTTCAGGAGAATTAGGAGGGTGAATATTAGATACAGCAGAGTGAGAATGGAGGGAGAGTGTGTGGGATGGAGATTTACAGCTTTTGGGGAATGAGAGAGGAAAGAATGTTCCAGAGAATCTCGAATTGTCTGTTCTGAATTTCTATCCTGTACTGACAGAGATGTCTATTATAAATTGTTTTCACAGGATATTAGAAGAGGAGAAATTACAGACAGAAATTTCAACCGTCACGTCTCAATCTGACTGAGTCTCTCAATTCCTTCGAACTGAATATCATCAGACTTTGATTCGAGAAGGAGAAATGTTTGTCTGTTCTGTCGGCTTCAAAAGATTTTAAACATCAGTGTGACTGGAAAAGCATCGAGAGACACACACCCGAGTGAGAGTGTTCCAGAGCACTGACTGTGGAAAGAGCTTTAACCAGTTACACAACCTGAAAAATCATCACACCATTCACAGCGGGGAGAGACCGTACACGTGTTCTGTGTGTGGATGAGGCTTCAACTGATCGTCAAACCTGGAGAGACACAAGGACACCCCCACCCTGGAGAAACCGTGGAAATGTGGGGACTGTGGGAAGGGATACAGGGCTCCATCTCAGCTGGAAGCTCATCGGCGCAGTCACACTGGGGAGAGGCCGTTTACCTGCTCTCAGTGTGAGAAGGGATTCGCTCAGTTATCCAGCCTGCAGAATCACCAGCGAGTTCACACTGGGGAGAGGCCGTTCACCTGCTCTCAGTGTGAGAAGGGATTCGCTCAATTATCCACCCTGCGGATACACCAACGAGTTCACACTGGGGAGAGGCCGTTCACCTGCTCTCCAGTGTGGGAAGGGATTCACTCAGTTATCCAGCCTGCAAAAGCACCAGCGAGTTCACACTGGGGAGAGGCCGTTCACCTGCTCTCAGTGTGGGAAGGGATTCGCTCGGTTATCCAACCTGCGGATACACCAACGAGTTCACACTGGGGAGAGGCCGTTCACCTGCTCTCAGTGTGGGAAGGGATTCACTCAGTTATCCAGCCTGCAGACACACCAGCGAGTTCACACTGGGGAGAGGCCGTTCACTTGCTCTCAGTGTGAGAAGGGATTCAGTCAGTTATCCAGCCTGCAGAAACACCAGCGAGTTCACACTGGGGAGAGGCCGTTCACCTGCTCTCAGTGTGGGAAGGGATTCACTCAGTTATCCAGCCTGCAGACACACCAGCAAGTTCACACTGGGGGAAAAGCCGTTCACCTGCTCTCAGTGTGAGAAGGGATTCTGTGTTTCCTCGTCCCTGCAAAGACACCAACAAGTTCACAATTGATCACAGTAATGGATTCTGCTGTTATTGTTTCTGCTTCAATTACATACAGGACTGCATTTCGTTCTCTCTTCTCTTTCTCCCTCAGGGAATCTGAAACAGGAAAAGGGATGCAACCGTGGCGAACAAGAAAATTAAAAATCCATTAGATCAAAGGAAGAGGCTCATGAAGTGGCAAAAGTAAGTGTAAGCTTAAGGATTGGCAATTTGTTTTCGAATTCAGCAAAGAAGGATCAATAAACTGATCAAGAGAAAATAGAATACGAGAGCAAACTGGTGAGAAACATAAAAACCAACAGGAAAAGCTCCTACAGGAATGTGAAAAGGGAAAGATCAGCAAAGACCAATGTGGGTACATTCCAGACAGAGACAGGAGAGTTTATAATGGGGAATAAGGAAATGGCAGAGAAACTAAACAATGTGTGTCTGTCTTCATGGAGGAAGATACAGAAATTGCCCCAAAAACACTAGAGAACCAAGGGACCAATGAGCACGCGGGACTGAAAGAGATTCGTATTAGTGAAAATGTAGCACTGGAGAAATTAATGTGGTTCAAAGTTAATAAATCCCCAAAAGCTGCTGCTCTACATCCCAGAGTGTTGAAAGAGGCGGCTGGAGAGATAGTGGATACATTGGTGATCATCTTTCAAAATTCTATAGATTCTGGAATGGTTCCTGCAGATTGGAAGGTGATAAATGTAACCCCACTATTTAAGGAGGGAGAGAGGAAACGGGTAACCACAGACCCATTAGCCTGACATCAGTAGGAGGGAAAATTCTACAATCTATTATAAAGGATGTGATAATATACGAATTAGGAGCAGGAGTAGGCCACTCGGCCCCTCGAGCCTGCTCCACCATTCAATAAGTTCACGGCTGAACTGATTGTAACCTCAACTCCACACAGGCCCGTTTGAAAATAAATCTGGTTGCAAGAGCTTTCAACATCCCAATGATACTAAAGAACAGGGGGGGAGGAATTAAATACCATCACTGGAGAAGTAGTATTTGACAGTAATGGGGCTAAAGGCAGATAAATCCACTGGCCCTTGTGGTTTGCTTCCTAGGATCCTAAAAGAAATGGCTGCAGAGACAGTGGGTGCATTGATTGTAACTTTCCAAAATCCTTGGTTTCTGGAGAAATCCTGGAGGATTGGATAACTGCCAATGTAACATCCCTATTCAAAAAGGGAGGGAGGCAATTAAGGCAGTAATAGCATATTTAGCAAATTATAATCTGATCAAGTAGAGTCAGCATGGTTTCATGAAAGAGCTAGTTTTTAGAGGAAGTCTCAACCAGAGTGGATAGAGGGGGACCAGTAGATGTGTTGTATTTAAACTCCCAGAAGGCCTTTGACAAGGTCCTCACAAAACGTTAAGTCATGAGATAAGAGCCCATGGTGTTGGACGTAGTATATTGACATGGATAGAGAATTGGCTAATGAGCAGGAAACAGCGAGTGGGGAGAAGGGGTTCTCTTTCAGGTTGGTGACCTGTAACCAGTGTGGTTCCACAGGAATCAGTGCTGGGACCGCAACTGTGTACAATTTATATTAATGACTTGGAGGAAGGAAGCAAACTTACTGCCCAAATTTGAAGACAACACAAAAATAGGTGGAAGTTGTGAGGGGGATACAAACAGTTTGCAAAGAGACATTGATAGGTTAAGTAACTGGACAAAAGGTTGCTACATGGAGCATAATGTGGGAAATGTGAAGTTCATTTTGGAAGAGAGAACAAAAGAACAGTATTATTTAAATGGAGAAAAACTGCAGAAAGCTGCAACACAAAGGGACTTGGGGGAACTTGTGCAGGAAACACAGAAAGCTAGCAGACAGGTGCAGCAGGTAATCAGGAAGCTAATGGAATGTTGGCCCTGATTCCAAGGGGGTTGGAGTATAAGAGTCAGGAAGTCTTGCTGCAGCTGTACAAGGTGCTGGTGACACCACATCTGGAGAACTGAGAGCAGTTTTGATCCCCTTATTTAAGGAAAGGTATTATTTCATTGGAAGAGGTTTAGAGAAGGTTCACTGTGTTGATCCCAGGTATGGAGGGATTGTCTTAGGAGCAAAGGTTAAACAGGTTGGGACTCTACTCATTGGAAGTTAGAACAATGAGAGGTGATCTCATTGAAACAGACAGGATTCTTAAGGAGCTTCACAGGGTAAATGCTGAGAGGATGTTTCCCCTCATGGGAGGGTCTCGGACCACAGGGCATCGTCTCAGAATAAACCGGTACCAATTTAAGACTGAGATGAGGAGGAATTTCTTCTCTGTGTGTTGTGAGTTTTTCGAACTGTGGGGAGAGCGTCCGTGAGTATATTTAAGGTGGAGATAGATTCTTGATCAGTGAAAGAATAAAGCACTATGGGGTAAGGGCCGGAAAGTGGACATGAGGAATGTCGGATCACCCGGGATTGAATGGCGGGGCAGACCCGAAGGGCCGAACGGCCGACTCCTGTTCCTATTCCTCATGGTCTTATTCCCACTGACCCCCCCCAATAACCCTTCATCCCCTTGCTTAACAAGAATCTATCCAATTCTACCTTTAAAATATTCAAACACTCTGCTTCCACTGCCCTTTGAGGAAGAGACTCTCAACCCTTTGAGAAAAAATGTTCTCCTTTAGCTTAAATGGGCAAGTTATTACTTTTAAAGTGACTCTAATTTCTAGATTCTCCCACCAGAGGAAACATCCTTTCCATATCCACCCTGTCAATAAACATTTGATGGAACATCTAGGTAACAGTGATCATAGGGAAGTCCTTGTTTGTCATTGATTCTGTGATAACTGAATATAATGAAACCAAAGTGTATGAATCAATTCACTCAATACGGTATTGCACTATGTGAGTCTCGAGCTCAGGTGCACTCCTCCTTGGCAAGTGACTTGTGCCATATTGTCTTAGGCCACAGGACTAATACGGAATGAGAATCTCTGTTACATTTTCTGAAAGGATTAGGGGATGTATGTGATGTTTCTTGTAGTTTAATTGTGTGTGTCAGTGCTGGAGAAATGTCTTAAATTGTATTCACTTAACTTAAAAGCAAAATAGTCACTTTCCTTCAAAGTATACACAGATTTTCCCAATGGTATGGGGGGCTGGTTTAGCACAGTGGGCTAATTAGCTGGCTTGTAATGCAAAACAATGCCAGCAGCGCGGGTTCAAATCCCGTACCGGCCTCCCCAAACAGGCGACGATTAGGGGCAGCACGGTAGCAAGGGGCAGCACGGTAGCATGGTGGTTAGCATAAATGCTTCACAGCTCCAGGGTCCCAGGTTCGATTCCCGGCTGGGTCACTGTCTGTGTGGAGTCTGCACGACCTCCCCGTGTGTGCGTGGGTTTCCTCCGGGTGCTCCGGTTTCCTCCCACAGTCCAAAGATGTGCAGGTTAGGTGGATTGGCCATGCAAAATTGCCCGTAGTGTCCTAAAAAGTAAGGTTAAGGGGGGGTTGTTGGGTTACGGGTATAGGGTGGATACGTGGGTTTGAGTGGGGTGATCATTGCTCGGCACAACATTGAGGGCCGAAGGGCCTGTTCTGTGCTGTACTGTTCTGTGTTCTGAAATGTGGCGACGAGGGGCTTTTCACAGTAACTCCATTGAAGCCTACTTGTGACAATAAGCGACTGTTGTTATTATTATTAGTTTCTGTAATGGTGTTGTAGTTATGTAGTTTGTGACTTTCATTTCTTAGAAACATGTAATTTATAAATAGAAAATGGTATTTTGTAATGTATATCTTGCTACATGAACTTCAGAACGCCAATCACCTTTATGGATTTATTTTTTTGTATTCTGTAGTAATTGCTGTATTAGTTTAAGTTTGTGTATCTCTTATACTTTTAGTATTTGTATTTAAGTAACTTGCATCAGCAATCACTAAGAAGTTACACATAACACCTGAGCTGTATCAGTTAGGACGATGAGCCTGACGAACATCAATCATGAGGAAGTGACACCACATATCCTCTTATTACAAGTACGTAGACACACAAATTACCTGTGTTACCTTGTTGTCTTAGTGCAAAAGCTAGAAACTTAATAAAACAGCATGGAACAGCCACAAAGAAAATGATGTTACCACAACTGACCGAGATCCAGGGTAACCAATCAGGAGTTAAGGGGAAATTACATCGACAAGATGACCAACGTCCTTCAGAGAGCAATCAGACGTTGATCGTGTCCCATTTAACCAATCAGAGACTGATCTTGGGCCAATCAGAACTACAGGTTGCTACCGACCCTGAATAGAAAGGGTTAATGAGCTACAATTCTCTGGAGCTCGGTGCACAACACAACATGAAGGAAGAGGATAGACTTCAGTCAACAGAACAAGAGACATCGCCACAGTCACCCAGAAGTCGCGAGCTGGTGACCTAGAGTGAACGGTCTGATCCACTGCCTTTGTTAATTATTGTGATTTTGTACTTATTACAATTAACTTAATAAATTCTGTGACAAAATTCTTGTATCCGGAATGGTCTGTAACTAGGCAGGAGCTTCAGTTTTTTTTAGGTAACTTTCACAACTTATTCTGACGCGTAATTGATTTGAGGATTACAATTGAGATTGGAGCCAAACCCAGATCTTACAATAGGATCGAATTTCACATTCCATTTGTGTAACCTGCACTAACAGTGATGGCTTTTGTAAACTCATTTTACAGGATATTAGAAGGGGAGGATTTACAGAGAGAAATTTCACACCATACATCATGTCAAGATCTGACAATCACTAAATTCATGGGAACTGAATATCATCAACCTTCAAATCTAGAAGGAGAAATGTTTGTCTGCTCTTCTGCTGAGATGTTTAAACATCACTGAGTGTACAGACACTGAGACATGTTCATGCAAGTGAGGCATCACTAAAAACAATCCATTTTATATTCTTCAGCTCACCCAAAGATGGAAATTTCAGCACACATTTCTCCACCTTTTAATATTTTGTTCTCCCGTTAAATGTCCTTGACCATTGGACGTTTCATTACAGAACTCAGCTTGAAGACATCAAAACGTCTATCCGGCCTTGCCTGTGTCATCCCAGTATCTGCTGTCCACGGGGACTTTCCTTTAATCAGAGCCATCAGTGGATCCTGTTCCCGACACCAGGTTGTTGTGGGACAAATGTCACTCGGAGTCCAGAGTTGGTTAAAGTTTGGGAATCTTTATTACAAACATGCAGGGAATGCTTCAGCGAACCGAAGCATCTCAAGGAGTAGTTACAATAACACACATTTATACACAGTACAGTTACAGCTGCTTTGTCTGCAAGTTAGTGGGAAAGTACAGGACGGAAAGGAAACAACTCAAAAACAGCTCAGAATTATTGGCTATAGTGACTTCATCTCTCACAAAACACATCTGGGAAACAATAGCCAGACCAGTAATCCAGAGACCCAGGGTAATGCAATAGGGATCCAGGTTCAGCAGATGGTGAAATTTAAATTAATTAAAAATCTGGAATTAAAAGTAATTGATGACCATGAAAGCATTGTCGATAGTGGTAAAAACCCATCTGGTTTCTTTTACATCCACCTGTAGAGGGAGAAAAACACTTCACTATCCAGGATAAAATTAATGTATTTCAGCCTTTGTGGATCATTTCGGTGGAAATGTCCTCTCCCAGGCTCAAAGAGCATCAGCCCACTGGAAGCAAAGTGGTGAGACTGGCCAGTCCAGCAGAAAGAAACCCTCCGACCCTCCCACTTCACCGAATGTCAGAATGAACAACGTTTGATTTGATTAAATTTATTCACGTGCACCGAGGTACAGTGAAACGTATTGTTCTGCGTACAATGCAGACAGATCATTTTATACATGAAAAAACATAGGACATATGATAAATACACAATGTAAATACATAGACATCGGATGAAGCATACGGAGTGTAGTGCTACTCAGTAGAGACGATGTATGGAGAGATCAGTTCAGTCCATAAGAGGGTCATTCAGGAGTCTGGTAACAGCAGGAAAGAAGCTGTTTTGAATCTGTTATTGTGAGTTCTCAGACTTTTGTACCTCCTGCCCAATGGAAGAGATTGGAAAAGAGAATAACCTCGGTGGGAGGGTCTTTTATTTTGCTGCCCGCTTTCCCAAAGCAGCGGGAGGTGTGGACAGAGTCAACGAATGGGAGGCCGGTTTGTGTGAGGGACTGGGCTGTGTTCACAACTATCTGTAGTTTCTTACAGTCTTGGGCTGAGCAGCTGCCAGACCAAGTGTCATGGAAGTGTCCCTTTAAGAAATGTTTTTGTCTTATCACATGGTTCCAGTGATGTCATTGTGTGGGTGGAGCTGGGCTGTGGCTCTGGGAGTTGGTTTTACTTTCGCTTTGGTTTGGGGCTGTTTTGTGGCTCTGACTTTTTTGCTTTCGTTTTCACATTTTTGGCTGCTGTACTCAGAAAGAGGAGTATTTTGGCCCGTCTCTCGATCTTCATTTAAAAGCTGTTTCCAGGCTGCTTGATACCTTGAAAAGAAATAATTGCTTTCTGGAAGGAATTCAAACCTGCTGTTTTGGAAAGGAAACAAGAGCATCCAAACCAGGTCTTGAGTGCTGTGTGCTGGGCCACACCTTTGAAAAGGAGGTACTGGTTTATGGGATCTTGTTATTAAATTGGAACAGTTAAAGGGGGAATTTATTAAGGGTTATACATAGATTACTGTAGCTGTGTGGGGTAATTTGTAATTTATAAAAGTGTTTACTGTGTGTGTTTATAAAAATGTTAACTAAATTCATAGAATAAAGCTTGTTTTGATGAAAAGTGCTTGAGACCTCTGTTGAATAACACCTGAAAGGCCGGCCCTTGTGCTCATCGTAACCAAAATCAATAAACAGTTGTAGGTCAGGTGATCTCCATGATATACTTTGGAATTTTCCAAACCCTGGCCCATAACACAAGCTGTGATGCAGCCAGATAAGATGTTTTCTATGGTGCATCTGTAAAAATTGGGAAAAGTCAATGATAATAATCTTTATAATTGTCACAAGTAGGCTTACATTAACACTGCAACGAAGTTATTGTGAAAATCCCCCCATCGCCACACTCTGGTGCCTGTTCGGGCTCACTGAGGGAGAATTCAGAATGTCCAATTCACCTAACAAGCACGTCTTTTGGGATTTGTGGGAGGAAACCGGAGCACCCGGAGGAAACCCACGCAGACACGGGGAGAACATGCATGCTCCGCACAGATAGTGACCCAAGCCGGGAATCGAACCTGCGACCCTGGCGCTGTGAAGCAACAATGCTAACCACTGTGCTACCGTGCCACCCATGTGGCAATCAATGTGGACATGCTGAATTTCCTTAGTTTCCTGAGGAAGTATATGTTTCTTGGTCGTAGCGTTGATGTGGGTAGACCAGGACAGAATGCTGGTGATGTGCACACCTCGGAATTTGAAGCTGCTAACCATCTCCACCTCGGCCCCATTCATGCAGACAGGGGTATGCACGATACTTCGATTCCTGAAGTCAATGACCAGCTCCTTAGTTTTGCTGACATTGAGTGAGAAATTGTTGTCATTACACCATGCCACTAGGTTCTCAATTTCCCTCCTGTAGTCTTGACTCATCGTTGTTTGATATCCAACCTATTACGATCGTGTCATCAGCAAATTTGTAGATGGAGCGGGAGCCAAAGTGTGTGTATAATGAGTGTAATAGGGGGCTAAGTACGCAGCCTTGTGGGGCCCCGATATTGAGGACTATCATGAAGGAGGTGTTGTTGTTTATCCTTACTGATTGTGGTCTGTGGATCAGGAAGTCGAGGATCCAGTTGCAGAAGGAGGAGCCAAGCCCAGGATTTTGGAGTTTTGATATGAGCTTGGCTGGGATTATGGTGTTGAAGGTTGAACTGTAGTCAATGAATAGGAGTCGGACGTAGGAGTCCTTGTCGAGATGATCCAGGGGCGAGTATAGGGCCAGGGAGATGGTGTCTGCTGTGGACCGGTTGTGGCGGTACGCGAATTGCAGTGGATGAAGGAATGCTGGGAGTATGGGGTTGATGTGTCCAGCATCTCGAAGCAATTCATAATGATCGATGTCAAGGCCACCGGACGGTAGTCACTGAGGCACGTTGCCAGGTTCTTCTTTGACACCGGTATGATGGTGGTCTTCTGGAAGCAGGTGGGAACCTTGGAATGGAGTAGGGACAGGATGAGGATGTCCACGAACACACCTGCCTGTTGGTCCTTGCAGGATCTGGGTGTACGACCAGGGATCTCGTCAGGATCCATCACTTTCCCAGGGTTCACTTTCAAGAAGGCCAACCTGACTTTGGAGGCTGTGACGATGGTATGGGTGTGTCCAAGGCTCCTGGGGCAGTTAGAACAGTACAGCACAGAACAGGCCCTTCGGCCCTCGATGTTGTGCCGAGCAATGATCATCCTACTCAAGCCAACGTATCCACCCTATACCAGTAACCCAACAATCCCCCCCATTAACCTTATTTTTTAGGACACTAAGGGCAATTTAGCATAGCCAATCCACCTAACCCGCACATCTTTGGACTGTGGGAGGAAACCGGAGCACCCGGAGGAAACCCACGCACACACGGAGAGGACGTGCAGACTCCGCACAGACAGTGACCCAGCCGGGAATCGAACCTGGGACCCTGGAGCTGTGAAGCATTTATGCTAACCATCATGCTACCGTGCTGCTCCAACAGTTTGTTGGTTTCCTGCTCGAAACAAGCATCAAATGCATTGGCTTTGTTGGGAAGAGCTGTGCTGTTGGTGAAGATTCTACTCGGCTTTACTTTGTACCCATTCTGTTGTTTAAGCCCTGCTGCAACCGACGAGAGTCCCTGTCGTTAGTCTGCGACTCTAGCTGAGTTTGGTATTGTTTCTTGGAGTATCTGATGGCTTTGCAGAGGTAATATATAAATTTCTTGTATAGGTCAGGGTTACCTGCTTTGAACACCTTCAGTCGGGAGTGAATCTCCCGATTAAACCATGGTATCTGGTTGGGTAACGTACAAACTACATTCTTTGACACACAATCTTCTACACACTTGCTGATGAAGTCTGTGATGGTGCTGGCAAACTCGTTTAGGTTGGCTGCTGAGTTCTTGAATATGGACCAGTCCACTGACTCCAAGCAGTCGCGTAGGAGCTCTTCTGTAGCCTAAGACCAGCATTTGCACAACCGTCTACACCAGATTCTCCGCTTAACTTTCTGCTTGTATGCCAGGAGAAGGAGCACCGTCTTGTGGTCCGATTTTCCGAAGTGCGGTTGGGGGATGGATCGAGAGGCGCCCTTGATGTTTGTGTAGCAGTGGTCAAGGGTGTTGGGGCCCCTGTTGGGACAGGAGATGTGGTGGTGGAATTTTGGCAGTACACTCGAGGTTGGCCTGGTTAAAATCCCCGGCCACGATGAACATGGCCTCCGGGTATTCTGCTTCATTGTTATTTATAGCAGTTACAATTTATCAAGCGCCTTCTTCACTTCCGCCTGGGGTGGGATGTAGACCGCTGTGATGATGGCAGAAGTGAACTCCGCGGAAGGTAGTATGGACGGTACATCACAGTCGGGTATTGCAGGTCCGGGGAGCAGTAGTTTGCCAGGGTCAGCATGACCGAGCACCAGGAGGAGTTGACGAGGAGGCAAATCCTTCCGCCCACTCCAGGTTCAGTCCTGGATGTGATTAACAGCAGGAATAACCACACAATCCAACCCGTCATCACTTGTGAACCCTTTGGTGTCTCAGCATGTTGGACGACTAAGTGAATCCTTCCCCACAGTGAGAGCAGGTGAATGGCCTCTCCCCGGTGTGAACTCACTGGTGTGTCAACAGGGCAGATGAATCACTAAATCTCTTCCCACAATCAGAGCAGGTGAATCAACTCTCCCCAGTGTAAACTCAGTGGTGTCTCCGCAGTGTGGATGACGTTCTAAATCTCTTTGTGCAGTGAGAGCAGCTGAATGGTCTCTCCTCAGTGTGGATGCGCTGGTGGATCATCGCTCCCACAGTCAGAGCATTTAAAGGGTCTCTCATTGCTGTGAGTGACATTGTGGCTGAGCAAGTGATGACCGAGTGAATCTTTTCCCAGTTGGAGAGGTGAACGGGCTCTCCCCGGTGTGACCTCGCTCGTGTTTCATCAGATTGGATGAGGTTCTAAAGCTCTTTGTGCAGTGAGAGCAGCTGAACGATCTCTCCTCAGAGTGAATGCGCTGGTGGGACATCAGTAACTGAGAGCTTTTGAAACTCCTCCTGCAGTCAGAGCATTTAAAGAGCCTGCTCTTGGTGTGAGTGACATTGTGTTTCAGCAGGCTGGATAACTGAGTGAATCCCTTATCACACACTGTGCAGATGAACGGCTTCTCCCTGGTGTGAACTCGCTGGTGTGCCTGCAGGTTGGATAACTGACTGAATCCCTTATCACACAAAGTGCAGATGAATGGCCTCTCCCCAGTGTGAACGCGCTGGTGGTTCTGCAGGTGGGGTATCCGAGTGAATCCCTTCCCACACACAGTGCAGGTGAATGGCCTCTCCCCGGTGTGAATTCTCTGGTGTCTCTGCAGGTGGGATAACCGAGTGAATCCCTTCCCACAGTCCGAGCAGGTGAATGGCCTCTCTCCAGTGTGAACTCGTTCGTGAATCCGCAAATTGCCAATGTCAGTGAATCCCTTTTCACACTGAGAGCAGGTGAAAGGCTTCTCTCCAGTGTGACTACGGTGATGCCTTTCCAGCTCGCACGGGGATGTGAATCCCTTCCCACAATCCTCACATTTCCATGGTTTCTCCATGGTCCAGGAGATCTTGCGTCTCACCACGTTGGATGATCAGTTGAAGCCTCGTCCACACACAGAACACCTATACAGTCTCTCCCTGCTGTGAATGGTGTAGCATTTTTTCAGACCGTGTAACTGGTTGAAGCTCTTTCCACAGTCAGTGCTCTGTAACAGTCTCACACGGGTGTGTGTGTGTCTCGGTGGCTTTTCCAGACACACTGATGTTTAAAATCTCTTGAAGCAGACAGAATAGACAAACAGCTCTCCTTCTATATTCAAAGGCCAATGATATTCAGTTCCCAAGAATTGAGTGACTCAGTCAGTTCTTGACGCGATGTTCAGTTTGAGATATCAGCTTCAAACTCCTCTCATTTTAACTTCCTGCAAGAAGATTTTACAAAAATCATCATTGTCAGTACAGGATAGAAATTCATAACAAACAATTCTAGTTTCTAGCGAACATTCTTTTTCTCTCTCCCTCAAATACTCTAAATCTTCATCCCACACACTCTCCCTCCATTCTCACTCTGCTGTATCTAATATTCACCCTCCCAATTCTCCTGAAAGTGTAGATTGCTGCTGCTCAACAAATCTAAACTCATTGCAACCTGTACAAGAGTAGAGACTCTCCATCTAAGTATATTTACTGATTAGAGATGGGGTTATTCGGAGGAAGAATTTTATTTAGTCATGGAATTGTGAATTGCGCTTTCACATAGCCGTCCGTCAGTCCAGAAGTAAAACACTCGAACACGTTGGTAACGAATATTCGTTTATTCACGGCTGGGACAAATCTCTAAGTAGTCGGGGAACCACCTTCGAGAAGTGCCAAAGTCCCAGAGTACGGACTGTCCCTTTATACAAACACAGCTTAGAGGTGGTCCCCTTAAATTCCTAGATACACCAATGATTTGGCAAGGATCCAGAACATGTACTTATATGGAATTATTATCCTCGAGGTAGGCTGGTGACTATGACATAATCATTACACGGTTCACTAATACTGCTGCGGCTAACGGTTTTCTTATCCTATCCGTCCATCAGGTCCAACTTCCTTATCTCCTTCCCTCTCGTGCTCCTGAGTCAGCTCTTTCACATTCCAATGTCCATTGTCTCAGTTGACAAGGTTTTACACACTCATCTTTGCTGTCTCTGCACTAACAAATACAGAGTTCTGTTCTCATTTGACTTGATGATCACAGATATATTTCAGAACCTTAATATTACATACAGACAGCAAGGTTAAAACAAGATAATAAATGTAATCCACTTCCACAGAATGGTCATGAGCAGGAACCCACTGCCCACAAGGGTTGTGGAAGTCGAGATGATCAATAATTCAAAATAATATAGGATGGGCACTTGCGGAAAATAGGTTTTCAGGGGAACAGGGATATTGAGGGGGAAATGGGACTGACTGGATTGCTGTACAGAGTCAGCATTGACTTGAGTTCCCAAATGGATTCTGTCAGTGCTGCAATAACTGTATGACTGGAAATATATAATGTAGGTACAGTGCTATATTACAAAACTAGAACTAATAATAAATATATTTTATTCCAGAACCATCAATAATATATCTAATACATTCCATACAACAACATTAGACATATCTCTGCCCGATATTAATTTTTTTACAAATTCATTTACGGGATGTTGGATTCGCTGCTTCGGCCAGCATTCATTGCCCATCCCTAGTTGCCCTTCAGAAGGTAGTTGTGAACCACTGCAGTCCTTGAGGTGTAGGTACATCCCTGTGCTATTAGGGAGGGTGTTCATGGATGTTGGTCCAGCGACAGTGGAGGAACGGCAAGATTTTCCAATTCAGGGTGGCAAGTGACTTGGAGGGGATCCTCCAGGTGGTGGGGTTCCCAGGTATCTGCTGCTCTTGTCCTTTTAGATGGCAGTGGTCGTGGGTTTGGAAGGTACTGTCTATGGAACCTTGGTGAGTTACTGCAGTGTAGCTTGTAGATGGTACACATGGCTGCCACTGTTCGTCGGTGGTGGAAGGTTTGAATGTTTGTGGAAGGTGGAGCAATCAAGCAGACTACTTTGTCCTGAATTGTGTTGAGCCTCTTGAGTGTTGTTGGAGCTGCACTCATCCAGGAAAGCAGAGAATATTCCACTCCACTCCTGACTTGTGCCTTGTAGATGATGGATAGGCTTGGGGAGGTCAGGAGGTGTGTTACTCGCCATAGGATTCCTAGTCTTTGACCCAGCCACCGTATTAATATGGCTTGTCCAGTTCAGTTTCTGGTCAATGGTAACCCCCAGGATGTTGGTTGTGGGGGATTCAGCTATGGAAATGCCACTGAATTTCAAGGTGCGCTGGTTACAGCCTCTCTTGTAAGAGATGGTCATTGGCTGGCAGTTGTGTCACGCAAATGTAACTTGCCACTTATTAGGCCAAGTCTGGATATTGTCCAGGTCTTGCTGCATTTGGACATGGACTGCTTCATTATCTGAGGAGTTGAGAATGGTGCTGAACATTGTGCAGTCATCCATAAACATCACCACTTCTCACCTTTTGATAGAAGGGAGGTTATTAATGAAGCAGCAGAAGATGGTTGGGTCGAGGAATCTGCCCTGAGGAACTCCTGCAGTGATGTCCTGGAGCTGAGATGATTGACTTCCATCGCCACAACCATCTTCCTTTGTGCCAGGTCTGACTCCAACCAGTGGAGAGTTATCCCCTGATTCCCATTGACTCCAGTTTAGCTCGGGCTCCTTGATGCCAGACTCATTTGAATGCTGCCTTTATGTCAAGGACAGTCACTCTCAACTCACCTCTGGCATTCAGCTCTTTCGTCCATGTTTGAACCAAGGCCGTAATAAGGTCCGGGGCTGAGTGACCCTGGTGGAACCCAAACTCAGCGTCTGCGAACAGGTTATTGCTCAGTAAAGTGCTGTTTGATTGCACTGTTGATGACTCCTTCCACCACTTCTGCTGTTGATGGAAATAGACTGATAGGGAAGTAATTGGCTGGGTTAAATATGTCCTGTTTACTGTCCCCTTAAATGTCAGCCATCTCCTGGGGAAAGCAGCCCTTTGTGAACATTAGGAAAGAGACCATCCTTTTAGCCAGACAAATAAATGTGTCAAGTTGAGGGAGCAAAGGATGTAATGGGCACCATGGTAGCATAGTGGTGAGAACAATTGCTTCACAGCTCCAGGGTCCCAGGTTCGATTCCCAGCTTGGGTCACTGTCTGTGCAGAGTCTGCACGTTCTCCTCATATGCGTTTGGGTTTTCGCCGGGTGCTCTGGTTTCCTCCCACAGTCCAAAGGTGTGCAGGTTAGGTGGATTGGACATGCAAAAATTGCCCTTAGTGTTGGGTGGGGTTACTGGGTTATAGGGATAGGGTGGAGATATAAGCCTGGGCAGGGTGCTCTTTCCAAGAATCGGTGCAAACTCGATGGGCCGAATGGCCTACTTCTGTACTGTAAATGTTATGATTCTGTGTCAATGTCCTTAAGAGAGACCTGGGCGAAGCTTTCCAAAGTCTGCACCCTCCCTGGATTCACTTCCTTTCTCTTCAGTTGCTGCAAGTCACCAATTGAAGGTGAGAATGAGAAAAGAAATGGAAAGGGGGAGAAAAGAAAGTGTTTTACTCACAGATGTTGGTTTCAGTCTGTGTGCCGCTCAAGCTCACTCAGGGTTGGGGGGAACAACAGTTTTGCTCGGCAAGAACCCCCATGGCCTGCTTCCGCATTGAGAATATGGGAATATGTCCCTCAGATATGCGCAGTCCCGGGTCAGAGGAGAGGGAATCATTGATCGATGGAGCAGCCAGCCGGTTGCCTCGAAACCGTCTCGAGGATGTGTTTGGGGAGGGGAAACAAAGGGTGGGGGCGGGGTCCACGTGTCCACGCGCTGGGCTTCAACGTAATGACGTCACTGCGGAGTGGCTTTATTCCTATTGGTTGATTTAGAGGACGAGCTCCTTTGTGATGTCACAATGTGGAGGTTGGAGAATGAGTTTCAGGCTAAAACTTCCTCCTCTGGGCAACATCTGGGAGCAAATCAATGTCTCCCCCTTTCAGAAGGTCATCAGATATAGGAGCAAAGTTAGGCCATTTGGACCATTGAGTCTGCTCTGCCATTCGATCATGGCTGATCTCATCCTGGCCTTAACCCACCGTCCTGAGATTTCTCCAGGAGAATTGAGTGACAAATTCAGCGATGTTACCATGGAGTGTGATTTTTGATTGTGCTCAAAGTAAAAGGGAAACGTTCTATTTATAGTTTAAGGGATACATTCCCTATAAAAATTGTGTTTAGGCAGACGGGCAGCACGGTAGCATGGTGGTTAGCATAAATGCTTCACAGCTCCAGGGTCCCAGGTTCGGTTCCCGGCTGGGTCACTGTCTGTGTGGAGTCTGCACGTCCTCCCCGTGTGTGCGTGGGTTTCCGCCGGGTGCTCTGGTTTCCTCCCACAGTCCAAGGATGTGTGGGTTAGGTGGATTGGCCATGCTAAATTGCCCGTCGTGTCCTAAAAAGTAAGGTTAAGGAGTGGGGGGTTGTTGGGTTACGGGTATAGGGTGGATACATGGGTTTGAGTAGGGTGATCATTGCTCGGCACAACATCGAGGGCCGAAGGGCCTGTTCTGTGCTGTACAGTTCTATGTTGTTTGTATGTTGCAGGAAAAGTCATAAAACTTGACGTTTTTGTCTTATGACTTTAATTTGTTCACTGGGTTTACAATTTATTTTTTTAAATTATTGATCTTGACAGAGATCTTGCACAGTTGGTTTAGAGCCACACGTTTCAGCTTCCCATTTAAGCCTCAGGCAACTTGCTGTCTTTCTGTTTCTCATGTCAGTGACAGCCCAGTAACTGAGCTGAGGGCTGGAGATGCTGTGACCCCTTGTCGGAGCTGAAATCAGTAGAAAGAAGAACCATAGTTTCTTTATAGAAAATATTTTATTCAGGTATTTATAATTGTAATTTTAACCATCAGGTATCAAAAGGAACAAAACAACACACCCATCCAGTAACAAACCCCAGCCAACATGGCTTACACAAACAGGACCTCCTTCCCCAGCCCTCCCTTTCCACTGGTGTTCGTAACCTTACTCAAAACCCCATGCCCCCCACCCCTGCCACAGCTTAATTTTTCTTGAAGAAGTCAAGGAGCGGCAAACCCCTGTAACGATCCCCTCAAGGTGAACTTGATTTTCTCAAGTCTGAGAAACCCCGTCATGTCACTAACCCATAACCCCAACTTCGGGAGTTCCGAGTCCCTCCATCCCAGTAGGATCCATCTCTGGGTCACCAGAGAGGCAAAGGCCAGAACATCGGCCTCTCCCATGCCCTGGGCTCCCAGATCTTCTGACACATCAAAGATGGGCAGCAGGGTAGCATGGTGGTTAGCATAAATGCTTCACAGCTCCAGGGTCCCAGGTTCGATTCCCGGCTGGGTCACTGTCTGTGTGGAGTCTGCACGTCCTCCCCCTGTGTGCGTGGGTTTCCTCCGGGTGCTCCGGTTTCCTCCCACAGTCCAAAGATGTGCGGGTTAGGTGGATTGGCCATGCTAAATTGCCCGTAGTGTCCTAATAAAAGTAAGGTTAAGGGGGGGGGGTTGTTGGGTTACGGGTATAGGGTGGATACGTGGGTTTGAGTAGGGTGATCATGGCTCGGCACAACATTGAGGGCCGAAGGGCCTGTTCTGTGCTGTACTGTTCTATGTTCTATTGCCACCTCTGGACTTGGTACCACCTTCGCCTTTAATACTTCTGACATATAGTCAGCAAACCCCTGCCCCAGTACTCGTTGGGGGGTGGGAGACCTTCAGCAGGGGTGGGTCGCCATGGGGTGGGGTGGGGGAGGCTCTGGGGGTGGCAACCACTTGGGCACCACCATGCCAACCCCTGGAACATGTGTTCCAGTTCCGGGGTCAACCCTTGTCCCTGCCCGTCTGCCCCAATGACCACCCGTAACCCCCACCGACTGCTGACGCCTCGGTCTGTGTGGCTGAAGGCTATTGCTGATAGAGAATTGGCAATTGTGAGCCCTTAAAGTGAGCCCTTCACAGATTCCAAGTGGATTCCCGTGGGTGGGCAGGCCTTGAAGCATGTGGGAGTCATTGCCGAGTATTGCAATCAAACCTTGATGCCTGGACACTGTGCCTGAACACTGCGGGAAGCAAGAGCTTACACGCAGTATCCGCACACCCAGGGGATGGGACAGAGCCTCAGTGTAGAAGTCAAAGGAGGGAAACATCGGCACGCCAGAGCAACTGGGAGGATCCTCCTTTCGTTTAACCCGATGGGCTGGCCCTACTTGCCTAGTGAGAGGAGGTCTCTTATTGCCGAATTGCTGTTTAGTGTTTTGATGTTTTCTATCCCAAATCTCACATTCCCATTTTAAAGTTTCCCAATTTTTTACTTTACCATTCACACACTCATTAATCCCTTTTCTGCGGGCGTTATCCCTCCCACTCATCAAGAGTGATTGCTCGTGGCGTTTAGTGCACTGTTTTTTCCATTCTGAAATTAAAGCTTTCCATTTGAAGGCCGCGTTTTATTTCCCAAATCGCTTTTTCTGCAGCAATGCAGTTGTCAAAGTTCCAAGTTCCATATGTCACCTAGTGGCCAGATACCGTTATCTAATTTATTGTGTAAAGCAGCTGATAATCTACGAAAATTATGTTCTTGAGAAGGGGTTTCTGAACACATAAAGAACAGAGGAGAATTGCCCCCAGTCTTGTCTAAAGTTTGTCCCATAACGTCAGTATACTGTGCCCCCGGCAAAAAATGTGAAAACAGTTCCCAGTACCAGAATTAAATCACAGGGTCCCTGACCCCAACTTAATCACAGGGTCCCTGACCCAAACTTAATCACAGGGTCCCAGACCCCAACTTAATCACAGGGTCCCAGACCCCAACTTAATCACAGGGTCCCAGACCCCAACTTAATCACAGGGTCCCTGACCCAAACTTAATCACAGGGTCCCTGACCCAAACTTAATCACAGGGTCCCTGACCCAAACTTAATCACAGGGTCCCTGACCCAAACTTAATCACAGGGTCCCTGGCCCAAACTTAATCACAGGGTCCCTGACCCAAACTTAATCACAGGGTCCCTGACCCAAACTTAATCACAGGGTCCCTGACCCAAACTTAATCACAGGGTCCCTGACCCAAACTTAATCACAGGGTCCCTGACCCAAACTTAAACCTGTATAAACCTGATCCTGATTGAAAACGAGATCAAGAGGCCCCTGACCTGAGGTTAACCACAATCGGGTCCCTGACCCTAAACGCTCTATTCACAGTTAAATTTAGATTCGAGAACCGTCACCTGTTAGTTTCCTCCGTCAGGGTCGAGGGGACGCAGCACAGATCCGAGAGAGAGAGAGAGACCAAGGTGAATCTTACCTTGTGCCGGCGTCCGTCTCTTCCCTCCGGGTCGTGGCTCGATCACTTCTTCAGTCCCCCACGGAATTCACTCAGAGTATTGGTTTTTGCTTCGCAGCGCCAAATGTAGAAGTCAATATTTTTCACGCTTCTGGACTGTGGTAGAAAGATTCAACAACGCTCGTTATGGAAAAATAACCAGACTTTATTTACGAAAGACTGCATGCAATAATGGCTGAAAGTTGAGGTCGGGGAGCAGTTACTACCACTGCTGATTCCTACTCAAGTCCATGCTTTCACAGAAAATTAGCTCAGTATTTATACATTGTCAGAATCAGGATTATGTGACTGCAGCTTAGTCAGGAATTCGATCAGAAGTACAAACATAAGCAATATCATAAAACAGGTGTCACCTTGCTGCCCTTTCAGGACTCTGTCTGATCACTCATACCATTATTTTGTCCTTTGATGGAATATTAAAAGGTTGAAGGAGACTTGTTCCCTCCTGACCTTATCTTGTCATATTTAGACTGCCTTGGGTTATGACGAGTTAGCCTCATCAGAATTTGCGGAGCTCAGGCATTTTGGAACAGCTTGACCTTCTCTGATCTTATTCAGGCTTTTCGTAATGCGAAGTCAGCTTTTCTTACATTGTACCAAGTAATTGACCAGTTTTCCCATCATGCCATTACTTATTTTGTACAACATAACAGCCAGAGGATGGGTGGGTGCCATGTCAGGTGGTGGGGGGGGGGTTCCCCTGGAGAGATGGGCAAAGGGACCAGGGGGTCAGCCCGCATTGCAGAAGAAAGTGACAGAGGCAGCATAATGTTTGTGCAGAGAGGTATTTATTGTGCTGTGCACTACCCCCCTCCTGGTGGTGTGGTCCCCCCCGCCCCACACCCAGTGCCCTCACTGATCCTCAATGTGCCTGGCCCTCCTCGCTCTAACACTATGTCTCGCTGTGACCGATGTCGACGAAGTTGCACAGGCGTGACTGACGCTCATTCTGTCTGAAACTGTGCACCAGGGAATGAACGCAGGCCGACCATTTTGGTTGAAGCCACACTCACGTGACTGACGGATTTGAAGCCGCGGAGGTGGGCCAACGCTCACTCGAGCGTCTGGTTGAGGCTGCACAGGTTTGATGGACGTTGGTGAAGCCTTGCAAGTGGGCCAATGCTCACTCCAGTGTCTAGTTGAAGCCACATAGTTCACTGCATTTTCTTTCCCTTTGTCTATTTGTTATATTTCTCCCTCCATCGTGTCAGAAAATAAAT
This sequence comes from Scyliorhinus canicula, assembly GCF_902713615.1. Taxonomy (NCBI): domain Eukaryota; kingdom Metazoa; phylum Chordata; class Chondrichthyes; order Carcharhiniformes; family Scyliorhinidae; genus Scyliorhinus; species Scyliorhinus canicula. The sequence continues at coordinate 123,949,518 of NC_052162.1, forward strand.
AAATAAATAATGCCGAAAACAAAAAGGGAATGTTCCGGGTTCTGATTGAGGAGCCGTGAGCTCCATCACAGGGTTCATAGTGGAACATCAATCTCAGTTAATGCAGAAAGATGGTTGGGACCCACACCTTACGGCTGGGGAACAGGAAAGTTGGCGGATGGGTCAGAAGAAGGATAGAGAACAAAAGGGGTAATAATTATGAGCAGCCTATATTTAGTGAATAATTAGACAAAGGAATGAGACAATCCAGCCCAGCCGGTGGCTGCAGTTTGCAGCAACACAGTTGGGCAGATAGGGTGGGGCCGCCCCAGTGGATAAAACACAATCACCAACCGCCCTTGGGCCGAGGATACTGAGCCTCATCTCCCTGTGGCCAGAACCAATAGATATTGGGAATTGAAGGAAAAGGAGAGACATTTAGTAAACCCACAGAGTAAGACAAATCCTGAAGGAACACAAATTTGCTGAGGAATGTCAACGGTGTCACTTTACCTGCCTGAAGACACAGAAAACTGAGCGATAAAATGAAACAATTCAGCTGGACAGCTGGAAATGAAATACAGGCTTGTGTCTCACAGGAAAACTCCGTCTGTGAAAAAGCATTTTTGCAAACTTTAAGCCAAGGTCATTCAAAGCAAGTTGATAAGGACAAGTACAGCTCCTCCTGCGATTACCAAGGGGGAGGCTGCCCTAAACATTCAGTCACATATCCTCCCCTCCCTTGTACTGGTGAGTTAGCAACAGTTATAGTTAAAAATGTAACAAATGAATTTACTGTTCCATTTGAGATGCTAATAAGAGTTCTTTTAATTGTGTTTAGTTCTAAAAAAATGTTTACAAATTATTTGGATAGGAAACTAAACTTCATCTAATGTGAAACTCTGATTTAAAAAAAATTCAAACTGCTAGGATTCAAGAGATCCTGCTTACTTTCAAACCTTGAAAGTAAGCAGCCCACGTTTAAGTCAGTCTGTTCCAAAACAAAGATAAGACGAGTTTGGCAGCAATCCAATTTTAACTCCCCAGTACATTTGGGTGATAAAACATGTTGAGAGTCAGTTAACAACTCATTTCACAAAATATCGCTTGTAACTTTGGTTAAGTAGCAAATATTGGAAATTGAAGGGGAAAAGGATAGACAACAGAAATGAAATTGAAGCAAATTGAACAAAAGATGTTGTAAATTGCGAAAGGGGACACACATTGCGTACCAAGTCTCCTTGTCCCTTTAGGTTCTGTCGGAAAATTAACCATTTCAGCGGACAGCAGATTTGTTTTAAATCTCTCACAAAACAGTGTGTCTGTGATTCTGTAGATGTCAATCTTAATTTAAATAAGGTTTAATTGTGGATTTGTGGGAATTCAACAAGACCAGTTAAATGTGGAAATTTTAAGTGTAATTCAGGGCAATTTGTAATCAGTGTAAGAAATATATCATGTTTGTCACTCCCCCCCCCCCCCCCCCCCCCCCCCCCCCCCCCCCCCCAAGATAAGGACAAGCATTTTTGTAATTTCTTCATTTTTGAACAAAATGTAACAATCTGTTTCCCACAATCTAAATCCCACCCAGTCACCGGTGAGGTTAAGATAATTAGGAAAGGACAACAAAGAATAGAGAGAAAATGAGCACAAATCCTTTCCTGTATGAATGATTCCTGGTCTGTAAGTGCTGTTTGTGTGACCTGTTAACTTCCTATCGTCTGGTCTCGTATGTCATCTCAGTTTTACTCCTTGCCTGTTTAATATGTGTCCCATATTTCTAGGGAATTATGAAAAGTGATAACGGTGTGTATCTAAATTTGTAGTGAGGGATTGTGAGTTTGCAGTGTATGTGGCAGACTATGTGGCATAGTCTTTGAGATCCTCGAGCGACAAGAGAACCAACTCTTTGAAATTTACAGCTGTGAAAATGTTTATTTTGTTTCCTTCATGTGAATGTTTATGTCTTTGTTTTATTATTGGTTTTGGCAAACCTAACCTTGAATTGTTTAAATGTTGCCTTGATAGGTGTCAATCGGGGAAATCAGAGGTAGGGCTACTAACTCATTAAAAGGGATACTTACTAGAGGAACAAGAAGCAATTTGAACGAGAGAGAGTTAACTCTTTCATTTAGGCTGAGACATGAATCCATTCCACCTCAAACACACTGGACCCCTGTGGTTTGTTTAGGAAGTGGATTTGACAGAATTAAAGACAACAGCTCAAAACCATTGCTGAGACCATTTTAAAATTGAAGAGGAAGTCAAACACTTAATTTAGCGGACTACCTTTGGAAAATAAAACATGTTTACGGAAAACAAGGAAAAAGTCTGGAAGATGTTTGAGATCTGTTTTAAAGATAGTATTAAAACACTCCATCGGACTGTCAGAGCGGATTCCTTGAACTCAACTGGGTACAGACCAAGACATGACCCGGGTAATTTAAAACTTGGCCCCTCTATTAGGAAATCATGCAATCTCCATTAATAAATTAATTGGGATAGGGAAAAGATATTTTGGATGATGCAAATAAGAATGATATCCGTAGCACCTATGGATCGTGGACGCTTGAACAGGTGTGAGAAAATCTCAGGCAAAATAGTGAGGGAATAGTCCCACTGTGGGTTACAAATGAACATCTATTTAATCCATCACGAAATGCCAAGCGTAGGTTGACTGGATGCCAGCTCAGGGGATTAACACATGCATATAGTATTGATGTTGAATGTATTATGAATAACAATATGTTAATGGGTACTGTTTTAGTGATACCCATTATAACCATGTTGTAAGGAACCTCTTTTGAATCCATACTTGCCCCTCATTTTCCTTTTAAATTTCTGTCTTGTTGGCTGCGATGAAACTGCAGGCTTTGATTTTAAACTGAAATCTCCCCGGTCTAATTGCTATTTGAACTTGCCCAAGAGAACTCCCCTTAGTGCAGTGTGCTATGTGGCATAGTCCGGTGATGTCATTTTGATGGACTTGGTTAGCAGCTAACCAATGCTTCTGAAATTCCGGGGCTCATTCAGTTTACAATTTTGATTGGTAGAGCACTTCTGAGGTTTCTGCGATGAAGAAGCCCAGGCTCCATTTTAATTCAGTTCTGTTAAAACCCTGGAGTGATCAGGTCTGGACTCTCTCCTATCAGCTAAGGCTGGTGATTAAAACATTCTCCAGCCAAGCCTGTGAAAGTAACTTCTTATCGAAATGCTGCAAGCAGTCTCTCCAGCCAAGCCTGTGAAAGTAACTTCTTATTGAAATGCTGCAAACAGTCTCTCCAGCCAAGCCTGTGAAAGCTTAATCCTCTGTTTGAAAGGCTGGGAAAAGCCCAGTCTGATATTTCTGTCCTGAGAATCCTGAAAGGTCCTGAAGACCAGACCCTTCTCTCTCTCTTCATACCACAGCTAGAAACCCTGCACAAAGACCAGACAAGCAGTTGAAAGGCAGAGTGGATGGAGAACCTGCTGTAAGGGAGGGTGAATTGTGACAAGGATGCAGGGATCCTACAGCAAGATCTGGACAGGTTGGGTGAGTGGGCAAACCAATGGCAGATGCAGTATAATTTGGATAAGTATGAGGTTATTCATTTTGGAACCAAAAACAGGAAGGCAGATTACTACCTGAATGGTTGTAAATTGGGAGAGGGAGTGTGCAGCGAGACCTGGGTGCCCTTGTGCACCATTCACTGACGGCAAGCATGCAGATGCAGCAGGCGGTAAAGAAGGCTAATGGTATGTTGGCCTTCATTGCAAGAGTATAGAGTATAGAGAAATACAGCACAGAACAGGCCCTTCGGCCCACGATGTTGCGCCGAACTTTTGTCCTAGGTTAATCATAGAATTTTGGACAATTTGTCATGGCCAATCCACCCAACCTGCACATCTTTGGACTGTGAGAGGAAACCGGAGTACCCGGAGGAAACCCACGCAGTCACGGGGAGGATGTGCAGACTCCACACAGACAGTGACCCAAGTCGAAATCGAACTTGGGACCCTGGAGCTGTGAAGCAATTGTGCTATCCACAATGCTACCGTGCTGCCCTTAAGAAGTTAACCTACACTCCCTTATTCTACCCTAATCCAAGTACCTATCCAATAGCCGCTTGAAGGTCCATAAATTTTCCGACTCAACTACTACCACAGGCAGTGCATTCCATGCCCCCACTACTCTCTGGGTAAAGAACCTACCTCTGACATCCCCTCTATATCTTCCACCATTTATCTTAAATTTATGTCCCCTTGTAATGGTGTGTTCCACCCGGGGAAAAAGTCTCTGACTGTCTACTCTATCTATTCCCCTGATCATCTTATAAACCTCTATCAAGTCGCCCCTCATCCTTCTCCGTTCCAATGAGAAAAGGCCCAGCACCCTCAATCTTTCCTCGTATGACCTACTCTCCATTCCAGGCAACATCCTGGTAAATCTCCTCTGCACCTTTTCCAAAGCTTCCACATCCTTCCTAAAATGAGGTGACCAGAACTGCACACAGTACTCCAAATGTGGCCTGACCAAGGTTTTGTACAGCTGCATCATCACCTCACGGCTCTTAAATTCAATCCCTCTGCTAATGAACGCTAGCACACCATAGGCCTTCTTCACAGCTCTATCCACTTGAGTGGCAACTTTCAAAGAACAATGAACATAGACCCCAAGATCTCTCTGCTCCTCCACATTGCCAAGAACCCTACCATTAACCCTGTATTCCGCATTCAGATTTGTCCTTCCAAAATGGACAACCTCACACTTGTCAGGGTTAAACTCCATCTGCCACTTCTCAGCCCAGCTCTGCATTCTATCTATGTCTCTTTGAAGCCGACAACAGCCCTCCTCACTATCCACAACTCCACCAATCTTCGTATCATCTGCAAATTTACTGACCCACCCTTCAACTCCCTCATCCAAGTCGTTAATGAAAATCACAAACAGCAGAGGACCCAGAACTGATCCCTGCGGTACGCCACTGATAACTGGGCTCCAGGCTGAATATTTGCCATCCACCACAACTCTCTGTCTTCTATCGGTTAGCCAGTTTGTTATCCAACTGGCCAAATTTCCCACTATCCCATGCCTCCTTACTTTCTGCATAAGCCTACCATGGGGAACCTTATCAAATGCCTTACTAAAATCCATGTACACTACATCCACTGCTTTACCTTCATCCACATGCTTGGTCACCTCCTCAAAGAATTCAATAAGACTTGTAAGGCAAGACCTACCCCTCACAAATCCGTGCTGACTATCCCTAATCAAGCAATGCCTTTCCAGATGCTCAGAAATCCTATCCCTCAGTACCCTTTCCATTACTTTGCCTACCACCCAAGTAAGACTAACTGGCCTGTAATTCCCAGGGTTATCCCTATTCCCTTTTTTGAACAGGGGCACGACATTCGCCACTCTCCAATCCTCTGGTACCACCCCTGTTGACAGCGAGGACGAAAAGATCATTGCCAACGGCTCTGCAATTTCATTTCTTGCTTCCCATAGAATCCTTGGATATATCCCGTCAGGCCCGGGGGACTTGTCTATCCTCAAGTTTTTCAAAACGCGCAACACATCTTCCTTCCTGACAAGTATCTCCTCAAGCTTATCAGTCTGCTTCACGCTGTCCTCTCCAACAATATGGCCCCTCTCATTTGTAAATACTGAAGAAAAATACTTGTTCAAGACCTCTCCTATCTCTTCAGACTCAATACACAATCTCCCGCTACTGTCCTTAATCGGACCTACTCTCACTCTAGTCATTCTCATATTTCTCACGTATGTGTAAAAGGCCTTGGGGTTTTCCTTGATCCTACCCGCCAAAGATTTTTCATGCCCTCTCTTAGCTCTCCTAATCCCTTTCTTCAGTTCCCTCCTGGCTATCTTGTATCCCTCCAGCGCCCTGTCTGAACCTTGTTTCTTCAGCCTTACATAAGTCTCCTTCTTCCTCTTAACAAGACATTCAACCTCTCTTGTCAACCATGGTTCCCTCACTCGACCATCTCTTCCCTGCCTGACAGGGACATACATATCAAAGACACGCAGTACCTGATCCTTGAACAAGTTCCACATTTCACTTGTGTCCTTCCCTGACAGCCTATGTTCCCAACTTCTGCACTTCAATTCTTGTCTGACAGCATTGTATTTACCCTTCCCCCAATTATAAACCTTGCCCTGTTGCTCGCACCTATCCCTCTCCATTACTAAAGTGAAAGTCACAGAATTGTGGTCACTACCTCCAAAATGCTCCCCCACTAACAAATCTATCACCTGCCCTGGTTCATTACCAAGTACTAAATCCAATATGGCCTCCCCTCTGGTCGGACAATCTACATATTGTGTTAGAAAAGCTTCCTGGACACACTGCACAAACACTACCCCATCCAAACTATTTGATCTAAAGAGTTTCCACTCAATGTTTGGGAAGTTGAAGTCGCCCATGACTACTACCCTGTGACTTCTGCACCTTTCCAGAATCTGTTTCCCAATCTGTTCCTCCACATCTCTGCTGCTATTGGGGGGCCTATAGAACACTCCCAACAAGGTGACTGCTCCTTTCCTATTTCTAACTTCAACCCATATTACCTCAGTAGGCAGATCCCCCCTCGAACTGCCTTTCTGCAGCTGTTATACTATCTCTAATTAACAATGCCACCCCCCCCCCCACCTCTTTTACCATCCTCCCTAATCTTGTTGAAACATCTATAACCAGGGACCTCCAACAACCATTTCTGGCCCTCTTCTATCCAAGTTTCCGTGATGGCCACCACATCGTAGTCCCAAGTACCGATCCATGCCTGAAGTTCACCCACCTTATTCCTGATGCTTCTTGCATTAAAGTATACACACTTCATCCCATCTCCTTGCCTGCAAGTACTCTCCTTTGTCATTGTTACCTTCCCCACTGCATCACTACGTGCTTTGGCGTCCTGACTATCGTCTACCTTAGTTGCTGGACTACAGATCCGGTTCCCATTCCCCTGCCAAATTAGTTTAAACCCTCCCGAAGAGTACTAGAAAACCTCCCCCCCAGGATATTGGTGCCCCTCTGGTTCAGATGCAACCCGTCCTGCTTGTACAGGTCCCACCTTCCCCAGAATGCGCTCCAATTATCCAAATACCTGAAGCCCTCCCTCCTACACCATTCCTGCAGCCACGTGTTCAACTGCACTCTCTCCATATTCCTAGCCTCGCTATCACGTGGCACCGGCAACAAACCAGAGATGACAACTCTGTCTGTCCTGGCCCTTAACTTCCAGCCTAACTCCCTAAACTTGTTTATTACCTCCACACCCTTTTTCCTACCTACATCGTTGGTACCAATGTGCACCACGACTTCTGGCTGCTCACCCTCCCCCTTCAGGATCCTGAAGACACGATCAGAGACATCCCTGACCCTGGCACCCGGGAGGCAACATACCTTTCGGGAGTCTCGCTCGCGACCACAGAATCTCCTATCTATTCCCCTAACCATTGAATCTCCTATTACTATTGCTTTTCTATGCTCCCCCCTTCCCTTCTGAGCCCCAGAGCCAGACTCAGTGCCAGAGACCTGGCCGCTGGGGCCTTCCCCCGGTAGGTCATCCCCCCCAACAGCATCCAAAACGGTATACTTGTTTTGAAGGGGAATGGCCACGAGGGATCCCTGCACTGTCTGCCTGTTAATTTTCTTTCCCCTGACTGTAACCCAGCTACTCTTGTCCAGTACCTTTGGTGTGGCTACCTCCCTGTAACTCTTCTCTATGACCCCCTCTGCCTCCCGGATGATCCGAAGTTCATCCAGCTCCAGTACCTTAACACGGTCTCTGAGGAGCTGGAGTTGGGTGCACTTCCCGCAGGTATAGTCAGCGGGGACACCAGTGGTATCCCTCACCACCCACATCCTACAGGAGGAGCATGCAACTGCCCTAGCCTCCATCCCCTCTTACTTTACAGAATTAGCTGCCCTGTGGACCAACTGGACCTCCGCCCTCCGACTCTGCTCCCAGTCAGCTGTACTCTAAACTCCTGGTTCCCTTCACGCTCTTTGATAAATATAGGAAATGAAATGTAAGGAGCACCTTACTCCCTCCTCACCTAACTCCCTCAGTCACCAAACTCTCACTGTAGCACTCAAATGCCACAAGCTCAGCACTCAGTGCAAACAAAGTCTGCACTGTATCTAGCCCCTATTTATACTGTGACTCTAGCTTCTAAAAACTGGCCTAATGCAATTAACTAATTAACAAGCTCCAGCTGCAAGTAAGTCCAAGTAGAACCTTGTTTAAAGCTGATTCAAAATTCACCTTCTTATAGACCAAACAGCAACTTTTAAGTTAATTAACTAAATAAAAGAAATACTAGACTTTAAATAACCCTTATACTCCCTCAGTCACCAAACTCTCACTGTAGCACTCAAATGCCACAAGCTCAGCACTCAGTGCAAACAAAGTCTGCACTGTATCTAGCCCCTATTTATACTGTGACTCTAGCTTCTAAAAACTGGCCTAATGCAATTAACTAATTAACAAGCTCCAGCTGCAAGTAAGTCCAAGTAGAACCTTGTTTAAAGCTGATTCAAAATTCACCTTCTTATAGACCAAACAGCAACTTTTAAGTTAATTAACTAAATAAAAGAAATACTAGACTTTAAATAACCCTTATACTCCCTCAGTCACCAAACTCTCACTGTAGCACTCAAATGCCACAAGCTCAGCACTCAGTGCAAACAAAGTCTGCACTGTATCTAGCCCCTATTTATACTGTGACTCTAGCTTCTAAAAACTGGCCTAATGCAATTAACTAATTAACAAGCTCCAGCTGCAAGTAAGTCCAAGTAGAACCTTGTTTAAAGCTGATTCAAAATTCACCTTCTTATAGACCAAACAGCAACTTTTAAGTTAATTAACTAAATAAAAGAAATACTAGACTTTAAATAACCCTTATACTCCCTCAGTCACCAAACTCTCACTGTAGCACTCAAATGCCACAAGCTCAGCACTCAGTGCAAACAAAGTCTGCACTGTATCTAGCCCCTATTTATACTGTGACTCTAGCTTCTAAAAACTGGCCTAATGCAATTAACTAATTAACAAGCTCCAGCTGCAAGTAAGTCCAAGTAGAACCTTGTTTAAAGCTGATTCAAAATTCACCTTCTTATAGACCAAACAGCAACTTTTAAGTTAATTAACTAAATAAAAGAAATACTAGACTTTAAATAACCCTTATACTCCCTCAGTCACCAAACTCTCACTGTAGCACTCAAATGCCACAAGCTCAGCACTCAGTGCAAACAAAGTCTGCACTGTATCTAGCCCCTATTTATACTGTGACTCTAGCTTCTAAAAACTGGCCTAATGCAATTAACTAATTAACAAGCTCCAGCTGCAAGTAAGTCCAAGTAGAACCTTGTTCAAAGCTGATTCAAAATTCACCTTCTTATAGACCAAACAGCAACTTTTAAGAGGTTTCGAGTATAGAAGCAGGGATGTGTTGCTGCAATTGTACAGGGCCTTGGTGATGCCACACTTGGAGTATTGTGTGCAGTTTTGCTCTCCTTCACTGAGGAAGGATGTTTTTGCTCTTGAGGGAGTGCAGCGAAGGTTTACCCGACTGATTCCAGGGATGGCGGGACTGTCATATGAGGAGAGATTGACTAGGTTGGGATTGTTCTCGCTGGAGTTCAGAAGAATGACTGGGTATCTCATAGAGACTTATAAAATTCTAACAGGACTAGACAGGGTAGATGCAGGGAAGATGTTACCAATGATGGGTGTGTCCAGAACCAGGGGTCACAGCCTGAGGATTCAAGGTAAACCATTTCGGACAGAGATAAGGAGACATTTCTTCACACAAAGAGTGGTGAGCCTGTGATATTCATTACCACAGGAAATAGTTGATGCTAAAACTTTAAATATATTCAAGAGGCGGCTGGATATAGCACTTGGGGAGAATGGAATCAAAGGCTACGGGGAGAAAGCAGGATTAGGATATTGAGTTGGATGATCAGCCATAATCGTGATGAATGGCAGAGCAGGTTTGAAGGGCCAAAAGGCCTCCTCCTGCTCCTATCTTCTATGTATCTATGTATCTAAACTCTCAGGTAGAGATTTCTAATATTATTTCAGTGATACTGAGAGTCAATCTGGTGAAGGCGACTCTCCAGAGGAATTCCTGCAAACCGTGAGGTCTCATTGAAGGCAGATTATAAAAGATCCAAACCAATCGGTGGTTTTCAACACCTTGCATTCCGAGATTGCTACCTACAAAGACCACCACCTCAGCAAAGATACTCATCTCTCATCCCCAGTTTAATGCCCGTTTTTTGAAGCCTTCCCTACCCCCACTGTGTGTCTGCCATGTGTGGGTGGAGGGTGGGACAGTGTTAGGGGAATAATTAGATTAGCAGACTGTTGTTCTATTATTACCATAACATGTTCATCTCTTCTTATAAATAAACCATTTTTCATGTTTTACTTAAGATCTTGTGCCTGTAAGTCATTGATTGGAGCAGTCAAGGGTCAAAGATCTCAGGAAAATACACAAACTATTGGTCAATTCACTTATGTTGGGACTCCGGGGTCTGTGGGGCTGGAATTGACCGTGCTCTCACCCAGGGTGTCGTAACAATGTCAACACTAATTATACAGAGTGGGGAATATTGGGGTCATTAGAGGAAGTCGTTATACCAGATACCTAATTAGCACTGTTGCTTCATAGCGCCAGGGTCCCAGGTTTGATTCCAATGTGTCAGCCATACTGACTGATCTGGTTTGATTGGTATTCCTTCCCAACAAACCTAGCCTGGCTTCGCTACCACTGTCCAGTAACTGCATCCACCCCAGTCACAGACTGCTGACCACTGCCGGATCAGGACTTCACATTGTGGGAGTGCAAGCAGACATTGTGTCGGCTGTTGAACAGCTTGACCACAGAGCAGCAGGTCACATACTGCTGATCGGTGGCGGGGGACAAGCTGAGCAGCGTGCAGAGTGGAGCTCCGAGCTGGGGCCACCACTGTCAGCATCATGCGCCTACATGGACGTCCGTCAGTCCCAGTTCCCACCCATCACCCACACGCGGTCACCAGCACACAGCCCAGCCTCGCACCGCCCTTCAAACGCCGCAACCAGATGAGGACTGCCAGCGGCGGCATTCTTAAAAGCCAGGCGCGGTTATTGGGGACTTCTTTCCCCTTTTGGAACGCTGCAACCAATCACTTTGCGACCCTCCCGACTCCCACCCGTGGGACGTGCACCTGAGTTTGAAAAACCCTGGCCTAGACCTTATGTATGCTTCCCTTTTTCTTCATGACTAGTCTCACAGTTTCCCCGGTCATCCATGATTCCCTAATCCTGCCATTCCTGTCCTTCATTTTCGCAGGGTCATGCCTGTCCTGCACTCTGATCAACTGGTCTTTAAAAGACTCCCATATATCAAATGCAGATTTACCCTCAAACAGCCGCTCCCAATCCACATTCTCCAACTCTGGCCGAGTTCTGTTATAGTTGGTTTTCCCCCAATTCTGCGCCCTCACTCGAGGACCACTCTTGTTCTTATCCATGAGTATTCGAAAACTTATGTAATTATGATTACTGTTCCCAATATGTTCCCCGACTGATATTTTTTATCACCTGGCCGGGCTCATTCCTCAATACCAGATCCAGTAAGGTTCCCTGCTTGATTGGACTATCAACATACTGTTTCAAAAAACCCTCCTGGACAGACCTTACAAATCGCTCTGCATCCAAATCCCTGGGAGTCCAAGTCAAAATGGGGGAAATAAAATCACCCTCAACAACAACCCTGTTACTTTCACATCTTTCCAGAATCTGACTACATATCTGTTCCTCTGTATCCCGCTGGTTGTTGGGAGGCCGATAGTACAACCCCAACATTGTGATTGCATCCTTCCTGCCTTAAGTTCAATAACCCCAAGCCAAGCAAGGAATTATACATAAGACTATCCCAGCCACGAGCCCCAATTTGTTTTGGACGCCGGGTCAGTTCTCACCAGTGGCTAAAATGTTGGACCAGAACCAGAACCTTTTTAAGTTTTAAAACAGTGCGCAAGTGATAATAAAATAAATGGGGCTTGGTTATTTTAGAAACTAACCTTATTAAAACAAAAACAAAATGAAAATTATATTTAAACTTTTAAACTTCAATCTTAACTTTAAAAGATTACATGTAGTTTCATAAACTTAATGCTTCCTATTAAAAGTTCTTGCTCTTGTTCAACTTGCACAAACGGGCAAAGGCGATACTTGCATTTAAAAAAACAATTTTTATTCTGTTATGATCATTCATTCATGACCCTTTACCAAAGGTGGCAACTTTCAGAATAATAATAATAATCTTTATTAGTGTCACAAGTAGGCTTACATCAACACTGCAATTAAGTTACTGTGAAAAACCTCTCTCCGTCTTTTTCCCAAACTTCTACCTGTAGCTGTTTAAAACACCATTCCTTCTCTCTCTCTCTCTAACTCCACCCAACCCCTCAAACACAGGTTTTCTGGTGTTTCCACACTTGAACTTATTACTGTTATTTTGGCTGATTTGATGGCCCACTCCCATTTATACAAAAGAACAGAGTTATGCTATTGGTATGCAACAAACCTCCCATTGATGGACAAAGAGGCCATCAGACTCTGTAATGGGCCAATTGCTGGTCAGACTGGAATGTTCCAAAGAACAATGGATCTGGGGCATCCCACGAACGAGTTTAAGTCTGACTGCAACAATGTAGCTTGGCCAGGTGTGGGTCCATCCCTCTGACTCTGTGCAGGCAGGTTTTTTTCCCCTCAGTCTGTTCCACCCCTAAATTGCCTGCTACATTGGGGTCTCATTTCTGAACCTAATTTCCTAATATCCACCTTGCGTGACAGATGAAAAAGCTCTCTAAACACAATAGTATCTCAGCTGGGATTGAAGCTAACCACCCCCCTCTCCCCCCGTCCCTCAAAGATAACCTTTAAAATCTAACTGCAGCTGCCTTCCAGGCATAGAAACATTAAATGAAGCCTACCTAAAACTATACTAATGTTCACCCAAACAAAAAAGGTATTTTTGTCTCCAAACACTCCCAGTGTCAAAGAGCATCAACCCACTGGTCACAAAAATGTGGGTCCGGCCAGTCCAGCAGAAAGAAACCCTCCGACCACCCACTTCACCCACTCTCAGAATGAACATGGTTCAGTTCTGGATGTGATTACCAACAGCAATAACAGCAGACATCACAACCCCTGTCATCACTTGTGAACTCGCTGGTGCCTCAGCAGATGGAATGACCGAGTGAATCCCTTCCCACACACGAAACAGGTGACTGGCTCTCCCCGGTATGAACTCTCTGGTGTCTCCTCAGTGTGGATGACGTTTTAAACCTCTTTGTGCAGTGAGAGCAGCTGAACGGTCTCTCCTCAGTGTGAATGCGCTGGTGGATCATCAGTACCTTCGAGCTTTTGAAATCCATCCCACAGTCAGAGCATTTAAAGGGTCTCTCATTGGTGTGAGTGACATTGTGGCTCAGCAGGGTCGATAAGTCACCGAATCCTTTCCCACAGACGGTACAGGTGAATGGTCTCTCCCCAGTGTGAACCCGCTGGTGTCTCCGCAATGTGGATGACATTTTAAACCTCTTTGCGCAGTGAGAGCAGCTGAACGGTCTCTCCTCAGTGTGAATGCGCTGATGGGACAACAGATCCTCAGAACCTTTGAAGCCACTCCCACAGTCAGAGCATTTAAAGGGTCTCTCATTGGTGTGAGTGAATTTGTGTCTCAGCAGGGTCGATGAATAACCGAATCCCTTCCCACAGTCGGTGCAGGTGAATGGTCTCTCCCCAGTGTGAACTCGCTGGTGTCTCCGCAGTGTGGATGACCTTCTAAACCTCTTTGTGCAGTGAGAGCAGCTGAATGGTCTCTCCTCAGTGTGAATGTGCTGGTGAACCATTAGTACCTTAGAGCTTTTGAAATCCATCCCACAGTCAGAGCATTTAAAGGGTCTCTCATTGGTGTGAGTGACATTGTGTCTCACCAGGCTGGATGATTGAATGAATCCCTTCCCACACACAGAGCAGATGAAAGGCCTCTCCCCCGTGTGAATTCGACAGTGTCTATGCAGGGCGGGTAAGTGTGCGAATCCCCTCCCACAGACAGAACACACGAATGGCCTCTCTCCGGTGTGAATTCGCTGGTGTGTCTGGAGGGTAGCTAAGTGAGTGAATCCATTCCCACACACAGAGCAGATGAATGGCCTCTCTCCGGTGTGAACCCGCTGGTGTGCCTGCAGGTTGGATGACTGAATGAAACTCTTCCCACATACAGAGCATCTGAATGGCTTCTCACCTGTGTGAATTCGCTTATGTGACAGCAGGTGGGCTAGCTGACCGAATTCCTTCCCACACTGAGAGCAGGGGAACGGCCTCTCCCCTGTGTGAAATCGCTGGTGTGTCTGCAGACTATGTAACTGAGTAAATCCTTTCCCACACTCAGTGCAGGTGAATGGTTTCTCCCCAGTGTGAACTCGCTGGTGTCGCCGCAGGCTGGACGAATCACTGAATCCCTTTCTGCACTTCAAGCAGCTGAATGGCCTCTTCCCAGCGTGACTGCGTAGATGAGTTTTCAACTGCGATGAGTACCTAAATCCCTTCCCACAGTCCCCACAAGTCCACCGTTTCTCCATGGTGCGGGTGCCCTTTTGTCTCCAGATCAATCAGCTGACGTCTTACACGTGTACGGTCTCTCCCCGCTGTGAATGGTGCAATGTTTTTTCAGGCTGTGTAACTGGTTAGAGCTCTTTTCACAGTCAGTGGAACACTCTCACTCGGGTGTGTGTGTATCTCGGTGCTTTTCCAGTCACACTGATGGTTGAAGCCTTCTGAAGCAGACAGAACACTTGTCCTTCTAGGTTAAAAAAAACAAGAATATTCTGCACCCTAGTGCCTGAGTAACGCAGTCAGATTTGGATGTGAATTTGGGTTTGAGATTTCTGTCTGTAAATCCTCGCCTTCTGATATCCTGTAAAAGGATATTACAAAAAGACATCACTGTCAGCACAGGTTGGAAATTAAGAACAGACAATTCAAGTTTGTATTCAACAACTGTTACTCTCTTTTCCCAAAAGCTCTAAATCTCCATCCCACACACTCTCCCTCCATTCTCACTCTGCTGTATCTAATATTCACCCTCCCAGTTCTCCTGAGGGTGCTGATTCAGGCTGATTGACAGATCCATGCTCACTGCTTCTGGTCCGCAACACAGAGACCTGAAAATCTTCATGCAGGCTGCCAGACAGACGTATGTCTATATTACTGGACTAAAAATGTGTGTAATATACAGGCAGGATTGCTGCAAGTCACCAATGACCCTCCAGAATGAGAAAAGTAATAGAAAGGGGAAAACATTGATTTCCTCCCAGAAGGGGTGGCACGGTAGCACAGTGGTTAGCACTGTTGCTTCCCAGCGGCAGGATCCCTGGTTTGATTCCGGGCTTGGCGAGTCTCTGTGGAATTTGCACATTGTTCCAGTGTTGCATGGGCTTTCTCCGGGTGCTCTGGTTTCCTCCCACAGTCTAAAGATATGCAGGTTAAGTGGACTGGCCATTCTAAATTGCCCTTGATGTCCAAAAATATTTGGTGGGATTACTGGGTTACGGGGATAGGGTGGAGGTGTGGGCTGAAGTGGAGTGCTCCTTCCAAGGGCCGGTGCAGACTCGATGGGCTGAATGGCCCCCTTCTGCACTGTAAATTCTCGGATTCGATGTTGTACAGAGGAGAAAGTTTCAATCTAGAGCTAATTGGGTAACGTCACTATGGAGCCCTGCCTGATTCAGCCAATAGCAATCACTCTACTCCGCGGTGACGTCTCCGAGTTCTCGTCCCCGGCACCCATCCGCTCACCCCCACCCGATTCCCCCCGCACCTCCTCTAGACAAGGTTTCCAGGCAACCGGCTGACGGTTCCGGCCAGAGCGAGAAGCCGCTCAGTCTCTCTCCCTCCTCGGCCCGGAATTGCGCATGTCCAAGGAGAGGAAAGCTGCGCATGTGCAGGGGAGCTCACGCCCCGTTGACCTTACTGCTGAGGTGTTGCCCAATGAGAAGATTGGAGGACCGGAAGGACTCTGCTCCTCCGCCAATCAGAGCTCCCCCATTGTCTCAATGCAGAAGCTGGACATGGAGGTTTGTGCCGAGCAAAGCTGTTGTTCCCTCAACCCTGAGTGAGCTTGAGCTGCACACAGACTGAACCTTCCTCCCGTCTCCAACATCTGTGAGTAAAACACTTTCTTTTCTCCCTTTTTCCATTCATTGTCTCATTCTGACCTTCAATTGGTGACTTGCAGCAACTGAAGGGAAAATAAGTGAATCCAGGGAGGGTGCAGACTCTGGAAAGGTTAGCCCAGGTCTCTCTCTCTCCCTTAAAGATATTAACATCCTTTGCTCGGTCAGAGATATGTCTAGTGTTGTTATATGGTATGTATTATAGATATTATTGATGGTTCTGTAACAAAATACATGTATTATAATTTCTAGTTTTGTAATATAGTACTGTACCTACATTACATATTTCCCCTCATTGCAACACTGACAGATTCCATTTGGGAACTCAAGTCAATGCTGACTGTCTGTACAGTCAGTCCTATTCCCCCTCTATATCCCTGTTCCCCTGAAAGTCTATTTTCTTCAATTTCATTTTCAATTATTGGTCATCTTGACTTCCACTACCCATGTGGGCAGCGAGTACCCGCTGATGACCACTCCATGACTGAATAAAATTCTCCCACAGAATCTCCCCATGCCTAATCAGTAAATGTACTTAGATGGAGAGACTTTACCCTTGTACAGGTTGTAGAGAGTTTAGATTTGTTGATCAGCATCAATCAGTAACTTCATGAGAATTGGGAGGGAAAGGAAGTGAATACAGTCTGTATATTACATACATTTTTGTCCAGTAATATAAACATATGTCTGGCAGTCTGCATGAAGATTTTCAGGTTTCCGTGTCCAGGACAGGAAGCAGTGAGCATGGATCTGTCAATCAGCCTGAATAAGCACCGTCAGGAGATTTAGGATGGTGAATATTAGATACAGCAGAGTGAGAATACAGGGAGAGTGTGTGGGATGGAGATTTAGAGTATTTGGGGGAAAGAGAGAGGAAAGAATGTTTGATAGAATTATCTGTTCTGAATTTCTATCCTGCACTGACAGTGATGACTTTTGTAAATTTCTTTTGCAGGATGTTCGATCGGAAGGAGCTTGAGGCCGATATCTCAAACTAAACATCAAGTCAAGAACTGACTGAGTCACTTAATTCTTAGGAAATGAATATCATCGGCCATTGAATCTGGAACAAAAAATGTTTGCTTATTTTGTATGCTGCAAGAGATTTTAAACATCACTTCCAATCCACTGACCGTGGAAAGAACTTTAACCTGTTACACAGCCTGAAAAAATACTATGCTATTCACAGCAGGTGTACACATGTTCTGTGTATGGACAAGGCTTCAACTGATTGTCAAACATGGAGAGACAGAAGATCACCCAGACCATGGACAAACCATGGAAATGTGGGGACTGTGGAAAGGGATTCACAGCCCCGTACGAACTGGAAAGGCATCAATGCAGTCACACTGGAGTGAGGCCATTCCTCTGCTCTGAATGTGGGAAAGGATTCACTCGGTTAGCCCACCTGCAGACACACCAGCAAATTCATACTGGGGAAAGGCTATTTACCTGCACTGTGTGTGGGAAGGGATTCAGTCAGTTACCCAACCTGCTTAGCCACAATGTCACTCACACCAATGAGAGACCCTTTAAATGCTCTGACTGTGGAAGTAGTTTCAAAAGCTCTCAGGTACTGATGATCCACCAGCGCATTCACACTGAGGAGAAGCCATTCAGCTGCTCTCACTGCATGAAGAGGTTTAGAACGTCATCCGACCTGATGAAACACCAGCGGGTTCACACCGGGGAGAGGCCATTCGCTTGCTCCGATTGTGGAAAAAGATTCGCTCGGTCATCCCACTTGCTGAAACACAACATCACTCACACCAACGAGAGACCCTTTAAATGCTCTGACTGTGGGAGTGGGTTTAAAAGCTCTCAGGTATTGATGGAACATCAGCGCATTCACACTGAGGAGAGACCGTTCAGCTGCTCTCACTGCACAAAGAGGTTTCAAACATCATCCACATTACGGAGACACCAGCGGGTTCACACCGGGGAGAGTCGATTCACTTGCACTGATTGTGGGAAGAGATTCCGTGATTCATCCGCCCTGTTGACACATCTTCGAGTCCACACTGGAAAGAAGCCATTCACCTGCTCTCACTGCGGGAAGGGATTCACTCAGTCATCCAACATGCTGAGACACCAAAGGGTTCACAAGTGATGACGGGTTAGATTCTGCTGTTATTCCTGCTGTTAATCACATCCAGGACTGAACCTGGAGTGGGTGGAGGGAATTGCTTCCTCGTCAACTCCTCCTGGTGCTCGGACATGGCGACCCTGGCGAACTGCTCCCTGGACCTGGAATACCCGACTGTGAAGTACCGTTCATTCTACCTTCCACGGAGTTCACTTCTGCCATCATCAGAGCAGTCTACATCCCACCCCAGGCGGAAGTGAAGAAGACGCTTGATGAATTGTAACCGCTATAAATAACAATGAAGCAGAATACCCGGAGGCCTTGTTCATTGTGGCCGGGGACTTTAACCAGGCCAACCTCAAGAGTTTACTGCCAAAATTCCACCAACAGATCTCGTGTCCCAACAGGGGCCCCAACATCCTTGACCACTGCTACACAAATATCAAGGGTGCCTGATGATCCATCCCCAGACCACACTTTGGAAAATCGGACCACAAGATGGCGCTCCTTCTCCCGGCATATAAGCAGAAACTTAAATAGAGAATCCAGTTAAGAAGGTTGTGCAATGCTGGTCTGAGGCTACAGAAGAGCTCCTACGCGACTGCTTGGAGTCAGTGAACTGGTCCATATTCAACAACTCAGCAGCCAACCTAAATGAGTTTGCCAGCACCATCACAGACTTCATCAGCAAGTGTGTAGAAGATTGTGTGTCAAAGAAGGTAGTATGTCCGTTACCCAACCAGAATCCATGGTTTAACCAGGAGATTCACTCTCTACTGAAGGCCACGTCTGAAGCGTTCAAGACAGGCAACCCTGACCTATACAGGAAATCTCGGTATAACTTTATCTTCAAACCCAACAGGGATGCCAAGAGACAATACCAGACTAAACTATAATCACAGTCTAATGACATGGACTCCTACATCAGACTCCTATTCACTGACTACAGCTCTGCCTTCAAAACCATAATCCCAGCCAAGCTCATGTCAAAGCTCCAAAACCTAGGACTTGGCTCCTCCCTCTGCAACTGGATCATTGACTTCCTGACACATAGACTGCAATCAGTAAGGATAAACAACAACGTCTCCTCCATGATAGTCCTCAATTTCCGGAGCCCCACGAGGCTGCGTACTTAGCCCCCTACTATATTCCCCATACACACATGACTGTGTAACAAAATGTGGCTCCACCTCCATCTATGAGTTTGCTGATGACATGACTGTAGTGGGTCGGATCTCAAACAACGACGAGTCAGAGTCCAGAAGGGCGATAAAGAACCTAGTAGCATGGTGTGACGACATCAATCTCTCCCTCAATGTCAACAAAACTAAGTAGCTTGTCATTTACTTCAGGAAACAAAATATCGTACACACCCCTGTCTGCATTAATGGTGCTGAGGTGGAGATGGTTGACAGCTTCAAATTCCTAGGTGTGATATCACCAACAAGCTGTCCTGGTCCACCAATGTCGACACTACGGCCAAGAAAGCACAACAGCACCTATAATTCCTCAGGAAACTAAGGAAATTCAGCATGTCCACATTGACTCTTACCAATTTTTCTAGAAGGACCATTGCATCCTATCTGACTGCATCACATCCTGGTATGGCAACTGCTCGGCCCACGACCATTAGAAATTACAGAGTCGTGAACACAACCCAGTCCATCACATGAATCTGCCTCCCATCCATTGACTCTGTCTACACCTCCCACTGCCTTGGTAAAGCAGGCAGCATAATCAAAGACCCGTCCCACCCGGGTTATTCTCTCTTCTATCGGACAGGCAATACAAAAGTCTGAAAACACATACTAACAGATTCAAAAACAGCTTCTTCCTCGCTGTTACCAGACCCCTGAATGACCCTCTTATTGACTGAACTGATCTCTCCACGCCTCTTCTCCCCTGAGTAGCACAACACTCCGTATGCTTCATCCGATGTCTACGTATTTAAATTGTGTATATATTGTATGTCCTATGTTTTTTCATGTATAGAATTATCTGTCTGGACTGCATACACATCAAGACTTTTCACTGTACCTCGGAGCACGTGACAATAAATCATAATCAAATCAAACCATGTTAATTCTGACAATTGGTTAAGTGGGAGGGTCGGAGGGTTTCTTTCTGCTGGACCGGCCGGTCTCACGACTTTGCTTCCAGTGGGCTGATGCTCTTTGAGCCTGGGAGAGCACATTTCCACTGAAATGATCCACAGAGGCTGATGAAGGACATTTATTTTATCCTGGTTAGTAAATAGTATTTTTCCCCCACGACAGGTAGATCTCAAATAAATACATTTGTCCCTGTTCCATTGAGTCTACAGCACAGGGCCAGGCCAGTCGGCTCAATTGGTCTCTGTCAGTATTTATGCTCCACATGAGGCTCCACCCACCCCTCTTCATCTCCCCCCCCATCAGCATCTCCTTCTATCCCTTTCTCCCTCATGTATGTCTCCACTTTTCCCTTCAATGTATTCATGCTGTTCACCTTAACCACTCGCTGTGGGAGTGAGTTCCACATTCCCACCACTCGCTGGGTAAAGAGGTTACTCATCAAATCCCTGTTGGATTATTGAACCCCTTCATAATCTTAAAGATTTCCATGAGGTCACCCTTCAGTCTTCTCTTTTTTTTATTTGTTCATTACGGGATGTGGGCATTGCTGACTAGACCAGTATTTATTGCCCATCCCAAATGGATCTTGGGGAGGTGGTGTGAGCCGCAGCCTTGAGCATGTGTGTTGTAGGTGCACCCACAGTGCTGTTAGACAGGGAGTTAGACAATAGGAGATATGAGGAGAATTAGGCTATTCAGCTCATTGAGTCTGCTCCGCCATTCGATCCTGGCTGATCTGTTCCTCATCCCTATTCTCCTGCCTTTTCCCTGATCCCTTTATTAATCGCGAACACCAGATTTGTGCATGAGGTGCTGTTACCAACAGGGCTACAGACCAAGAGCTGGATGGTGGAATTAGACAGAATAATTCTTTCTAAGAACATAAGAACTCGGAGCAGGAGTAGGCAATTTAGTCTCTCGAGCATGTTCTACCGTTCAACACGATCATGACTGATCTCTTCATGGCCTCAACTCCACCATCCTGCCCGTTCTCCACAACCCTTCAACACATTACTGATTAAAAATCTGTCTAACTCCTCCTTAAATTTACTCACTGTCCCAGCATTCTCTGCAGTCTGGAATAGCGAATTAAACAGATTCACGACCCTTTGGGAGAAGTAGTTTCTCCTCATCTCTGTTTGAAATTTGCTGCTCCTTATCCTGAGACTGTGACCTCGCGTTCTAGAATGTCCCACCAGAGGAAGCATCAGCTCCACGTCTACTTTATCCAAACCCTTTAGTATCTTGTATACCACAATTTGGTCTCCCCTCATTCTTCTAAACTCTAGAGAGTATCGGCCTAAACTGCTCAATCTCACTTCATAAGACAAACTCTTCATCTCTGGCGTCAATCTAGTGAATGGATGTGGTGGCATTGGAGGCAGTTCAGAGGTGGTTCACCAGATTGATTCCGCGGATGAAAGGGGTGACGTATGAGGAGAGATTAAACAGTTTGGGCTTATACTCGCTGGAGGTTAGAAGGATGAGAGGGGATCTGATCCAGGTGTATAAAATACTAAAAGGGATTGATAAAGTAAACATAGACCAAATGTTCCCCCTTGTGGGGCAATCTAGAACGAGAGGTCACAGATATAGGTTGAGAGTCGGTAGATTTGGAACTGAGATGAGGAGGAACTACTTCTCGCAGAGGATGGTGAATTTGTGGAACCCGCTGCCCCATAGTGCAGTGGGAACTGAATCAATAAATGGTTTCAAGAAGCAGATAGATATATTTCAGATTTTAAAAACAGGTTAAAGGGATATGGGGAACAGGTAGGGAAGTGGATTTGAGACCAGGAAGAGATCGGCCATGATATGATTGAATGGCGGAGCAGGCTCGAGGGGCTGAATTGCTTACTCCTAATTTCTATGTTCCTAGGAACATTCTCTGAGCTGTCTCCAATGCCACCACATCTTTATTCAAATAAGGGTACCAAAACTGTCCACTGTCCTCAGGGTGCGGTCTCACCAATGCCTTGTATAGTTACAACACTTCTTTACCTTTATGCTCGGTGCCTTTAGCTATAAATGCCAACATTCCATTGGCTTTCTATACTACCTGCTGTACCTACATACTAGGTTTCTGTGACTGATGCACAAGGACACCCAGATCCCTCTGCACAGGAGCACCCCAAAGTCTCTCCATTTAGATAATAAGTTGTGTTTCCATTTTTCCGACCAAAATGGATGACCTCACACTTATCCACATTAAACGCCATCTGCCACATTTTCACCCACTTACCTGACCTATCTATATCCATTTGTAAGGTTCTTATTTCCTCATTGTAACTTACTGTCCCACCTATTTTAGCGTAATTTGTAAATTTGGCTATAGAACCATCTATCCCTGTATCCAAGTCATTAATATAGATTGTAAATAGCTGGGGCCCAAGGACTGAACTCCGTGGCTCTCCAATAGTTACATCTTGCCATCCAGAAAAAGACACATTCATCCCGATTTTCTGTCTTCTGTCCGTCAGTCAATCTTCTATCCAAGCGAATAAATTACCCCGAATCCTGTGTGATCGAACCTTGTTCATTAACCTTCTTTACGGCACCTTATCAAATGTCATTCGGAAGTCCAGAGATACTACATCTACAGAAGAGAAAATGCTGGAAAATCTCAGCAGGTCTGGCAGCATCTGTATGGAGATATGCCAGGTGTACAGAGTTGCTCCTGTTGAGCTGGTGCACAATACCCTACCAGTTATTCTATTTTATTTGTTATTGTACTTTTTTTTATTATTTATTTTTTTCTTTTCTTTGGTATGTTTGGGTGTGCCCTTCTCTTCTATATACGTGTGTTTATATATATATATGTTTCTTATCCTGTGTACATAACAGTAAATATACTTTGTTCAAAAACCCAATAAAAAACATTTATTTTAAAAAAAAGAAAAGAGCTAACGTTTCGAGTCCAATGACTCTTTGTCAAAGCTAACAGACAGAGAAAGTGGGAAATATTTATACTGTGGAGTGAGAATGAAAGATGAGTCATAGCCACAGGAATCCGGAGAAACCGGGTGGTGGCCACAGAAACCAAGGGGAAAGAGTGCTAATGGCAGTCCCCAGAGAGAACAAAAGATGTGAAATGTCAAACAGCAGGGAAACTAACATTTCCAGTTTTTATCCAGTTTGTTACCACATCTACAGGATCCCCATTCTACACTTGGCTTCTTACATCTTCGGAGACCTCTACCAAATTAGTCAAACATGAATTACCTTTTATAAAACTATGCCGACAGGGCTTCCTGTGTGCACCATGGAGTAAGTGGTCACACACATAGAACATAGAACAGTACAGCACAGAACAGGCCCTTCGGCCCTCGATGTTGTGCCGAGCAATGATCACCCTACTCAAACCCACGTATCCACCCTATACCCGTAACCCAGACTCCACACAGACAGTGACCCAGCCGGGAATCGAACCTGGGACCCTGGAGCTGTGAAGCATTTATGCTAACCACCATGCTACCGTGCTGCCCACAAGGCAGCTCCTGCCCAAGGTTACAGAAAAGAGGTGTTTTTTAATCAATATGGGGTAGAGTTTTGATGAAAAGGTGTAGGTGAATGTTGGAGAAGTACTTTCCCCCAGGAATGGTATGTTTCTTGGTTACCAGACCCGCAGAAACAGTGAAAGATTTGGCTGAAGCTGCAGCAGAGACAAAGCCTCTTCCAGCATGCAGGCGGGGGAAGGGTGAACTTAAAGGCCTCAAGCTAACTTGAGGGCCTTTCTGAAAGCTGAATTCTAGCAGCAGAAGGAACAACTGTGACAAGATCTCACCAAGGCCATTGAAGGAGCTGTGACGGCTGACTTCCGGTGACGGCGGGCGGGAGGCAGCCGCGCGTTGGAGGGCTCCCATTCGGGAATGGCATTGTCTGGGATTGACGCCCGGTCCTAGGGGCAGCGAAGGCCGTGAAGGCCAGGAGAAAGCACAGGGAGGGGATATGTCGAGGTCCAGTAAGAAAGCAGCTGTGAAAACAGCTGAATATTCGTCGGGTTGTAGAAAGGTCACCACGGGGTCACCAAGGAAAATGGAGGCTGGAGCATCAGGGGAGGCCACATTGCTTACGGCTGAAGAAATAACAAAGGTAATGGCAGTGTAATTCGAAAGGCAGTTTACAAAATACATGTAGACAATGAGGAAGGAGATGAGGGAGGTTTTGAGTGTGCTGGTGGAGGAGGCGATTTCCCCAGTGACGACGGTGGTGGGGAGTGCACTGGCGGAGGTGCGGGAGCAAGGGGAGGCGAAAGTTGCGGAGACATTATTGCACCATGGTGATCAACTTACGTCGATGGGGAAGGAGATGTGGAAGGTGATGGAGATTCATTTTTTTTTCTTCTGACAATATTTATTTATAAATGACAATCTCTGTAACTAAACCCAAATGTGACTCCTTTACACAAAAGAAAGATTTTCAGCATCTGACTCACTCACACAAACAAACACACACACACACTATTCTTTTCACAGTTTCTTTACTCCCGATAACTTTCCCAGCTTCTTCTCGTGTCCTTGGTTTGCTCCGGCCACTCCATGGCCCCGCCCACCAAACACACCTCTGCCAGCACCCCCACCAGCTCCTCGCCCTTTCTGTTGTTGCTGCTGCTTCTGTTGCTGGAGGCCATGACCTCTGCCCTTTGACACCACCTCTTCTTTCACCATATGAAAATGAAAATTGCTTTATTGTCACGAGTAGGCTTCAATGAAGTTACTGTGAAAAGCCCCTAGTCGCCACATTCCGGCGCCTGTCCGGGGAGGCTTGTATGGGAATCGAACCGTGCTGCTGGCCTGCTTGGTCTGCTTTAAAAGCCAGCGATTTAGCCTAGTGAGCTAAACCAGCCCCTATCAACCATATCAATGATTTCATCAGCGATGCGCAGATATTTAATGGTGCTGCCACGAATGTAACATTCCGGCATCTTCCAGAACTTGTCCCCATCCCTGGATGTACAAATGACCTCTCGCAGGTTAATATTCATCCAGTTGTCACAGCTGACCAGGTGACCATTGTAGGTTTCTCCATTCTTCAACTCCACAAGCATCGGATGATTTTGCGCCGTCTTCAGTAAAGAAAGGGGAAGCATTTTGTCGCTGCCGCGGAACCCGGTGATGGAGATTCATAAGGATCTGCGAGGAAAAATGGAAGACCTGCAAAACAGATCCAGGCGACAGAATTTGTGGATTGTGGGGCTGCCCGAAGGAGTTAAAGGGCCGAGGCCGACTGAGTAATTTGCTGCGATGCTGGCGAAACTATTGGGGGAGGGGGAGGATCCCTCCCGATATGAACTGGATCGGGCTCATCGGTCGTGGAGGCCTGTACCAAAGACGAGTCAGCAGCCAAGGGTAGTGACTCTGTGCTTCCGTAGGTACAGTGTGAAGGAGAAGGTCCTGTGCTGGGCCAAGCAGAAGCGGGTGGTGCAGTGGGCTGGAGCTGGTATACATATATACCAGGACTTTACGGTGGAGCTGGAAAGGAGGCGGGCTGCTTTCAACCGGGTGAAGAGGGCACTGTACATTAGCAAGGTGCAGTGCGGCATTGTATATCCAGCGAAGCTGAGGGTGACGTACAAGCTCAAGGCATTTTATTTTGGAACGGTGGAGGCAGCGGAGGAGTTTGCGAAGGCAGAAGGACTGTGGCAGAACTGAGAAATTGAGAAATGATTATGTGCCGACATAACTTCATGACTGTATTTTCTTTGTTCTTGTTCGTTTGTTTCACTGCGTGCGGGTGTATGGGATAAAGGAGCCGATGTATATATTTGGACAAGGGAAGTGATGGGACTTGCACTCGAAGTGAGGGCTCTTTGGGGTGTAGGTAAATATGCGGGGTTTGTGCGCTAAAAGGGGATTTCTGGGTTTTCCTAGGGCCGGGCAAGGGGGAAAGGGACCCAGGCGGGGGCCTCCACACTGGCCGGTCTAAGCCGGCCAGCGAACGGGAGTGAGGTGGGTGATGGGGCTGCGGCCATCAGAGCCTGGCAGAACAGGGTCCGAGTGGTCTAGTCGGGGTGGAAAGTTGGGGGGAAGGAACTGAGGTTGGGGGAAGGAGTTTTACAAAAGGCAGTGGACGGGAGGAGTTGGGGAGGAGTGGGGGGGGGGGGGGGGGAGAGGGGGGGGGGGAGTGGGGTGGGGGGGGGAGTTTACAACTCTTGGGTATCACGTACGGTACTCTTTCAGAGGTTGGACGGCATTGAGTGTGTGTGTGTGTGTGTGTGTGTGTGGGGGGGGGGGGGGGGGGGGGGGTGGACTCTATGGTGGCCATGGGCAGCCCTGGACTCCTTTTTTCTTTTTTGTTTCCACTGTGGGAGGGTTTGTTTTATTGGATGCATATATTGACAGGTGGGCCGTTGTTTGGGTGGTAGGAGGATGGGATTGGTGTTATTGTTAAGGGGATTGATTTTGTATTTGATACCATTTACTGTCTGTGAATGGGGGGTAAATTTTGAAGGAAAATGTGAAAATGGAGAATAAAAACATTGATTAAAAAAATAAAATAAAACTATGCCGACTATGATGGATTGTGTTTTGACTTTCCCAATATCCTGATATTACTTCCTTAATAATGCTCGAGGATTTTCACCGAGCAACAGTGAAAAACGGCGATTTGCTTCCAAGTCAGGATGATGTGTGGCTCAGAGGGGAATTTGCGGATGATGGTGTTCCCGTGTGTCTGTAGCTCTTGTCCTTCTCTAGGTGGCAGAGGCTGTGGGTTTGGAAGTTGCTGGTGATACAGCCATGGTGAATTCCTGCAGTGAATCTTGTCGGTGGTACACACACTGCTGCCTCTGTGTGATTGTGGTGGAGGGAGTGAGTGTTGAAGGTGTTGGATTGGGTCCCACTCAAGTGGTCTGCTTTGTACTGGATGGTGTCGAGCTTCCTGAATGTTGATGATGCCGCACTCATCCAGACAAGTGAGAATAATCCATCACATCCCTGACCTGTGCTTTGCAGATGGTGTACAGGCTTTGGGGATTGAGGAGGTTAGTTCCTCTCTACAGAATTCTCAGCCTCTGATCTATTCTTGTAGCCACAGTGTTGATATGGCTGTTTCAGTTCAGTTTCTGAGTGAATCAAATTGACTGAAGATTGCCGTCTGAGATGTTTGGGACCTCAGGAGGAGGTCGAGATGGATCATCAACGCGGCACCTCTGGCTGAAGATTATTGTGAATGCTTCAGCTTTGTCTTTTATATTGAAGTGCTGGGCTCCCTCATCATTGAGGATGGAGGTATTTGTGCAGCTGCCTCCTCCTGTTAGTTGTTTAATTGTCCATCCCTATTCCCAGTGGGTGTGACAGGACTGCAGAGCTTAGATCTGACCCCTTGGTTGTGGGATCTCTTTGCCCTTTCTATAACAGGTTGCTTTTGCTGTTTGCAGGTAAGTAGTCCTGTGTTGTAGCTTCACCAGGTTGACACCTCATATTCAGGTTTGGCTGGTGCTGTTCCTAGCATTCTCTCCTGCACTCTTCATTGAACTGGGTTGATCCCCTGGCTTGATCTTAATGTTAGAGTGAGGGATATACCAGGCCAGGAGGTTGTGATTTACTTCAATTCTGCTGCTGATGGTCCAGAGCGACTCATGAATGCCCAGTTTAGAGTTGCTAAATCTGTTTAAAATCTATCCCATGTAGCACAGTGGTAATGCCATACAACACGATGTGGGGAGGGGGGGGGGGGGGGCATTATTCTCCATGTGAAGATCATAGTTTTCTCAAGAACTGTGTGGTGATCACTCCTCCCAATACTCTCACAGATGGATCTAGTTGTGATAGGCAGGTTGGTGAGGATGAAGTTCAGGAGGTTTTTCCCTCTTGTTACTTCCCTCACCACCTGCTGGAGGCCAAGTCGAGCAGTCTGTCCTTTAGTACTCAGCCAGCTCACTGAGTAGTGAATCTACTGAGCCAGTGATGGACATTGGAATCCCCCACCCAGAATACATTCTGTGTCCTTGACTCAAAGTGATGTTCAGCATTAAGGAATATTGATTCACCAGCGGGATGGGGCGGTAGGTGATAATCAGCAGGAGGTTTCCTTGCCCATGTTTTACCCGATGTCACGAGACCTCTTGGGGTCGAGTCAATGTTGAGAACTCTCAGGGTCACTCCCTTCCAACTGTATCCCACTGTCCACACAGATCCCACCGTCCACACAAATTGCTCAACTTGGAGGAAAAAAGCAACATGATGGAATTTCCTCTCAAAGTCCAATTCCTCACAGGCAGCTCTCAAAATCCAGATGGATCGCCAGCAATTGGCAGTGTGGTTCCTGACCAAGTTAACCTGACCTCAGATATGGAAAACCTTTGAAGCCGTCACAAATCCTATCCCAGGGTCCAGACTGTCCACAATCCAATCGGAATTTTATACAGCAACAGGAAGCACAACCTCTTAACAAAGGAAAACTGGGAAGACTGTGTGAGGTGGGCAAGGAGATCTCTTGGGAAGGTTCAAAGAAAGTGAATCTACCAATAGTAAAATGGACTCTTGTTGACAAGAGCACTGGGACTCTCGAGCAAGCTGAACTTTCAAACCTCATTGTCACATTGGGTTAGTTTTGTTCAGGGTTAAGCTTATAGTATTGCCAATGTGATATGTTTCATTGTAAAATGGGAAAAAGAGAAACCATTATCTGAACAGTGAATAATAAAGACATTGTTACAGTGTTTATAATGTTCAAATATGTTGTAGCATGAAAGTATTCTGAAAACATGCTTACTTCAGAAGTTTTATTCCTTGGGGATGGGAGGGCATGTGATGACCCAGGTACTTTGGGAAAATACCTTTAATAATTTAATAGTACGATTAATAATTATTATTAGTATTGTTTTATTATTATTTTGGGAAAATACTTTTTTGTGCAAACACGTGTTTCCGATGTGAATCTAGGCTTTAATCGACTTACTTCAGAGCCAGCCTGTTACCTGTCGATGAACTCGTAGTGAACTCGGCTGACTCTGGACACGGGTATTTATACAGCGGCACTAGGGGGAGGAGTCGTGGGCGGAGCCAAGGGTGGAGCTCAGTACCAGTTCCTGAGTGCTCCCAGCGCTGCTCCCCCTAGTGGTAGGGTAGCGTACTGTGCTTACAAAGACAGTGTGAATTACATATATACATCTATATTACATTCACCACACCCTTTAACACCCAAAGTGAACTGGAGATTCTTCTGAAGGAGAGGAATTGATTTCCTGGTTCTGAGGTCTTCAGTTCCAAGAAATGACCATGTGACCTGAGGTTGCTCTGGGAACGTAAAGCTGAAGAAGCCAAGACTGAATAGCCAGATAATCGTATATTCAGTTACACTACCGTCCCACTGAAGCAGGTTCGGTTGCTGGGGGTAAAGGACAGACACAGTAAATAAGGGAACCTGCAGTTCAAAACAGAGCGTGGAGCTTCCAACAGGTCTGGGTGTTGAAGCAGTGCACTGAGAATACAGCAGGGACTGTGTTACATCGTGTGTTACACAGTTGGAAAGGACAGCTAGCTGAAGGCTAGGAGAGCAGGGGTTGTGGATCGGAAAACACCACTTGCTTCTATTTCAGTTATGTGAAATCCAACCACACAGTTTAAAGAGGTACAAAAATTGAGTCTCTGGGGACAAAATTTGAAAGAGAGCATTTACAGACGTGCACTTTGTTGGTGTTCACAATATTCACAGACCTTGGCTAGAATTCGGCTGTTGGTGGAAGTGACTCGAAGGCCAAGTCCATTGGGTGGGAAGTGAGGGATCCGACATTGCAGAGGGAGATTGGGAAGACTGTGAGATTGTCCATGGTGCAACATTTCTATAGGAAGTAATGTGAGGGCTCAGAACAATGTGGGATGTATCTTTGTTGTACTGACTATTAAAGTGAAATTTCTCTTGTTCTGTGAAATATCCAGTCCCTGTTAATTCAGGTTTGCGTCGATTTTAGTTGGTTTGTCACAGTGAAAGTTTGAAAATGTGAAATTTTGTCCATTGGTTTTCTTTCCATTGGAGATTCCTTTCATTTAATAAGTTATCAATCTCTACAGAGATGGTAACAATAGACAGAGAGGCATTAGGGCAGTGGAGGAGGCCATTCTACCCATCGGGTCCATGCTAACCCTGTGTAAATCATCCATTCAGTCCCTTTCGCTCCTTCAATCCCCGTACCCCTGTGAATTTATTGCCTTCAAGTTCCCATCCAATTTCCTTTTGCTATCTGGGAAAGGTGGGAGGAACCAAAGGAAATCCAGTTTAATCTGGCACATCCGCTGTTTATTATTAAGACCTGGAAGATAATAAGGTGTTTAGTTAATAAACAAGTCGAACCTGGATCAGGTCAATAAAATGGGGACATTCAATGGGTTTGATCTGTATCTGAGATGCTGAATCTTTATATAAACACATTAAAATCTTTGAGAAAGACAGACCGACAAACATTAGAACTGGTCCCAGTCCCCATTAAAACACATTTACGGGAAGTTTAGTAAGGGGATCTCCTCTGCCACTCATTCAGCTCCTGGCTCATCTACACCTCGACTCCGTGCTCCTGTCCTTGCTGCTCTTTGCACAGGGTTGGGTTGATGAGGGACGGAAGCTGGCGAGGTGAGACTGGGGGAGGGGAACCACAGCCAAATGAACACACAGGTGAACCGTGCAGGAGGCAGGTCCTCCCCGAAAACTGACCCCCCTGCCCCCCTGCACCCCCGAAGGAGGAGAGTATCCTGAAATGTAACAAGAATTCTGTCAGTTAGTGGCTATCTAGGCAATATGTTGTGATGAGGTTTT
The DNA here is from genome assembly GCF_902713615.1 of Scyliorhinus canicula. Lineage (NCBI taxonomy): Eukaryota > Metazoa > Chordata > Chondrichthyes > Carcharhiniformes > Scyliorhinidae > Scyliorhinus > Scyliorhinus canicula. The sequence goes on from NC_052162.1 coordinate 123,980,687, forward strand.
AGAAATAGACCCTGGGCAGACTCGTTCACTGGAGCTCCACAGTGAATCTATCCAACAGCCACAGCAACCTCTAACGTTGGAAAATGGATGCTGCCGTCAAAGGATGCTTGAAAAGTCGATGCAGACCTTCTTCCCAACAATAATCTTTATTAATGATACATGTAGGCTCACATTAACACTGCAGAGAATTTACTGTGAAAATCCCCTTGTTGCCACACACCGGTGCCTGTTCAGGTACACTGAGGGAGAATTCAGAATGTCCAATTTACCTGACAACACATCTTTCAGGACTTGTAAGAGGAAACTGGAGCACCCGGAGGAAACCCACGCAGACACAGGGAGAATGTGCAGACTCCTCACAGACAGTGACCCAAGCCGGGAATCAATCCTCAGTCTCTGGCAATGTGAAGCAAAAGTGCTAACCACTGTGTTACTGTGCTGCTTGGAGATGCGACACACTGCTGCCACTGGGTAACAATGGTGGAGATGGTGAATGGGGTGCTGATCATGTGCCTACTTTGTCTTGTACAAAACAAACTCTCCGATTTGAATAAGACTGATAATTAAGCATTTCAAAGAATTGATTACAACCTAATAAATTTAAATAATCCAGTCCATTTGAAAAGAAAGAGCTGCTCTTCATAGCTATATATGTACAAATGACATGCAATCTTTGTAGTTGAATATCTTCACACGGACACCTGGCTGACAAGAGGCATTGATTGGACAATAGCTGGAAACAATGAGCTGAAATGTTTTTCTGAGAGTGAAACTGTTTCTCTTTAACCCAGAAACGACTGTGTGAGAGTTAAAGGCAATACCAGGCTAAATTACATTGGGCTGGTTTAGCTCACTGGGCTAAATCACTGGCTTTTAAAGCAGACCAAGCAGGCCAGCAGTACGGTTCGATTCCCGTACCAGCCTCCCCGAACAGGTGCCGGAATGTGGCGACTAGGGGCTTTTCACAGTAACTTCATTGAAGCCTACTCGTGACAATAAGCGATTTTCATTTCATACACAGCACAGAAACAGCAAAACCAATCCATGCCAGTGTTTATACTTCACTTGAGCCTCCTCTCATGCTCCCATCTGACTCGATCAGTGTATCCGTTTGTTAATTTCTCCCTCATGTGTTCATCTAGCTTCCCCATAAATATATCAATGTTATTCACCTCCACTAATCCCTGTGGTAGCGAGTTCCACATTCCCACCACTCTCTGGGAAAGATGTTTCTGCTGAATTCCTGATTAGATTATCTCACATTCATAACTTCAAGTTTTTGTCTTATTATTACAAGTGAAAACATTCTTCATGTGTATCAAAACTTTTCATAATTTACAGACCTCCATTAGCCCCGAAGCCTTGTATTTTGATAAGAGCAGTGGTTGGCCTATTCATCATCTGATAGGTTTAACCTCTCACACGAAAAATCTGAAGACAAAAATGCTTTGTTCACACTTGAGCTCAGCACAGGGATAAAGTTACAGCAGATTCACTGAGATTGGGTGGGCTGGTCGGATCTGTGTGAATAATCTGGTTAATCAGACTGTCCATGATCAGGGACTTGGTGTTCTGGGTAGTGGAGGAGCCCAAGTGACAGCCTTCAGTAACAGATTGATTTGCATTTATACAGCACATTTAATGTAATTAAACATCCCAAGGTGTTTTACAGGGACATTGTAAATCCAGGTTTCACAAATGATTTGATAAAATTGTCCAAGCTCATGATCATGTGACAGAAAACACTTCTTCGTTCTGTCTCTGCCTCCGCACACTCCCTCCCTATTGATTGTAACACTAATTCATCCCACTATCCTCCTTCTGCTTTTCTCCCAATTCTCCTCCCCTGAAGTTGCTGACTCTCGGGTTCAGCTTGACACTCAGCTGTTGCCCTCCCCAATATGTCCACCCAGGTGTCTGAAGTTAACAAACTGTTTTCTACGGGAGACGTCAGAATCAAACCCAATCAAACCCAATGACATGTACTTTGTGTCCGGAATGGGGTCACTGCCCCCACTCCCACTTTGATCCCAGTCCCAGGGGTTTGGAGACTGGTTTGGAGATGGTTAATGGCGGCTCAATCTCCCATACTCCCCCTCGCCGGGGAAACCGCTCTATCCACCGGGCGCGGGGCGGCCGCGGAGAGGAAACCATGCGTAGTGGCGGTTCTTCCTGTTGGGGTCAAAAGGGCTTCCATCACCACGTGACATCCGTTGCCCATTGTTTTCAGTCTGTTATTCAAACCCAGAATCTGCAATGGTGCAGCAGCCAGCAAGACAGTAATAAAAAGGGACACATGGATCAGACAAGGATTTAGAAAAGATTCTTTACACATGGACCAATTACCAATGGCTCCGCCTGGGGTAACATCTCCATTTTTTCTTCTCCTGATGGAACACCGTGAGTTCCAGGTTCCTGGTACATTAAGAAAGATGCTTCAAGGAACAGATTAAGCATGGATGTTAAAGATTCTCCAGCTCTCTCTTTGTGGACAGTTCTTACTCAGTATTATTTCTCCCAAGCCTTTCCTTGTCCCATTATCACTTTAATTTCACTCCCACTTTGCCCGTGTCCAGTGTGTTTAATTCTATCCGGATTGTTTTAAAGTCAGTTTCTCTCTGGAGTGTGTGTCAATGTCTTGATGATGTCACAATGGTGTCTCAATCCCCTGGCCACATTAACCATTTCATCTCCTGCTGTGTCTCCAGTAGCTGTGTGTGTTTGGGACCCGGTCTTCAGGGGCTAGGGGCTGTTTAGCTCACAGGGCTAAATCGCTGGCTTTGAAAGCAGACCAAGGTAAGCCAGCACGGTTCGATTCCCATAACAGGCACCGGAATGTGGCGTCTAGGGGCTTTTCACAGTAACTTCATTTGAAGCCTACTCGTGACAATAAGTGATTTTCATTTCATTTCATTTCAGTCCATTGCACTTTGAATTTAGGCTTGTTATTTTTCACATGTAACAAATCACATCTGCACACCCACACCGGGATCCCAAAATCATGTCACATATTCTTAACTCTCAGATGCTTTGATGAAAAGGTCAAAGTGAGTGTCTGTCTTTCTGATCTGCCCTGTTATGGTGCTGACGGAAGGAGGTGGAAGGGAGTATGCCCCGGGTGCGTGGGGTCCTTATTTATGCTGGCTGCCTTTCCGAGACAGCAGAAATTGTAGGCAGAGTCAATGGATGGGAGGCTGGTTTGCGTGATGGACTGGGCTACATTCACGACCTTTTGTAGTTTCTTGCTGTCTTGGGCAGAGCAGGCTCCATCCCAAGCTGTGATACAACCAGAAAGAATGCTTTCATTGGCGCATCTATAGAAGTTGGTGAGGGTCGTAGCTGACATGCCAGATTTCATTTCGTGGCCTGGCTTTCAAATGTGGGTTTCTTTAAAACAAAGTTCATGGGCCAGTGTGTAAATATATCTGGGTGGCACAGTGGTTAGCACTGCTATCTCACGGCACCGAAGACCCGGGTTCAATCCTGGCCCCAGGTCACTGTCTGTGAGGAGTTTGCACATACCCCGTGTCTGCGTGGGTCTCACCCCCACAACCCAAAGATGTGCAGGGTCCCTTTATTGGAAAAAAAATAATTGGGTACTCTAAACTTTTTTTAAAAGCATGTTAATATTTCCAAGAGAAAGTGATCAACTTATTCATCCCATCCACACATTCCATACTTTCACTAGAACGTAGGTGGATACCAGATTGATATATTCCATTCAACCACACCCAAGGTAACCATTCCAATCATTTATTTTCCAGGACAATATTCCCAGTATCTTTCAAACAGAAATTAAACATTCCCGTCCAATCCCAGGTATTAACATATTCTGTTTGTTTGTTCAGGTCAGGCTGGGATTGTTCACCTTGGAGCAAAGGAGGTCGAGGGGAGATTTGAGAGAGGTGGACAAGATTATGACAGGTTTATTTGATTTGATTTATTATTGTCACATGTATTGGTACACAGTGAAAAGTACTGTATATTGCATGCTATACAGATAACGCATACCGTTCATAGGGAAGGAGAGACTGCAGAATATAATGTTACAGTATTAGCTAGGGTGTAGAGAAAAGATCAACTTAATATACGAGGTAGGTCCATTCAAATGTCTGACGGCAGTCGGGAAGAAGCTGTTCGTGAGTCTGTTGGTATGTAACCTCAAACTTTTGTATATTTTTCCTGACGGAAGGAGGTGGAAGGGAGTATGTCCTGGGTGCGTGGGGTCCTTAATTATGCTGGCTGCCTTTCCGAGACAGCAGAAATTGTAGGCAGGGTCAATGGATGGGAGGCTGGTTTGCGTGATGGACTGGGCTACATTCACGACCTTTTGTAGTTTCTTGCTGTCTTGGGCAGAGCAGGCTCCATCCCAAGCTGATACAACCAGAAAGAATGCTTTCATTGGCGCATCTATAGAAGTTGGTGAGGGTCGTAGCTGACATGCCAGATTTCCTTAGTCTTCTGAGAAAGTAGAGTCGTTGGTCGGCTTTCTTAACTATAGTGTCGGCATGGGGGGGACCAGGACAGGTTGTTGGTGATCTGCACACCTAAAAACTTGAAGTTCCCGACCCGTTCTACTTCATTCCCATTGATGTAGACAGGGGCATGTTCTCCACTACGCTTCCTGAATTCGATGACAATCTCCTTCATTTTGTTGACATTGAGGGAGAGATTATTGTCGTCGCACCAGTTCACCAGATTCTCTATCTCATTTCTGTACTCTGTCTCGTCATTGTTTGAGATACGACCCACTACGGTGGTGTCATCAGCAAATTTGAAAATCGAATTGAAGGGGCGATGGGGTGGGGGAATATTTTGATGCGGCGAATGATAATGACCTGGAACTCGCCATCTGTGAGGGGGAGGTGTTGTATGGAAAAGAAGACAATGGAGGATTTCAAATGGAAATTGGATCGGCATTTGAGGGAACTAAATTGCAGGGCTGCAGGGATAGAATGGGGCACTGGGAACATATCAGCCATGACAGAGTCAATGGATGGGAGGCAGGTTTGGGTGATGGACTGGGTTGTGTTCACGACTCTCTGTAGTTTCTTAAAGTCTTGTGCCAAGCAGTTGCCATACCAAGCTGTGCTGCAGCCAGATAGGATGCTTTCTATGGTGCATCTGTAATAATTGGTAAGATTCAATGTAGACATGCTAATGTTTCCTGAGGAAGTATAAGCACTGTTGTGCTTTCTTGGTCGTAGTGTTGACGTTGGCGGATTGGGACTGATTGTTGGTGATTTGCACAGCTAGCAATTTGAAGCTGTCAACCATCTCCCCCTCGGCACCATTGATGCAGACAGGGGTGTGTAAGATATTTTGCTTCCTGAAGTAAATGACCAGCTCCTTAGTTTTGCTGACATTGAGGGAGAGATTGTTGCCATTACACCATGCCACTAGGTTCTTTATCTCCTTCCTGTACTCTGACTCATCGTTGTTTGAGATCTGACCCACTGCAGTCGTGTCATCGGCAAACATGGAGGTGGAGCCACATTTTGCCACACAGTCGTGTGTGTACAGGGAGTATAGGGAGCTAAGTACACAGCCTTGTGGGGCCCTGGTATTGAGGACTATCACAGAGGAGGAGGCATTGTTGTTCATCCTTACTGATTGCTGTCTGTGGGTCAGGAAGTTGATGATCCAGTTGCAGGGGGAGAAGCCAAGTTCTCAGTTTTGGAGTTTTGATATGAGCTTGGCTGGGATTATGGGAGTTGAAGTGTCTCATGGCCAACCTCTCGAGCACATCATAATGATCGATGCCAAGGCCACCGGATGGTAGTCATTGAGGCACGTTGCCTGGTTTTCCTTTGGCACCGGTATGAATGGTGGTCTTCTTGAAGCAGGTGGGAATCTCGGAATGGAGTAGGGAGAGGTTGAGGATGTCCGGAAACACATCCGTCAGTTGGTCCACACAGTATCTGGGTGCACAACCAGGGATCCCGTCAGGACCTGCCGCTTACCGAGGGTTCACTTTCAAGAAGGCCGATCTGACTTTGGAGGCTGTTCCGGTTGGTATGAGTGTGTCCAAGGTTGCTGGGGCAGTTGACAAAGGTTTGTTGGTTTCCTGTTGAAGTGAACATAGAATGCATTGAATTTGTCGGGGAGGGGTGCCCTGTTGCCAAAGATTCTTCTAGGCTTTGCAGCTCATTATGTTGTTGAAGCCTTGCCACAACCGACGAGAGTCCATGTCATTAGTCTGTGACTCTAGCTTAGTCTGGTATTGTTTATTGACGTCCCTGTTGGCTTTGTGGAGGTCGTACCTAGATTTCCTGCATAGGTCAGGGTCGCCTGTCTTGAATGCCTCAGACGTGGCCTTCAGTACGGAGTGAATCTCACGATTAAACCATGGTTTCTGGTTGGGTAACATAGATATTACTTTCTTTGACACACAATCTTCTACACACTTGCTGATTAAGTCTGTGATGGTGCTGGCAAACCCGTTTAGGTTGGCTGCTGAGTTCTTGAATATGGACCAGTCCACTGACTCCAAGCAGTCGCTTAGGAGCTCTTCTGTTGCCTCGGACCAGCGTTGCACAACCTTCTTAACCGGATTCTCCGCTTAAGTTTCTGCTTGTATGCCAGGAGAAGGAGCTCCATCTTGTGGTCTGATTTTCCGAAGTGCGGTTGGGGGATGGATTGAGAGGTGCCTTTGATGTTTGTGTAGCAGTGGTCAAGGGTGTTGGGGCCCGTGTTGGGACAGGAGATGTGGTGGTGGAATTTTGACTGGACACTCGAGGCTGGCCTGGTTAAAGTCCCCGGCCACGATGAACAAGGCCGCCGGGTATTCTGCTTCATTGTTAGGTGTGACCTCGCTCGTGTTTCATCAGTTTGGCTGAGGATCGAAACCTCTTTGTGCAGTGAGAGCAGCTGAACGGTCTCTCCTCAGTGTGAATGCGCTGATGGATCATCAGTACCTGAGAGCTTTTAAACCCATTCCCACAGTCAGAGCATTTAAAGGGTCTCTCATTGGTGTGAGTGACATTGTGACTCAGCAGGCTGGATAACTGAGTGAATCTCTTATCACACACAAAGCAGATGAAAGGCCTCTCCCCGGTGTGAAGTCGCTGGTGCGTCTGCAGATTGGATAACTGAGTGAATCCCTTATCACACACAGAGCAGATGAATGGCCTCTCCCCAGCGTGAGCGCTCTGGTGTCTCTTTAGGGTGGATAACTGAGTGAATCCTTTATCACACACAGTGCAGGTGAACGGCTTCTCCCTGGTGTGAACTGTCTGGTGTCTCTGCAGGTTGGGTAACCGAGTGAATCCCTTCCCACACACAGTGCAGGTGAACGGCCTCTCCCCAGTGTGAACTCGTTCGTGTCTCCGCAGGCTGCCAATGTCAGTGAATCCCTTTTCACACTGAGAGCAGGTGAAAGGCCTCTCTCCAGTGTGACTACGTTGATGACTTTCCAGCTGGCATGGGGCTGTGAATCCCATCCCACAGTCCTCACATTTCCATGGTTTCTCCATGGTCCAGGAGATCCTGCGTCTCACCACGTTGGATGATCAATTGAAGCTTCGTCCACACACAGAACCGTGTACGGTCTCTCTCTGCTGTGAATGGTGTAGTATTTTTTTCAGGCTGTGTCACTGGTTAAAGCTCTTTCCACAGTCAGTGCTCTGTAACAGTCTCACACGGGTGTGTGTGTCTCGGTGCTTTTTCCAGACACACTGATGTTAAAAATCTCTTGAAGCAGACAGAATAGACAAACTTTCTTCTTCTAGATTCAAAGGCCGATGATCCCAAGAATTGAGTGACTCAGTCAGTTCTTGACGTGATATTTAGTTTGAGATATCGGCCTCGAACTCCTCTCGTTCGCACTTCCTGCAAACAGATTTTACAATAGTAATCATAGTTAGTACAGGATAGAAACACAGAACAGAGAACTCTAGTTTCTATCGAACATTCTTTCCTCTCTCTCTTTCCCTGAAATGCTCTAAATCTCAATCCCACACACTCTCCCTCCATTCTCACTCTGCTGTATCTAATATTCACCCTCCCAATTCTCCTGAAGGTGCTAATTCAGGCTGATTGACAGATCCAAGCTCACTGCTTCCTGTCCTGGATACAGAGACCTGAAAACCTTCATGCAAGCTGCCAGAAAGATATATGTTGATATTACTGGATGAAAAATGTGTATAATATACAGACTGTATTTATTTACTTTCCCTCCCAATTTTCTTGAAGGTGCTGATCAACAAGTCTAAACTCACTAAAACCTGAACAAGAGGAGAGAATCTCCATATAAGGACATTTACTGATTAGAGATGGGGAAATCTGAGGAAGAATTTTATTTAGTCATAGAGTGGACATGACAGGGAACTCACTGCCCACAAGGGTTGTGGAAGTCAAGATGATCAATAATTTAAAATAAAATAGGATGGTCACTTGAAGAAAATAAACTTGCAGGGGAACAGGTATATCGAGGGGGAATGGGACTGACTGGATTGCTGTTCAGAGAGTCAGCATTACAAAGAACAAAGAAAATTACAGCATAGGAACAGGCCCTTCGGCCCTCCCAGCCTGCGCCGATCCAGATCCTTTATCTAAACCTGTCTCCTATTTTCCAAGGTCTACTTCCCTCTGTTCACACCCATTCATATACCTGTCTAGATGCTTCTTAAATGATGCTATCGTGCCCGCCTCTACCACCTCCGCTGGTAAAGCGTTCCAGGCACCCACCACCCTCTGCGTAAAAAACTTTCCACGCACATCTCCCTTAAACTTTCCCCCTCTCACCTTGAAATCATGACCCCTTGTAACTGACACCCCCACTCTTGGGAAAAGCTTGTTGCTGTCCACCCTGTCCATACCTCTCATAATTTTGTAGACCTCAATCAGGTCCCCTCTCAACCTCCGTCTTTCCAACGAAAAATCATTGACTTGAGTTCCCAAATTGAATCTGTCAGTGCTGCAATGACTGTATGACTGGAAATATATAATGTAGGTACAGTACTATATTACAGAACTAGAACTAATAATACAGGTATTTTATTACAGAACCATCAATAATATATATAATACATACCATATAACAACACTAAACATATCTCTGTCCGATATTAAATTTTTAAAAATTAATTTACAGGATGTGGACAATACTGGTTAGGCCAGCATTTATTGCCCATCCCCAGTTACCCTTCCGAAGTAGTGGTGAGTTGCCTTCTTGAAACACTGCAGTCCTTGAGGTGTAGATACATCCCCTGTGCTGTTTTTTTATTTGTTTTTTATAAATTTAAAGTACCCAATTAATTGTTTCTAATTAAGGGGCAATTTAATGTGGCAAATCCACCTACCCTGCATATAGAACATAGAACATAGAACAGTACAGCACAGAACAGGCCCTTCAGCCCTCGATGTTGTGCCGAGCCATGATCACCCTACTCAAACCCACGTATCCACCCTATACCCGTAACCCAACAACCCCCCCCCCCCCCCCAACCTTACATTTTAGGACACTATGGGCAATTTAGCATGGGCAATCCACCTAACCCGCACATCTTTGGACTGTGGGAGGAAACCGGAGCACCCGGAGGAAACCCACGCACACACGGGGAGGATGTGCAGACTCCGCACAGACAGTGACCCAGCCGGGAATCGAACCTGGGACCCTGGAGCTGTGAAGCATTTATGCTAACCACCATGCTGCCCTCTTTGGGGTGTGGAGGCGAAACCCATGCAAACTCAGGGAGAATGTGCAAACTACACACGGACAGTGACCCAGAGCCGGGATTGAGCCTGGGACCTCGGTGCCGTGAGGCAGCAGCGCTAACCACTGCCCCACCATGCTGCCCTACATCCCCTGTGCTGTTAGGGAGGGTATTCCAGGATGTTGCCCCAGGGACAGTGAAGGAACAGCAATATATTTCCAAGTCAGGGTGGTGTGTAACTTGGAAGCGAACCTCCAGGTGGTGAGGTTCCCAGGTATCTGCTGCTCTTGTCCTTCTAGATGGCAGTGGTTGTGGGTATGGAAGGTGCTGTCTGAGGAACCTTTATGAGTTACTGCAGTGTATCTGGTAGATGGTATACACAACTGCTACTATTTGTCAGTGGTGGAAGGTTTGAATGTTTGTGGAAGGCGGTGCAATCAATCAGGCTGCTTTGCCCTGGATAGTGTCAAGCTTCTTAAGTGTTGTTGGAGCTGCACTTATCCAGCAAAGTGGAGCGTATTCCATACATTCCTGACTTGTGCTTGTCGATGTCTGGTGGACAAGCTTTGGGGCATCAGGTGGTGTGTTACTCGCTGTAGGATTCCCAGAATTTGACCTGCCCTGGTAGCTACAGTATTAACATGGCTAGTCCAGTTCAGTTTCTGATCAATGGTAACCCCCAGGATGTTGGTTGTGGGGGATTCAGCGATGGCAGTGCCACTGAATGTCAAGGGGTGCTGGTTAGATCCTCTCTTGTAGGAGATGGTCATTGCCTGGCAATAGTGTACCACAAATGTAACTTGCCACTTATTAGGCCAAGCCTGGACATTGTCAAGGTCTTACCGAATTTGGACATGGACTGCTTCATTATCTGAGGAGTCGAGAATGGTGCTGAACATTGTGCAGTCATCCGCAAACATCACCACTTCTCACCTTATGATGGAAGGGAGATCATTGATGAAACAGTTGAAGATGGTTGGGACTAGGATACTGCCCTGAGAAACTCCTGCAGTGATGTCCTGGAGCTGAGATGATTGACCTCCAATCAGCACAACCATCTTCCTTCGTGCCAGGTATGACTCCAACCAGTGGAGAGTTATCCCCCAATTCCCATTGACTCCAGTTTAGCTGGGGCTCCTTAATGCCATACTCGGTCAAATGCTGCCTTGATGTCAAGGGCAGTCACTCTCACCTCACTGCTGGCATTCAGCTCTTTCGTCCAAGTTTGAACTAAGGCTGTAATGAGGTCAGGGGCTGAGTGACCCTGGCGGAACCCAAATGAGGTTCCAGGAACAGGTTATTGCAGAATAAGTGCCACTTAATAGCAACTTTGATGACTGCTTCCATCACTTTGCTGATGATGGACAGTAGACCAACAGAGAAGTAATTGCCTGAGTTGGATTTGCCCTGTTTACTGTCCCCTTAAATGTCAGTCATCTCCTGGGGAAACCAGCCCTTTAATTGTGAACATTAGGAAAGAGACCATCCTTTTAGCCAGACAAATAAATGTGTCAAGCTGAGGGAGCAAAGGCTTTCAATGTCTTTAGAGAGACACCTGAGCCGAGCTTTCCAGAGTCTGCATCCTCTCTGGATCACTTCCTTTCCCTTCAGTAGCTGCGTCACCAATTGAAGGTCAGAATGAGAAAATAAATGGAAAGGGGGAGAAAAGAAAGTGTTTTACTCACAGATGTTGAAGACAGGAGTCTGTGCAGCTCAAGCTCATTCACGGTTGGGGGAGCAACAGCTTTGCTCAGCACAAACCTCCATGTCCAACTTCCGCATTGAGACAATGGGGGAGCTCTGATTGGCGGAGGAGCAGAGTCCTTCCGGTCCTCCAATCTTCCCATTGGGCACCGCGGGATTGAGCTCACCCTGCACATGCGCAGATTCCGCTTTCCCTGAGACATTCGCAGTCCTGGGTTGGGGGGTGGGGCTTCTCGCTCTGGCCGGAGATGTCAGCCGGTTGCCTGGAAACCGTCATGACGGTTGCTGGGGGAGAGGGATCAAAGGGTGGGGGCGGGTCTCCCGTGAACTCGCGCTCAAATGTAGTGACGTCACCGCGGAACGGATTTATTCCTATTGGCTGATTTAGAGGACGAGCTCCTTTGTGATGTCACAATGTGGAGGTTGGACAATGAGTTTCAGACTAAAACTTCCTCCTCTGGGCAACATCTGGGAGCAAATCAATGTCTCCCCCTTTCAGAAGGTCATAAGATATAGGAGCAGAATTAGGCCATTTGACCCATCGAGTGTGCTCTGCCATTCTGTCATGGCTGTACTTATCCTGGATTTAATTCCACCGTACTGCCAGTTCTCCATTGTCCTTCAACCCATTACCAATTAAAAATCTGTCTTCTCGAAATCTGGATTTAGCCCTTTACATAAATTGTGTCATATTCATGGAAGTTTGCTAACTGGAGGGTTATTCTCATTAAATTCAGCCCTCAGCTCCGTCGCTGACTGTCATTGACATGAGCAATAGAGACACAGAAAGGTGCCCGAGGCTCAAATGGGAAGTCAAAACTTGTGATTCGAAACCAACACCTCAACATTTGTCAGTCAAATCCATGTTATTTATACTGGGGCTTTTATTATTAAATTTAGGCACTGGAGGCAAAGGGTGGGGGTTTTAAAGGGTAACTTTCACTTTCCAACTTTGTATTGTTTATAGTGTCAGCCGTGGCTCAGTGGGCAGTTCTCGCACCTATGGATCAGAAGATTATGGGTTCAAGTCCCAGTCCTCCTCGCAGCACTGAGGGAGTGCTGCACTGTCAGAACAGCCTTCTTTCAAATAAGATGTTAAACTGAGGCCCTGTCTGTCCCTATCAAGTGGATGTTAAAGATCCCACAGCCATTATTCTGAAGAAGAGCCGGGGAGTTACCCCAGTGTCCTGGTCTATATTTATCCCTCAGTCAACATCACTAAAAACAGATCATCTGATCATTATCACATTGCTGTGTGTAAACTGATTGCCGCATTTCCTACATTACAAAAGTGATGACACTTCAAAAGTACTTAATTGGCTGTGAAGCACCGTGGGACGCCTTGTGGTCGTGAAAGGTGTGACAGAAATGCAAGGTTTTCAATTGAAGATACTGATCTTGTAATTGAGAATGTAATTGATTTCAGCTACCCCCAACTTACCATTTAATAAATTCATTTTAGGTTGGACAGCACTTGAATCAATTAAGACAAAGGCAGAATTCTCTGGATAGTAAATTCAAAAATAGGTTTATGAAAAGAAAAAGGTTTACTGAACTTTAAGGCATTGACTTTTCCAACTTCATGCGGGTGATCAGTCTGTGGAAGCGTAACCCTCTCTGGCTCCAACTTTGACAGTAATTCTTGTGGAATTCAGCCTCGGGAGTCTGGCTCCTTCCTTGACAATAATTTCCTTGGAACTCGGCCTCAGGAGTCTTCAGTACTTGGCCAGCAAGGAAGACCTTCAGAACCTCTACTTTTATCCCCAAAGTGACCATTACCTCATAACATGACAATTGATCAATTTGGTCACCAGATTAATTGAATTAGATCCCCAATTACTGACACCACCTTCTCTCATTAACTTAGGCAGGAATACAATAGAACTGTTTCATACTATCCTTTCATCTGCTTCAAAAGAATCCCTTATTTTACAACATCAAATGATGAGTTTAATCTGACCTTGAAGGTCTCTCTTGCCAGTACATTTATCTTCATTACACAGCCCTTTTTAAAAAATGTATAAATTTAGACTACCCAACTAGTTTTCTCCAATTAAGGGCAATTTTGCGTGGCCAATCCACCTATCCTGCACAATATTTTTGGACTATGGGGGTGTGACCCACGCAGGCACGGGTAGAATGTGTAAATTCCACATGGACAGTGACCCTGGGCCGGGATTTAACCCGGGTTCTCGACGCCGTGAGGCAGCAGCGCTAACCACTACACCACCATGCAGCACAAAACATTGTTTACATATACAGCAATTAAGCTTTTTAAGTAATTTAGAGTACCCAATTCATTTTTTTCCAATAAAGGGGCAATTTAGCGTGGCCAATCCACCTACCCTGCACATCTTTGGGTTGTGGGAGCGAAACCTACGCGAACACGGGGAGAATTTGCAAACTGCACACGGACAGTGACCCAGAGCTGGGATCGAACCTGGGACCTCGGCACCATGAGGCAGCAGTGCTAACCACTGTGCCATTCTGCTGCCCTGCTTTTACATTTTTACAGCAAATAAAAATCAGTCTTTTACAAGAACTACTGATTCATTATTGATTCATTCATTGTAACTGAATTAAGGATCAATCATCTGTTACTGATTGGTGGCTAAATAAAACAGTAATCTGTTTTATCCACGGTAAACTGGTTCAAAAAGACAGTTTGTGAAAGACAATAGCTTTATTTCTTACTCATCTTGATTGGATTCAAAAAACAGCCTTGTTGAGCCAGACATTAACACAATTTAATGTTCTCTTTCTTGTCAAAATTATTGAAGAATTTATTTGTTTCAACAATTAATGCTTGTTAAGTAATGGGTTAATAGACATTGCAATTAGTTGTCTCATTTATGTTAAGTGTTCAATGATTGTCTCATTTATGTTAAGTGTTCAATGATTGACACTGATATGTAAAGGGGCTTCAGGTGGACTCTGGAGCTTGTGATGATCTGTAGAGTTCTGTGCAGAGTGAGTTTGAACCATTAAACGTGTGTTGGTGGAAAAGGAGCTGAACTCGTGCCTCTTCGTACCACAGCATCTAGTACATTTTACAATGCTCACTCAGCAGCGTCGAAGCATTCACGTTTATACAGTATTAATTTCTGAAATAAAGATCTCGTCACATGTGAGAGTTTAACGTGGCTTCTCTAGAAACCAACTATATTCTAATACACCTCATAGATAAAAGATAGCTATTTAGTGTAAATATTAAACCCCAGTTTTAAATACCCATTTTAAATTAAGGATTTCAACACTTGCAACCTCAGGTCATCTCAGAACATATAGCTTCAACAGAACAGAAACAAAAGAGCATGACACAGCGTAATTCCATTATAGATTAAAACAGCACTTTTACTGAGCTCCATTGTTCTAACAAATACATTTGCAAGACAGTGTGACATTAAAACACAAGCCATACCAGATATCATGCCAAGGACAGGGCAGGCACCATAGCAACATTAAGGCACTAATGTCCACAATGTGGAAAATAGCGAAGTCAGCAGAAGTCTAGTTTATACTGGTTGTGATAATAGCACAGAATCGCATTCCATAACATACACAAGTATTCAGATATGAAACATTTAAAGCTAATGTTGCACATTGAAGATTGACAGCTAACCGTCAAATCAAACTCATTTGATTCTAACCTAAACCAATTGGGATTACATAAGGGTGTAGATAGATGGCTAAAGACTGATATGATTTTGTATAACTGTGAGGGTCCATACGGCCATCTTTATTCATGAATCATCTATACTTTGATCTAAACTATTCGCTGTCTCTATACTTTCAATTTTCCACTCTAACTCTTGAAGTAAATGCAAGCTGTTTTGCCGTAAGCAAGAAGCCATTTCTGTATTATTTGAAAGTTAAATTTTGTATCAGTTGCTTCTCTTTAAGTCCTTTTTGCTTGCCGGACTTATTAGAGAATAAGATTTAAGTGATTCTCAATTGTAAACAAAGAGGCAATAAACGATTCTTGTTTGCACACGAGAAGTTTTAACTCAAATTTCTACTGGGTTTTAGTGTCGCAAGTGCCACTAAATCCGCATGGTAGATCTCTACAACTGGCGTAGTTCGGCAAAAGGGGAGGAGCCAGCCAGGAAGAAATCAGAAGGCTGAAGAAAGACGAGAAGGAAGGAAGACCCAAAGAAAAACGGCTAGACTGTGGTAAGAAATATCTTTTTCACCCATTAAAAGACTGAAAGCCGCATCAAGCAGTGCGTTGACCCCTAGAAAGGACCTTTTTACAGACTGTGTTAATTCAATCGGGTGCTGGTCGTTGAAACTAAAATAAAACGGGACTGAAAGAATAGTCACGCTCGTGTACACAGATACACAAACATAGTTGGCGACCAAAACATTGGGTGTAAGGCTGAGTATATGGTGGACATGACTCCTAAAATAGATTCAGGACCTTCAAATGGTACAGAACTACTTCCCACAACGTCCAAGGGAGGTTGTGCTGTACCGGATGTCTCTATTGACGATATATTGGGGGATCTTAGATCTTTGATTTGTAGATCATTTTGATTGTCTGAAGTTGCAAGAAAGATTGAATCAAAATATGATATCCCCAAAGGACAGTGGTCCCTTGATAATATCAAGAAGGCGGGGGGGGGGGGGGGGGGGGGGGGGGAACTACACGCTTAAATAGAGGGAAACGTATGAAATGGTCTTTTGCAGCAATGGCACAGCTCCAAAAACATCAAGAGACAATTGCAAAAACTAAATTCGATCATGACCTTAAAATCACTAAAGATCAACTAGCAACAGTTGTTGAAGAATTACGAGATGCAAAATCTAAACTTGAACAATGTGATCAGATTAAAACATTATTGGAAAATGAAACCTTTAAAGTTCAACAACAACCATTTCAAATTGATGAACTCCAAAAGAAAGATACTGACTCAGAATCTAAACTTCAACAGTTAATATCAGAAAATGATGGTCTGAAAAGTCAAAATTGCCAGTTACTTGAGGAAAAATGTATTTTGGAAAGTGACATAGACACCATGAAATGTCATAACAAATTACTATCAGACAAATTAACAGCTCATGAGATATCAAATCTGTCTTTAATAAATCAGCTGAACTCTCCAAAGCAAACAGCGCCACCAACGGGGAGAGCTGAAATGATTTTAACTGAGGCACAAGATATACCAGTGATATCTAAACCAAATCCTACATTATTGCAAGCTGCTACTGACATGAAAACAATTAATACACTGATCGAAGTTCCACAGGGGGAGTCTGGCAAAATGAACTATCTGTCAAGGACACTTTTACCCCAGAACAAACCGTTTTCTTACTCTGAGACCGACCATGAAACGCTGCTGGATCCGATCCAAAAGCCGCTCATGGCAGCTTTAATAGACTGTGAGATTTTTAAATAAGAAAAGCCTGTTCGGTTTAGCAATGAGTCTCATGGCAAACAAAGTGTAATACAACTTAACCCAATAAGCACCAAACAGCTTGAAGTTGAAGTGATAAAGACAACAGGCTGGGTTTTAAACCATTTAAAAGATCTATCAAAAACCCATTTTGTCACTGGTTTAAAATCAGAACTGTCTGCAGCTTTAAACTTGATCCTACCCAGACCTCAGTCCGAAATGGCCTCTCCTCCTCCGTTACTGACAAATCTGTCCAGAAGAGATATGAAATTCCTTTCTCGTGTTGAAGACGGCCATTTTGCAAGTTTCAGATTTCACGATTACAAACCGGTCTCCAACGATGAAGGCCTGCCTCCTGGCTACAGGGATACGCCTCAAGTCACGTATCGCTAAAAGTTGCCAAGAACTGTTAACTTGAGAAAACTGTCATTATTTTGAATGTTGCTTTATTAATTTTAAGAAATTAACAAATATTGTTAGCTGTGCTTCCTTTAGCAGAATCAACAAATTTATCTTTAGAAAACCAAGTTCATTCAGCACAAGATTGGTTCAGTCATATATTCAATGGGTTGTTGTGTTTGATATTTTAAAATAAATGTTTAAAATTAGCTTGAAAATTAAAACTTCAGACAATGTGGAAGCTGTTTTTGAGGAAAGTAACTCTGATTAAAAGCAAATCCATGGAGTGAACACATTGTTCTAAGACACTTGATAATGGGAATTTGGCAGCAATCCAACTTTTATTCCCAGTCCATTTGAGTGACATATATAAAAAATGATTAGAGATGCAAATGGCATCATTACAAGTTATCCATCCACTATGCACCCATTTTTGTTTCTGCAGGAACATTAACCCTTTCAGCAAGCTTTTGTGCATAATCCAGAAGATGTCAAAGACTTGACAACTCACATCCAAAACAAAGTTTAAAAAAAACTTTTTTTTAAATAAACGTTTTATTGAGATATTTCTTTGGCATTTCAACAACAAAATCAACAATATACATAACAAGAAAAATATAAACATAGTGCAAATTCCACCTTCCTCTCCCACAGGTCTTGCTATTACTTACCCCCCTAACGTACGCGAACCTAACCCCCTCCCTCCTTCCCTTTCTGCTGACGATTAGTTCTCTGCGAGGAAGTCGATGAATGGTTGCCACCTCCGGGCGAACCCCAGCAGAGACCCTCTCATGGCGAACTTAATTTTCTCCAGGCAGAGGAAGCCAGCCATGTCCGAAAGCCAGGTCTCCGATTTCGGGGGCTTTGAGTCCCTCTACGCCAACAATATCCGCCTCTGGGCTACCAGGGAAGAAAAGGCCAGAACATCCGCCTCTCTCTCCTCCTGGATTCCCGGATCCTGCGACAACCCAAAAATCGCCACCTCCGTACTCATTGCCACCCTCATATTTAATACTGTGGACATGGCGTCGGCAAACTCCTGCCAAAATCCCCTCAGTTTAGACATGCCTAGAACATATGGACATGATTCGCTGCCCGCCCCCACCCACGCATTTCACCTGTCCACCACCCATCCGGGCCACTGTCATGTGAGCCCAGTGAACAACCTTCAATTGGATAAGGCTGAGCCTGGCACATGTTGCAGTAGTATTGACCCTTCCTAACACGTCTATCCAGAGGCCCTCCTCTGTCTCTCCCTCCAGCTCCTCCTCCCACTTTTGCTTCAGCTCCTCGGTTTGCATCTTCTCTGAACCCATAAGCTCTCTATATATGTCCAAGACGCTTCCCTCCCCTATCCATCCTCTAGAGACCACCCTATCCTGAATTCCCCTCAGCAGAGTGGGAAGGTTGGTATCTGCTTCCGCAAAACGTCCCGTACCTGTAAATATCAGAATTCATTTCCCCCAGCCAATGCTAACTTCTCCTCCAGCGCCCTCTTACTCGGGAAGCTGCCTTCCAAGAACAAGTCCCCCATCCTGTCAATCCCCGCTCTCCGCCAAATTCGGAACCCCCGTCCATCCTCCCCGGGGCAAACCGATGGTTGTTGCAGATTGGGGACCACATCGATGCCTCCTCTGCTTCCACATGTATCCTCCACTTCCCCCAGACTCTCAGGACCGCCACCACCACTGGACTGGTGGAGTACCGCGCCGGGGGGGACGGCAGGGGCGACGTCACCAATGCCCCTAAACTTGTGCCATTACATGAAGCTGCCTCCATGCGCACCCACGCCGGCTCATCCCACACCAGCCACCTCCTAACCATGGCTGTATTAACCGTCCAGTAGTAATTGCTGAAATTCGGCAGCGCCAGCCCACCATCCTCCCGACTCCGCTCGAGCATTGCCCTCTTCACCCGCGGGGGCTTGCCCTCCCACACAATGCCCACGATAATCTTATTGATCCGCTTAGAAAAGGATCGCGGGATGAAGATGGGGAGGCACTGGAAAACGAAAAGGAACCTCGGGAGGACCATCATTTTTACCGACCACCCTACCCACCAGAGACAACGGGAGCGTTTCCCATCTCCGGAAATCCTCCTTCATCTGGTCCACCAACTGGGCCAGGTTCAATTTGTGTAGCCTGTCCCAATCCCTCGCCACCTGAATACCCAAGTACCTAAATATGTCCCCTACCACTCTAAACGGCAGTTCCCGCAGTCGCCTCTCCTGACCTCTCGCTTGAACTACAAACAACTCGCTCTTCCCCGTATTAAGCTTGTACCCCGAAAACCGACCACGTTCCCCTAAGATTCGCATAATTTCCCACATCCCCTCCATTGGGTCTGAGACATAGATCAGGAGATCATCCGAATACAGCGAGACTCAGTGCTCCACACCCCCCCCCCCCCCCCCCCCCCCCCCCCCGGGACCAACCCCTTCCAGCCCCTTGAGGCCCTCAGAGAAATTGCCAGCGGCTCTATCGCCAGCGCAAACAGTAGTGGGGAGAGGGGACATCCTGGTCTCGTCCCCCGGTGTAGCCTGAAATATTCTGGTACAGCAACCTAACCCAGACAACAAAGCCCCTTCCAAACCCGAACCGCTCCAGCACCTCCCATAAGTAATCCCACTCGACCCGGTCGAAGGCTTTTTCCGCGTCCATCGCAACCACCACTTTAACTTCCCTACCTTCCGGGACTTGTGGGAGGAAACGGGAGCGTCCGTAGGAAACCGACACAGACTCGGGGAGAACATGCAGACTCTGCACAGACAGTGACCCAAGCGGGAATCGAACCCTGTTGGACAGGGATGCTTTCAGCAGACATTGTGTTCCAGGAGCAGGTAGGGTTTGTACTGCTGGGGTAGAGATTGTGAGGGTTTGATGGGGGTGTCTGGGGCATAACGTTGGGAGTTGGGGTGATTGCAGAGGGTTAAAGACAGATTGGAGACAGAGATGGGAAGGTGGTGGGGATGTGTGGCGGTGATCATCAAAAAGGGGTCAGTGATTGAGAAAGGAGGGTCAGTGATCATGTAGGTAGGGGTGGTCATACCATGGGAGCTTCCTGCTAAGGAGGTTCTGTTGCGGCAGGAGCCCAGTCACAAGGTGAGAGAAACAGGTTATCTGGGGGTTTGGGAGAAAGCACTCCGGCTCCTCAAGGCCCATGAGGAGTACTGGAAGGGCAAAGCAGTCCTCGCCTACTTTTAGCTGGTGGCTTTTCAAGGCCCGAGAAACTTATTTGGCCAAGTTTAAATTTTAAATGGAGCCAGAATATGAGTCTGCAGCCTCATTAATAAATTAAAATGAGTAACTCACCTTCGAGAACAGATTGGTTAACTTTCACCAAGTTATAGAGTCATAATCGCACAGCAAGAAGTTCTTCAGCCCATCAAATACTTGCTGGGTCTTTGTAGAACAATCCAATAAGTCCCAATGTACCTGTTCTATTCCCATAGCCCTGCAAGTTTATTTCCCTTAAATACTGATCCAAAATCCTGTTGAAGTTATTTGTTGTTTCCACTTCTGCCACATTGCTGAGCAGAGAGTTCCAGGTCATTATGACTCGTTGTGAAAAAAAGTTCTTCCTCACCCCCCCCTCAAACCTGCCTATAGATTTTGCCTTAAGGGCAGAATTTTGCTGTCCAAAATGGGGTGAGAACAGAGGATGCATCTATTAAAACCAAAATGGGTATATTCGAGGTGGTTTGGTTTGGGTTTGAGACATCTTAAATTTCTACATCCCACTCAACCCAGACCCATCCGTTTGTTTTTTTTAGATAAAATTTGCCTCAAAAGATTTGATTGCCATTTGTCTGCTGTGGCTGACCTTAACTTCTTTTTCACAATGGCATTGCTAATAGCACTTTCTGCAATGGTAGTTGTTATTGCAATTAAACATCAAATCAAACACAGGACATAAATAAGTTTAAAACAGTGAGAGTTAACTGACCTGCCCGAAAAGCTTGATAAGCTCTTATTCAATCCATCTTTAGCCTGATACATCAATATCTGCAGCACATTGTCCATTTTGCACAATTAGATGGACAATCTTCAACTTTTGTGACCTACTTTGTGAGCACATCATTGAAGATGTATCAATTGGCCAATTCATTGAGCAATCATAGAAAAGTTGAGGTTGTAATGATTACACAAGACTTGGACATCAGACTCAATGACTGTCTTTTCATTTCTTGACAGACGTACATTAGGGTTTGAAATACAAACTTTCAAGCTAGGTCAAAATATACAAAATCTGATAAGATCGAGCTTGTTTGTTGACTCCCCCGACTTAAATGCTCTCTTTTCCATGCATTTGTGAATCTTTGCTGTTGGTGTGTTCATCAGCCTGCATTGGTTCCTCATTGTCGGATCCAATAAGATTATGGGTATCTCCTTGAGTCTGACAAAAAGCATCGCTGTTGTGATCACAGTTATATACTGTTGCCGCTTCTTGCTTGATAACATTGCTAACAGCTCAAAGTTATGCCAGTAAGACTCAAACTGCTACAAATGTTGCTGCTGCTGGTTGTAAATCTGAAAATGGCAACACTTTGAGTTTGTCACATCTGAATGCTTGGAGATTTTCAATGGGTTATCATATTTTTTAATGTGGTTTTAAAAGGCACTTGCGAATGGTTTTTCCGAAAGCATTTATCACAAGGAGGCAAATTCCATTTGCTCTTTCAAATTTTGGTTAACCATGCTGAGCACTGATATTTGAGTAGTGTTTCACCGGGTTGTTAATGAGGTCAGGCATTTTAAATAGCCGGGTGTCAAACATTGGAAGGTTTGATGCTCTCGTTGTCCCACGCCTGCATAAAACCCATTTACAAGTAACCATGTTTCTCATCGATGATGTTTGGCTGTTGGGTACAAGGGAATGGTTCCGGGGATGACATAGCCTTGGACCTCAAAGTGCCAGGTCAAGGGATAGCTCTGAAACTGGTGATGCTCTGGCTGATGGAACAATATCTAACTTTCCGGCACATGTTGTGTCGTTCTGGGGTAGGGTAGAGTTGGGTGGGCTAGATGTGTATTCTCTGGGGAATGCCTACCACAGTAATGCCTAGTTACTGATGTGTAAGGGTTGTCTTCTGGGTGGCCAGAAGGGCAATAAACAACTACTAATGGCTGTTGACTGTTGAAACCAAACTGTAGAGACTGTGTCATACTGGAGCCCAGGATCCAACAAGCAGCAGTCTAAACACTCACGACTTTTAGTATAACTCAGACTTCTGACACCAAGAGTTCTATAGAGATATCCTGAAGTAACCGTACGCTTCATTGTATATCAGTTCTGTAAACTACACAAATATAGGTAATGGACTCGCGCACCACCCACAAGATCCAGCAGATTGTCTGGCACATAATCTCATGACTTTGGTAAACATTATTTGCACTCTGCAGCTGAGCAAAGGTGCCAGTCCAGGTTGCTACTTATTCTCTGCCACCACCACCACCTAGTTCTCTCATTTATGTTCCGTGCAAAGCCCAGTGCTCAAACTGACTTTGGGGATGGATGTAAATCCGCTGATGATAGAGAAGGAGTGAATGATACAGGGTGCTGTGAGGTGTGATCAGTAATTTGGGGGTTCACTGTAATAGCTTAAAAAGAGGAACACATGTTTGCATGATAACTGCAACAAAACACTTTCAAACTAATGCTCCACAGCTAATGATATGGCAATGGGAGTGTGAGGGTGTGTGTGTGTGTGACATGGCAATGGGAGTGTGTGTGTGTGTGTGTGTGTGTGATATGGCAATGGGAGTGTGAGGGTGTGTGTGTGTGTGACATGGCAATGGGAGTGTGTGTGTGTGTGTGTGATATGGCAATGGGAGTGTGTGTGTGTGTGATATGGCAATGGGAGTGTGAAGGTGTGTGTGTGTGTGTACTTGTGTGTCTCTGGTGCACCAGAAAGGAGGCCATTTGGCCCATTGGGCCGACTCATGTCCGACTGTCCTGATCTTTCCCCACAGTCATTTCTCTCCACCACAAGTATTTATCCCATTCCCCCCTCCTGAGATTTATTGATAAATCTGCTTCCACCACTCTTTCAACCAATCCATGTCACCTCTGATTTTTTTCCCAAACACCTTCAGACGGGAGAGTGAGTGGAACAAGGAGAACAGGAATAGGATGATTCTGACCAGCAACGTGGGGAAGACGTTAAGCTTCACCCTGGCCGACTGCCTCTATTGTTGTCAGGTGTAAGTCAAAGGGGAAGTTTGTCAGAATGGGGGAGGGGGCGGGAGACTGAAGGAAGGTGGGGAAACCACAAGAGAAGAGGAGGGAGGTAAAATAAAAGAAGAACACAGCTGAACCAAAGGGGGGAGGAAGGCCGGAGGGTGGGGGACAACGGGGAAGGGGGAGGAACTATAGACCGATCCAGAGGGCAGCGAAATGTACAAAGATTCAGTTAAACAAAGGACAAAATAAACCTCTCTGTACAATAAAGTAAATTAGCGCGGGAAAGAAAAATGTGATGTGTATATACAGCTCTTTATGAATATGAGAAATGCCAATAAAAAGATTTTTTTTAAAAGAATGGATTCAGACAGGGTTGTTTCCAGGTTTACATTTTTTCATCCTGCAATGCATCATCTTTTGTGGAATCTGAGTCATAAAGCTGAGGTATTGGATATTTTAGAAGCACAGAAGAATGAGATGCAAAATATCCACCCGACACATCAGCCCGGAGTGCAATGGAATACTCTCCACTTGCCTGGATGAGTGCTGCTCCAACAACACTCAAAAAGCTTGACACCATCTAGGACAAAGTAGTCCACTTGATTGGCACCTCATTCACCACCTTGAATATTCACTCCCTCTACAATCGACATCCAGTGGTAGCAGTGTGTACCAAATACAAGATGCACTGCAGCAACTCGGCCAGGTTTCTTCAACAGCACCTTCCAAACCCCGAACCTCTGCCACTTGGCAGGAAAAGGGCAGTAAATGCACGGGGGCACCACTGCCTGCAAGTTCCCCTCCAAGACACACACCATCCTGACTTGGAACTATATCGCAAGACATCCCTCATCACAATGGAGAGCATCTTATTGTCTGATGTTGCATTCCAGGTGTTTTTCACATCCAACAAACTCTTTCTTCCTCAGCAACCATATGCTACTTTGTCCATTACCTCTTATGGGAGGGTTTCTTACAGTCCCAAAATAGGGAACCCTCCTTGACGATCTTTTTACAAAAACACCTCTAATTCATCATCAGACAATGAAGGTGCTCCGCATTGTGATGAGGCATGTCTAGTTCTATGCCCACCAAGAGATAGGAAATCCCCTTAAATACTAACTACAGTCTTTAAAAGCTGTAACAGTCAATTATTTCCTGTACCAGTGATCTCGACTAACAATATGCTGGACATAATTAACATTGGAAGGGATTGGAAGGCCAATGGTGGGCAGCCTCGGCCACCGCAAAACACCCGCGGGGGGAGCAGAAAATCCCACCCACTGTGTCCATAGCTGGAAAATATAGATAGACACTGACCACTCGGTCCCGAGTTACTGACCATGATCCGATTATGGCCTCTGCCACCTCCGCCCAGGCCCGGTTGACATCTGTGGGTGACAACCTCCTTCCCACCTCGGGGAACAGCGTGCCCCATCTCTCCTCCATGGCATCCAGTAAAAGCTCGAGCTCTGTATCTGTGAATCTCGGGGCCTGCTTTGGAATTGCACTAGTGCCACGTGGTGTGAGTGCTGCCACATTAGCATGTCCTAAATGGCTCCGGCAGTCACGCCCCCATCAGGACCAGGGAACACCTCCCATTCAGTCCTGGTGTCTACATTTAGCCTCTCAAACAGAGAATTCTGCCCCTTGTTCTTTGCTTCCTGACTTGATTCTCTAAATTGGGGAATTGTGGTCCCTGTGACATCACACTGTCGGGTATGATGCTATTGTGACAGAATTCCGTGTTGTCACGGTACCCACCATGTTTGTTTACATCATCCCACATCACCCGTTTCCATAGTTACCCAGTTTAACTCGCTGTTGACAGAATCTTTCCCATTGATTTGGTGGTCTACCTGCCAACTCCTCAGACAGAAAACGATTGCTCAGACTGAACATTATATTCAGGCATTCAGAACAATGATCGTGACTACGTGGATTATTTATTGTTGGGCAAATGGTAAAATACACGGAGCAGTTCGTTCAGTTTCTGTCGCAAAGATTGATGAAGTGACTACTGGAGAAATTGAAGAAATTATCTCCGGTGGAGATCAGGCACAACGTGTCAGCGGTCAAAATACCTCAGCTGCTGTTGTGTCTGCAGAGGAGATCGAAGTTGGAACCGAGCAGCCAGAAGAGGAGCTGAACCTCCAGGCCCTCATGTCAGAGATCAAAGGTCAGCTGTTGTGGAGGAGGCTGATCCTGGTACCGAGTGACCAGAATGACCAGCAGGATCTGGGAGTTTCCCTGGAGATCAGCCAAGGTGTGAGACACTATCAGATAATCGAGTGGACAAGCAGCTCATCTGAACCAATGGTTATATCTCTTACCCCAGCTTTTAATCTTGATGACATTGAATGCCACATTGAACTGCAGGAAAATAGCGTCAATGGCAGTAGTGATGTGGAAGACAGATCTGCCGGTGAGGTCTCTGTTGCCATCGATCATCATCCAGAGGACCAAGCCTCACTGCTCAGCAACACCGAGGGAGCCCTCTGAAATGGCCGAGCCAGCCACTTAGTTGTATGCAAGAAGGTGGCTCAGCACCAACTTCTGAAGGGCAAACAGAGATGGGCAATACATATTGACTTTGCCAGTGATATTCATGTTCTGGGAATGAAGGCAAACAGTGAATTTGCGGGTGCGTTGTTGGTCAAATTGTTGATAGACAAGACAGTCAAAGGTAATGGGGTGGGGGGTGTATGGCAAAGTGGAGTTAAGACCACAACTGGATCAGTCATAAGCTCAAAGGGCTGAATGGCCTACTTCTGTTCCTATGATTAGCATTGGTTGATGGAACAGAGAGGCTGAATGGCTGATGTCAAATTACTGAGAGGAGGACGAGGAGAAATAATGGAAAAGGTGTCAAGTTTCCTGATTAGATGTTCTTTTTACGACCGTTAGGTTGAGTTTATCGATTTAATTGTGCATCCTCTCTGGGAGACCTGGGCTGAACTGGTTTATCCTGATGCCAAAGAGATGTTGGCCAACCTGGAGGACAACCGCAAATGGTTTCAGAGCATGATTCCTCGCAGCCCACCCTCCCTGGATTTGGGGGAGAGCTCTACAATGGGCCACAATAACCTCCTGCTCAACATCACAACGTACAAGGATGGGTTGGTCACCCAGAGCACCACTGACAGCTCCGACAAAGAGATGTACAGCTTGAGCAGCTGGGAGACCGCAAACACTGACTTTTCGGAGACCATAGACGCCAGCCAGCCGATGCCACTCAAAACGTCCAAAAGTGAGGTGGACAGCTCCTTGGCCGAAGACGACAGCACCAGGGATTCAGAGAGCAGTACACCAGATGGTAGGTATCAGCCTCTATACCCGTACCCGGGCTCGCCACCGAAGCCCACAGCTGCACAGGGTGAAAGCCAGTCAAACCCCAGAGGACACTTCGGATGAATCCAGGCAACTGACAGCACAAAGTGCTAGTGGGAGCTGCTGAACGTGCGAATTAGCTCTACATAGCCGCAACCGGAAGTCCCCTATTCACTCCCTCTACAATCGACATACAGTGGGAGCAGTGTGTGCCACATACAAGATGCACTGCAGCAACTCGGTCAGGTTTCTTCAACAGCACCTTCCAAACCCCCAACCTCTGCCACTTGGCAGGAAAAGGGCAGTAAATGCATGGGGGCACCACTGCCTGCAAGTTCCCCTCCAAGCCACACACCATCCTGACTTGGAACTATATCGCAAGACATCCCTCATCACAATGCAGAGAACCTTATTTTCTGATGTTGCATTCCAGGTGTTTTTCACATCCAACAAACTCTTTCTTCCTCAGCAACCATATGCTGCTTTGTCCATTAGCTCTTGTGGGAGGGTTTTTACAATCCCAAAATAGGGAAGCCTCCTTGACGATCTTTTTACAAAAACACCTCTAATTCATCATCAGACAATGAAGGTGCTCTGCATTGTGATGAGGCATGTCTAGATCTATGCCCACCAAGAGATAGGAAATCCCCTAAAATACTCACTAGTCTTTAAAAGCTGTAACAGTCAATTATTTCCTGTACCAGTGATCTCGACTAACAGTATGCTGGACATAATTAACATTGGAAGGGATTGGAAGGCCAATGTTGGGCTGCCTCTGCCACCGCAAAACACCCGCGGGGGGAGCAGAAAATCCCACCCACTGTGTCCATAGCTGGAAAATATAGATAGACACTGACCACTCGGTCCCGAGTTACTGACCATGATCCGATCATGGCCTCTGCCACCTCCGCCCAGGCCCGGTTGACATCTGTGGGTGAAAACCTCCTTCCCACCCCGGGGAACAGCGTGCCCACCTCTCCTCCATGGCATCCAGTAAAAGCTCGAGCTCTGTATCCGTGAATCTCGGGGCCTGCTTTGGAATTGCACTAGTGCCACGTGGTGTGAGTGCTGCCACATTAGCATGTCCTAAATGGCTCCGGCAGTCACGCCCCCATCAGGACTGGGGAACACCTCCAATTCAGTCCTGGTGTCTACACTTAGCCTCTCAAACAGAGAATTCTGCCCCTTGTTCTTTGCTTCCTGACTTGATTCTCTAAATTGGGGAATTGTGGTCCCTGTGACATCACACTGTCGGGTATGATGCTATTGTGACAGAATTCCGTGTTGTCACGGTACCCATGTTTGTTTACATCATCCCACATCACCCGTTTCCATAGTTACCCAGTTTAACTCGCTGTTGACAGAATCTTTACCATTGATTTGGTGTTCTACCTGCCAATTGCTCAGACAGTAAACGATTGCTAAGAGTGAACATTATATCCAGGCACTCAGAACAATGATCGTGATTATGTGGATTATATATTGTTGGGCAAATGGTAAAATACATGGAGCAGTTCGCTCCGTTTCTGTCGCAAAGATTGATGAAGTGAATACTGTAGAAATTGAAGAAATTATCCCCGGTGGAGATCAGGCACAACGTGTCAACGGTCAAAATACCTCAGCTGCTGTTGTGTCTGCAGAGGAGATCGAAATTGGAACCCAGCAGCCAGAGGAGGAGCTGAACCTCCAGGCCCTCATGTCAGAGATCAAAGGTCAGCTGTTGTGGAGGAGGCTGATCCTGGTACCGAGTGGCCAGAATGACCAGCAGGATCTGGGAGTTTCCCTGGAGATCAGCGAAGGTGTGAGACACTGTCAGATGGTCGAGTGGACAAGCAGCTCACCTGAACCAATGGTTGAATCTCTTACTCCAGCTGTTAATCTTGATGACATTGAATGCCACATTGAACTGCAGGAAAATAGCGTCATTGGCAGTAGTGACGTGGAAGACAGATTTGACGGTGAGGTCTCCTCTGTTGCCATCGATCATCATCCAGAGGACCAAGCCTCACTGCTCAGCAACACTGAGGGAGCCACTGTGGACAATACCCCAGCTGGAGCCGTTGCAAATTTCATAGATGATGAAGAAATGGACAGTATTGATCTGGAATCCTCGTCGGACACTGGGAGCTTCAGGTCCACCGGATTTTTATTCGTGCAATTCCCGAGCAGCAGTGAGAATGACTCACTGCTGAGCAACATTGAGGGAGCCGTAATGGACAATACCTGTGTTACTGACTGTATCTATACTGATGTTAAATGTTATTCCAGCTCCCTCACACTGTCACTGAGTAACCCCACCCCCCAGCACCCTGTGTTACTGAGTGTATCTATACTGATATTAATGGAGCTCCCTCACACCGTCACTGAGTAACCCCACCCCCCAGCACCCTGTGTTACTGAGTGTATCTATACTGATATTAATGGAGCTCCCTCACACCGTCACTGAGTAACCCCACCCCCCAGCACCCTGTGTTACTGAGTTTATCTCTGCTGATATTAATGGAACTCCCTCACACTGTCACTCAGTAACCCCAACCCCCCAGCACCCTGTGTTACTGAGTGTATCTATACTGATATTAATGGAGCTCCCTCACACCGTCACTCAGTAACTCCTCTCCTGCAGTGTCCTGTGTTACTCAGCATGCCTAATTTTAATGGGACTAATTTTCGTCCCATTGCCCCATACTGCTGGATTTGTTCACTTCCACAAACCAGTTTCTCCAATTAGGGCATCAGCAGTCACAACTTTAAAAAATATATTGAAAGTAAAAGAGTTGAAAAATTGAACAATTCCAATAATCTATTCCGATTGAAGCAAATTGGATCTGAATAACGAGTCTAATTCTGTACCTTCAGTGCCTTCTACTGGCCAGTTCCTCAATGTTTCGTCATTCAGTCACTGAAGGTTTGGGTTGCCAAAGGTTATGTTGCTGGGATAGTAATTTGGAAAGCACAAATTTATGAGACATGAGTTCACATCCCACCATTGACGGCTCCAATTGTGAAAATTACACTCCATTAATTTGTTATAAATTCAGGTATAAAAAGCTTGTATCAGTAATGGTGCAAAGGAAACTCCTGTTTTGTTATACAAACACACCTGGTTCACTCGTGGTCCTCTGAGGAAGGAAATCTACCATCCTTACCTGGTCTGGCCTGCGTGTGACTTCAAAGCAACAGTAAAGTGCTTGACTTTTAACTGCCCTCTGAAATGGCCGAGCAAGCCACTTAGTTGTAGGCAAGAAGGTGGCTCAACACCAACTTCTGAAGGGCAAATAGAGATGGGCAATACATATTGACTTTGCCAGTGATATTCATGTTCTGGGAATTAAGGCAAACAGTGAATTTGCGGGTGCGTTGTTGGTCAAATTGTTGATAGACAAGGCAGTCAAAGGTAATGGGGTGGGGGGTGTATGGCAAAGTGGAGTTAAGACCACAACTGGGTCTTAATCTGGCTGGGTATCATGGTGTGAAACCAAGTGGCAAAAGGTTCAGAATTTGTTCGGGCAGCTCGCCTGGTCTGGGGGGAGAGGGAGAAAATAGGGGGAGGTGAGGGGGAATGTGAAAGAACTGTATACTATGGGCACCGCTTGGTGAGGAATATGCTGTTGTTAAATTAATCAACCCTGGAAGGTAGAGGGCTTCCTTGATTGTACCTTTGTGACTTGCCCCTCTTAAATAAACCCGGGGTTTTCATTCCCTCAGTCCTATTGCCCATGTGCGCACTCCAACTGGCAAGCAGTATTTTCTCCCCCCTCCTGCCCTGCTCAGCGAGCACGCTCCCCTGGAATTGTGTCCATGTCGATGACTAAGGGACTGCCCCAGTTCTGCTGTGGCCACAGGGTTCTTATCTCGTAATCATGGGAATCTATAGGGAAGGGAATGCTGGTGGCCTTCATGCTGGAGCCTTTACTCAGTCGGAATTCTGATTGTTCTGATGTTTGACCTTCAGGTGTTAGTGAAGTTCTGACAAAGCAGGCTCACCCCCCCCCCCCCCCCCCCCCCCCCTCCCCTTCCGCACACACTTTCTCCTCCTCCCACATAAGTCATTGGGGCACGCCTGCCACTTTCCGAGTTCTGACTGTGTTTTATGTTCTGTTCCTGGTGTCTGGAGATTGATCGTTGTGCTTGGCTAGCTCTGCTGTCTCTGTTCACTCTGCTCTGGGTTCCCTATGCTCTCCTCTTTTGCTCTTTTCCCCCACACCACACCATCCCCAGAGCAAAATGGGGACTCTATAACACTTTGCACCATTGCAGCAACTTGTGTTATTCTTCTTTAGGTTTTTTTTTCTTGCACAAATCTCAATCACGTGTTGTAATAACTGATACCTTCAACAACCCTATCCACCCCCACCCCCCATCTCGTTCTGATTCTAATCACTATTTGAATAAATGCTTTTGGTATATTGATACTATTGAATTTCTTCAGACCTGTCACACAAACGTGGACCTTTCCCTCCAGCTTTCTGCTCCTGATACCATGACTATCTTGGGTGAGTGGGGGTAGCTGCATGATGATGTTTCAGTTCACAGTTCCCCTGGAGTTCTATGGTTTCCCAAAATTAGAACCATGGACATGAAGAAAGTGCGCAGGTTTTAATGATGCAGTCCTAGTTGATTTCGTCCCCGATCAAAATAATACCTGCGTCCAAATGTGAATTTGGCAAAATCACTAATTGACTTAATCTTTCCCACTGTTGTCCCAAATGATGAGCTGACTCTCAGCTGGCAAGCTGAACAGTCGGTTCTGTATGTGGGCTGAGTGGTTTGATCGTTCTCTGTTAACACGGCGGCTGACGTGCACAGTAGGGGGAAAAGGTTGACGCTATCCTGAGGGAGGGAAAAAGCCCTGGGTGGAAACGGACAAATTGGTCAGTATCCTAATGCGTTTCTGCATTTAAAAATGTTGGGTTTTTTTTAGTTACATTCCAAGGATGTGCAATTCCGATTTGTTCTTTTCAGTCTGTTGTCCACTGGAGAACTCGGTAAGCGCTGAAATAATAAATTGAAATCACTTTTTGACTGAACAAACATGCAGTTGAACTCTAGGTGACCTCTGATAGTGAGTGTGGAGCGGATTCTGACCTTGTGTCTGTATATCTGGTAGCTGCCTTCCTGCGTTTTTTTACTGACAGTATTCTGTACAGCTTGAGCAGCTGGGAGACCGCAAACACTGACTTTTCGGAGACCATAGACGCCAGCCAGCCGATGCCACTCAAAACGTCCAAAAGCGAGGTGGACAACTCCTTGGCCGAAGACGACAGCACCAGGGATTCGGAGAGCAGTACACCAGATGGTAGGTATCAGCCTCTATACCCGTACCCGGGCTCGCCGCCGAAGCCCACAGTTGCACAGGGTGAAACCAGTCAAATCCCAGAGGACGGGAGGTGAGTTGTAAGTTTAAATTACTTACCTTTGCAGGGGTTGCCGTCAGTTGGATTTCGGCGGGAGCTGGGACACATCAGCTGGTGAGTAGATTTGTAAATTTCATTGCAGGAGCAGCGGCCAGCCATTGGATACCGGCTATCGGGAGGTGAGTTGTAAGTTTAAATTACTTACCTTTGCAGGAAACAGGAAGTTTGTCCCGCGGACTTCTGGGAAGGTTTACCCCTCCCTAGTCAATAAATTCTGGTGGAGAGGAAACCAGAGACACTACACGTGTAGTGTCTCCCACCCGCCCTCCTCCTCTAACCTAATAATAAGACCCATTGGGGTGAGCAGGTGAGTGCCTTATTACATTATTATTTTTCTTTTTCTTATTTGTTAACCAGAATTAGGTTGGAAAAGACTATAGCAGAGGTATCCAAGTTTTTTTTTAACTGAAATTTATACAAAGTAATAAAGTAATTAACTAATCAGAGATGGCTGGGCAGGTGATGTGCTGTAGCTGTATGATGTGGGAGCTGGCTGTTCCCCTTGTGAATGGCAATGACCACATCTGCAGCAAGTGTTGGTTGCTGGAAGAACTCCGGCTCAGAGTTGATGATCTGGAATCTGAGCTTCAAACACTGCGGCACATCCGGGAGGGGGAGAGTTACCTGGACACTTTGTTTCAGGAGGCAGTCACACCTGGGAGATTAAGTAATTCACATTCAGTAAGTGATCAGGGACTTCAGAGTGTGACTGTAAGTGAGGCAGGCAGGGGGAACCTGAGTTCAGGAGCCTCAGCCCTTGACCTTGTCCAACAGGTATGAGACTCTTGCTCCCTGTATGGATGAGGAAAAGGGCTCTGGACAGGATGAGCCAGCTGACCACGGTACCATGGTGCAGAAGGCCATTCAAGAGGGGGGAGTAAAAAGACAGGTAGTTGTTATAGGGGATTCTATAATTAGGGGGACAGATAGTATCCTATGCAAGCCGGATCGGGAGTCTCGCATGGTGTGTTGCCTGCCCGATGCCAGGGTGCGGGACATCTCTGACCGGCTTGAAAGGATATTGGAGCGGGAGGGGGAGGATCCAGTTGTTGTGGTTCACGTTGGGACTAACAACATAGGTAAAGCTAGGGTGGAGGACCTGTTCGGGGACTATCAAGCACTAGGAAGAAAATTGAAATACAGGTCCTCAAGGGTCATAATCTCCGGATTACTGCCCGAGCCACGTGCCAATTGGCATAGGGATAAGAAAATTAGGGAAGTAAACACGTGGCTAAGGGATTGGTGTGGGAAAGAGGGATTCCACTTCATGGGACATTGGCATCAGTTTTTGAACCGGGGGGATCTGTACCGTTGGGACGGTCTCCACCTGAACCGATCTGGAACCAGTGTTCTAGCGAAGAGGATAAGTCAGTAGGACTTTAAACTTCTGAGTTGGGGGGAAGGGAAAGTGAAAGCGACAGGGAGCATGGAGTTAAATGGCAAGATACGCAGGAGGATAACATGTAGGCAGGTGGATTTAAGCTTGAGGCAGACTAGGAATTCAACAAAAAGGAAGGATAACTTTGGACATCTTAGGACTTCCAATATCTGTAATGATAAGAAAGTTAGCATTAAGGCACTTTACCTGAATGCTCGTAGCATTTGTAACAAAGTAGACGAACTAATGGCACAGATCATCGTGAATGATTATGATGTGGTAGGCATCACAGAGACATTGCTGCAGGGGGTTCAGGACTGGCAGTTAACCATACAAGGATATACAACCTATCGAAAAGACAGGGAGGTGGGCCGAGGGGGTGGGGTTGCCTTGTTAGTTAAGAACAAAATTAAATCTATGGCACTAAACGGCATAGGGTTGGATGATGTGGAGTCTGTGTGGGTAGAATTGAGGAACCACAAAGGCAACAAAACCATAATGGGAGTTATGTACAGACCTCGTAACAGTGGTCAGCACCAGGGGCGCAACATGTACCGGGAAATAGAAAAGGCATGTCAGAAAGGCAAGGTCACGGTGATCATGGGGGACTTCAATATGCAGGTGGATTGGGTAAATAACGTAGCCAGTGGATCCAAAGAAAAGGAATTCATGGAATGCTTACAAGATGGCTTTTTGGAACAGCTTGTCATGGAGCCCACAAGGGAGCAGGCTATTCTGGACCTAGTGCTATGTAATGAACCAGACTTTATAAAAGATCTTAAAGTAAGGGAACACTTAGGAAGCAGCGATCATAATATGGTTGAGTTCAGTCTGCAGTTTGAAACAGAGAAGGCAAAATCGGATGTAATGGTGTTACAGTTAAATAAAGGTAATTACGAGGGCATGAGAGATGAACTGGCGAAAATCGACTGGAAGCAGACCCTAGTGGGGAAGACAGTAGAGCAAAAATGGCAGGAGTTTGTATGCATAATTGAGGACACTGTATAGAGGTTCATCCCCAAGAAAAGAAAGATTATCCGGGGAGGGATTAGACAGCCATGGCTGACAAAGGAGGTCAGGAAATGTATCAAAGAAAAAGAGAGATCCTATAAAGTTGCCAAAAGCACTGGGAAATCAGAAGATTGGGAAGGCTACAAAAACAAACAGAGGTGAACAAAGAGACAAATAAGGAAGGAGAGGATCAAATATGAAGGCAGGCTAGCCAGTAATACAAGAAATGATAGTAAAAGTTTCTTTCAATACATAAGAAACAAACGACAGGCCAAAGTAGACATTGGGCCAATTCAAACTGATTCTGGAAGGCTAGTGATGGGAGAAGAGGAAATGGCTGGAGAACTTAATAAGTACTTTGCGTCTGTCTTCACAGTGGAAGACATGAGTAATATCCCAAAAATTATAAAGGGTCAGGGGGCTGAGTTGAGTATGGTTGCCATTACAAAAGAGATGGTGCTAAAAAAGCTAAAAGGTCTTAAAATTGACAAATCTCCTGGCCCCAATGGGCTACATCCTAGAGTTCTGAGGGAGGTGGCTGAAGAAATAGTGGAAGCGTTGGTTGAGATCTTTCAAAAATCACTGGAGTCAGGGAAAGTCCCGTACGATTGGAAGATCGCTGTTGTAACCCCCTTGTTCAAGAAAGAATCAAGACAAAAGATGGAAAATTATAGGCCAATTAGCCTCACCTCAGTTGTTGGTAAAATTCTAGAATCGATCGTTAAGGATGAGATTTCTAAATTCTTGGAAGAGCAGGGTCAGATTAGAACAAGTCAACATGGATTTAGTAAGGGGAGGTCGTGCCTGACGAACCTGTTAGAATTCTTTGAGGAGGTGACAAGTAGGTTAGACCAGGGAAACCCAGTGGATGTGGTCTATCTGGATTTCCAAAAGGCCTTTGATAAGGTGCCACACAGGAGGCTGCTGAGTAAGGTGAGGGCCCATGGTGTTCGAGGTGAGCTACTGGCATGGGTTGAGGATTGGCTGTCTGACAGAAGGCAGAGAGTTGGGATAAAAGGTTATTTTTCGGAATGGCAGCCGGTGACCAGTGGTGTCCCACAGGGTTCAGTGTTGGGGCCGCAGCTGTTCACCATATATATTAATGATCTGGATGAAGGGACTGGGGGCATTCTAGCGAAGTTTGCCGATGATACGAAGTTAGGTGGTCAGGCAGGTAGTGCTGAGGAAGTGGGGAGGCTGCAGAAGGATCTAGACAGTTTGGGAGAGTGGTGCAGGAAATGGCTGATGCAATTCAATGTGAGAAAATTTGAGGTCTTGCACTTTGGAAAAAAGAATCCAAGCATAGACTACTTTCTAAACGGTGAGAAAATTCATAATGCCAAAGTACAAAGGGATCTGGGAGTGCTAGTCGAGGATTCCCTAAAGGTAAACATGCAGGTTGAATCCGTGATTAAGAAAGCAAATGCAATGTTGTCATTTATCTCAAGAGGGTTGGAATATAAAAGCAGCGATGTGCTACTGAGCCTTTATAAGGCTCTGGTTAGGCCCCATTTGGAGTACTGTGTCCAGTTTTGGGCCCCACATCTCAGGAAGGACATACTGGCACTGGAGCGTGTCCAGCGGAGATTCACACGGATGATCCCTGGAATGGCGGGTCTAACATATGAGGAACGGCTGAGGATCCTGGGATTGTATTCATTGGAGTTTAGAAGGTTAAGGGAAGATCTAATAGAAACTTACAAGATAATACATGGCTTAGAAAGGGTGGACGCAAAGAAACTGTTTCCGTTAGGCGAGGAGACGAGGACCCGTGGGCACAGCCTTAGAATTAGAGGGGGTAAATTCAGAACAGAAATGCGGAGACATTTCTTCAGCCAGAGAGTGGTGGGCCTGTGGAATTCATTGCCGCGGAGTGCAGTGGAGGCCGGGACGCTAAATGGCTTCAAGGCAGAGATAGATAAATTCTTGATGTCGCGAGGAATTAAGGGCTACGGGGAGAATGCTGGTAGGTGGAGTTGAAATGCCCATCAGCCATGATTGAATGGCGGAGTGGACTCGATGGGCCGAATGGCCTTACTTCCACTCCTATGTCTTATGGTTTTATGGACACTTTGGACGAATCCAGGCAACTCACAGCACAAAGTCTTGTAGAAGATGAAGGAAGCATTTCAAATCTTCCTCTGGGTACCTAACAAAATGGAGGCACTGTGAACTATATAATAAATTAATTATTTTTCTGGTATCAAAGCACACAAATCAGCTGTTGCTTTCAGGTCAAGCAGCTGGGATCTTCACTATGAGCCGGTTGAGGAGGCAGGAGGAACAGACAACTTGGCCAGTGGCAGCCGCAACAATAAGCAACTAAAAAGGAAAAACAAAAATGAACAGTGAGGTGATTTTTTTCCCCTCTCTCTGGGCGAGAGGGGGGAATATTTTTTTTTGGTAAAAAAATAAAGGAGGTCGCTGACGAGCTACGGTGCCAAACAAAACCTGAGGAAGGAATAAGGAAAAGCGGACAGAGTCGGGAAGAAATATAAGGAAACCAGCTTCGGAGAGCAAGTTTCTCTTTCTCTTTTTTTAAATAATACCTTGCTGCAAAAATTATCACGGAGAAGAAAAAAAAGGTTTGAAATGTAGCCAGGGAAGAGAGTGCATGTGGCAAAGGAAGAGAACGTGGTCGCTGGTCTGCTGAGAGCTGTCGCTCGAACTGGAAAGGGTTAAAAAGTTGTATGGTGGCAATGAGTCGAGCACTGCACTGGACTAGATGGAGGACACAAGAAATCAAACGGCTTTTTAATTGAATTGGAAGCTGTCAGCAGCATGACGGGATTTTTATTCGGGTACAAAAACAGTTTAAAGGGTTCGTCGATCCTTTTTCATTTAAAAAGTGATCTGTATTTTTCTTAGACGAATATTTTTAGCAATTATTTTACCCAATTTGACTTGTGATTGTGTGAGCCTTGGATTTAACCATGTCAACTGCTGCCCTTGATATTTGCGCGTCTGTTATATACATATATGTTGTAAGGGGGTTTGGGGGGGAACCTGAGCAGGGGGACCCCAGCACCCCAGAGTGGGTGTTTTCACTTGTGGGAGTTTGGGGTACTGTCCATGTGTGTGGGGTTGACATTGCCCATGAGTGGAGGGTATGGGGGACCCACAGCTGTCTGAGAGATCAGGGCACCCCTTTAAAATGGCAGCCTGATCTCGGAGTTCAGCTCCCCAGTGCTAAAAACATTCTGCACAGGATTCTACATCCGCCAGCCAGTCAATGGGGTTTCCCAGTGTGGGCAACCCCACGCCGTCGGAAAATGCCCGGGCGCGAGAGCGCTTCCGGCGTTACGGAGAATCCTTGCAACGGAGAATCCCACCCCCTAAGGGCAGGACTCTCTGGCTACGTCCGCCTGGCGACTGGAGCATCCCGCCTGAGGACAATGGACTTTTCCATTGTACCCGGCCCGACCGTGGCATTCGTGGCCCTCAGTGTGGGCTAAACCGGTGAGAAACTCCCCGGGGCACGAAACAGTGGCGAAGTGACATTGAATATCAGTGGGGAGCTCGCTGGCAGAGCCGGAGGGAAATTCCCTGAAAAACGTGCCACAAATTAACTTAGGGCATGATATTCCGGCCTCGTTATGCTCTCGCTCAAGCATAACATGGCCGGAGAATAGCGGGTGAGGCCAAAAAGGGGAACCACGCCAGGCACCAAACAGTTTGTGATGTAACCGGCCGGCTCCCGTAGGTGGATTTAGAATCTCACCGTAGTGGCAGAAACCAATTATCACCACTTAAGGCCCATTTCCACACAATTAACCAGAGCCACCTGTCATCCAACGTCCTCCTGTCATTCACCGGCAAGTGGTCACGCTGGCGCCGATTGGTACTCCTTTTTAAAAATGGGAACCTGATGGAAGGGCTTCCGTGGGGAGCCGAGGAGGGGAGTAGCAATCTTTGTGTCAAGGCAAAGGGACCGGGGGTGCTTGCTTTGCCACCCCAGTGCTTGGCCGGGGGGGTCGGGGACAACAAGAGACTCAGTTTTCTTTCCAAGTGGGAGAGCTTAATAAGTGATAATAGTTAAAAGCAGAGCAGCCTTGTCTCGAGACAAGGAAAATGCTGGAACAACCCAGTTGAAGCAGCCATTTGAAGACATTCAGATAGAGCCTGAAGGGGTTCTCACAAGAGACGCCGGGTGGGAGAATCGCGGGAGGGCCGCTCTAGCACCCCCCGCGATTCTCCCAACCCCCCCCCCCCCCAAAATGGCGTGTCGTGTTTTGCGACAGGCCGCTCGGAGAATCTTCAACGGTTCCCCTGTATATATGGCCAACGTGGCCCTGGTGTCTGGCAGGGCCCGGGGCAAGATGCCCATCCGGAGATGCCGGAATGTTTATTCCCTGACGATGGAGACGTCAGCTCCCATATCCGCCTCTATTTCTAGGGAATGGCCATTGACCAAGAGTGTTATCTTTAACAGGGAAAACGTAGGGAGGATGATGCAGTTTAGTATTGCTTATTCTGACAGCTTTGACTGGCTCATGTTTTTTGGCCACACTTAAAGCAATCTTGCGGCTGACATTTGGCGTCCTCCCAGAAGGTTTGCCCAGTACTTCTAGGGTTTTGTGTCTGTCTTTTGAGATGCCAGAATGTCCTTGCTGAATGTTGAGTTGATGGTGAGTGTGGCGCATGAGAGCTTTCATTGGGAATTCTATCCTGGTATTCCCAGGGATCATCCCAACCGTGTTGAATTGGTAACGCTGCAGGTTTACGGACAGTTTAGGGTCGTAATGTTTCTTTCCTAAATCCACAAGATCGTTGAACGTCTGGGCCCTTTCTCGCCTGTTATGGGCCACCTTCTCCTGTGGGGACAGAGAGGACAATGTGAGCCACATAAAAGCTTCAGTGCGGCGGAAGGGGGCGCTGTTGCGGGTGACAGGCATGGGCACCGCTGCTGGTGATGGGTGGGGTGCGCAGGTTGGTGCCAGGGTGTGCTGGGGGTGGGGGTGCTGTGCAAACCACAGGGCCGTGGAGATAAGGGGGTGCAGCTGCGGTGTCGTGTGAGACTGGAGCGAGGTGGTGGATGCTAACTCACCCCTGCTGCCCGATGGAAGTCGCTGATCTTCTTGCGGCATTGGGTGTCGGTCCTCCTGGTGACACTCCCCGAGCTGATGGCCGCTGCCACTGCCTCCCAGGCGGCACTGGCTGACCTTTGGCTAACCCTCCAACCACTTGGAGGAACAATCTATCCTGTGTGGACTCCACCATGTTCAATAGTCTGGTGAGGTCGGCATCCCTGAATCGCTGTGCAGGTCTCCTTGGCTGCATGCTGTCTGGGGTTTGCTCTGTGAAATGTGTGAACGTCGTGAGCTTTTGTCCTCTAGAAAATGAGTGAAGAATTGATAATGGAAAATAAGGAGCTGGCTGATGAATTGAACAGAATTGTATCATTGTTCATCAGAAAGGATACAAGTAACTTTAGGGGTTGCCCATTTAAGGAAGATTTGAGAAGAGGTATTTTCTCTCAGAGCGGGATGTATCATTGGAACACTCTTCCTCAAAAGGCAGCAGAAGCAGTCGTTGAATATATTTACAGCTAACTGGATAGATTCTTGACAAGTAGGAACATGAATGGTTGTTGGGGGCAGCTGGGAATGTGGTGTTGAGGTTACAATCAGATCAGCCATGATCTTGCTTTTCACCTGATTCTTAAACTGACGTTAGCCACCTTATTTCTGCCTCATCTTACACTTCAGTTCCTTTATCATCCTGGGAGCTCAACGAGTTGTCCTGCTTTTCCTTCTTGTCCCAATAAACATTGACGGTCCCTGAAGTATTTAATCTCTAAAAGGGGAACACTGTTCTCTTACAGTTTTGCTGCCAATCGTTGGTGGCAATTAATCCGGAATAGGCTCGAAATCCCTTGAAATTGGACCCAAGTGTTTTTATTCTCGATAGTTTCCTGTTCTTTTCCAGAGCTTATCTAATTCTTGCATGTTCTTATTTTCCCTTTTCCCTAAACGTTGCAGAGACCAACAGGAAGCAGAAAAAGTGCGGCTAGAGCAGCGATCGCGAGATCAGCGAGGAGGATAACGGAGCGGTGAGAGCAGCGATCGCTAGATCAGCGAGGAGGATAACGGAGCGGTGAGAGCAGCGATCGCTAGATCAGCGAGGAGGATAACGGAGCGGTGAGGCAGCTATTGCTAGATCAGCGAGGAGGATAACGGAGCGGTGAGAGCAGCGATCGCTAGATCAGAGAGGAGGATAACGGAGCTGTGAGAGCAGCGATCGCTAGATCAGCGAGGAGGATAACGGAGCGATGAGAGCAGCGATCGCTAGATCAGCGAGGATAACAGAGCGGTGAGAGCAGCGATCGCTAGATCACCGAGGAGGATAACGGAGCGGTGAGACAGCGATCGCTAGATCAGCGAGGAGGATAACGGAGCGGTGAGACAGCGATCGCTAGATCAGCGAGGAGGATAACGGAGCGGTGAGAGCAGCGATCGCTAGATCAGCGAGGAGGATAACGGAGCGGTGAGACAGCGATCGCTAGATCAGCGAGGAGGATAACGGAGCGGTGGGAGCAGCGATCGCTAGATCAGCAAGGAGGATAACGGAGCGGTGAGACAGCGATTGCTAGATCAGTGAGGAGGGTAACGGAGCGGTGAGAGCAGCGATCGCTAGATCAGAGAGGAGGATAACGGAGCTGTGAGAGCAGCGATCGCTAGATCAGCGAGGAGGATAACGGAGCGATGAGAGCAGCGATCGCTAGATCAGCGAGGAGGATAACGGAGCTGTGAGAGCAGCGATCGCTAGATCAGCAAGGAGGATAACGGAGCGATGAGAGCAGCGATCGCTAGATCAGCGAGGAGGATAACGGAGCGGTGAGAGCAGCGATCGCTAGATCAGCGAGGAGGATAACGGAGCGGTGAGAGCAGCGATCGCTAGATCAGCGAGGAGGATAACGGAGCGGTGAGAGCAGGGATCGCTAGATCAGCGAGGAGGATAACGGAGCTGTGAGAGCAGCGATCGCTAGATCAGCGAGGAGGATAACGGAGCGGTGAGACAGCGATCGCTAGATCAGCGAGGAGGATAACGGAGCGGTGGGAGCAGCGATCGCTAGATCACCGAGGAGGATAACGGAGCAGTGAGACAGCGATCGCTAGATCAGAGAGGAGGATAATGGAGCGGTGAGAGCAGCGATCGCTAGATCAGCGAGGAGGATAACGGAGCGGTGAGAGCAGCGATCGCTAGATCAGCGAGGAGGATAACGGAGCGGTGAGAGCAGCGATCGCTAGATCAGCGAGGAGGATAACGGAGCGGTGAGAGCAGCGATCGCTAGATCAGCGAGGAGGATAACGGAGCGGTGAGAGCAGCGATCGCTAGATCAGTGAGGAGGATAACGGAGCAGTGAGAGCAGCGATCGCTAGATCAGCGAGGAGGATAACGGAGCGATGAGAGCAGCGATCGCTAGATCAGCGAGGAGGATAACAGAGCGGTGAGAGCAGCGATCGCTAGATCAGCGAGGAGGATAACAGAGCGGTGAGAGCAGCGATCGCTAGATCACCGAGGAGGATAACGGAGCGGTGAGACAGCGATTGCTAGATCACCGAGGAGGATAACGGAGCGGTGAGACAGCGATTGCTAGATCACCGAGGAGGATAACGGAGCGATGAGAGCAGCGATCGCTAGATCAGCGAGGAGGATAACGGAGCGGTGAGAGCAGCGATCGCTAGATCAGCGAGGAGGATAACGGAGCGGTGAGAGCAGCGATCGCTAGATCAGCGAGGAGGATAACGGAGCGGTGAGACAGCGATCGCTAGATCAGCGAGGAGGATAACGGAGCGATGAGAGCAGCGATCGCTAGATCAGAGAGGAGGATAACGGAGCTGTGAGAGCAGCGATCGCTAGATCAGCGAGGAGGATAACGGAGCGGTGAGAGCAGCGATCGCTAGATCAGCGAGGAGGATAACAGAGCGGTGAGAGCAGCGATCGCTAGATCAGCGAGGAGGATAACGGAGCAGCGATCGCTAGATCAGCAAGGAGGATAACGGAGCGATGAGAGCAGCGATCGCTAGATCAGCGAGGAGGATAACGGAGCGATGAGAGCAGCGATCGCTAGATCAGAGAGGAGGATAACGGAGCTGTGAGACAGCGATCGCTAGATCAGCGAGGAGGATAACGGAGCGGTGAGACAGCGATCGCTAGATCACCGAGGAGGATAACGGAGCGGTGAGAGCAGCAATCGCTAGATCAGCGAGGAGGATAACGGAGCGGTGAGAGCAGCGATCGCTAGATCAGCGAGGAGGATAACGGAGCGGTGAGACAGCGATCGCTAGATCAGCGAGGAGGATAACGGAGCGGTGAGACAGCGATCGCTAGATCAGCGAGGAGGATAACGGAGCGGTGAGACAGCGATCGCTAGATCACCGAGGAGGATAACGGAGCGGTGAGAGCAGCGATCGCTAGATCAGAGAGGAGGATAACGGAGCGATGAGAGCAGCGATCGCTAGATCAGCGAGGAGGATAACGGAGCGGTGAGAGCAGCGATCGCTAGATCAGCGAGGAGGATAACGGAGCGATGAGAGCAGCGATCGCTAGATCAGCGAGGAGGATAACGGAGCGGTGAGACAGCGATCGCTAGATCACCGAGGAGGATAACGGAGCGATGAGAGCAGCGATCGCTAGATCAGCAAGGAGGATAACGGAGCGGTGAGAGCAGCGATCGCTAGATCAGCGAGGAGGATAACGGAGCGGTGAGACAGCGATTGCTAGATCAGCGAGGAGGATAACGGAGCGGTGAGACAGCGATCGCTAGATCAGCGAGGAGGATAACGGAGCGGTGAGAGCAGCGATCGCTAGATCAGCGAGGAGGATAACGGAGCGGTGAGACAGCGATCGCTAGATCAGCGAGGAGGATAACGGAGCGGTGAGACAGCGATCGCTAGATCAGCGAGGAGGATAACAGAGCGGTGAGAGCAGCGATCGCTAGATCAGCGAGGAGGATAACGGAGCGGTGAGACAGCGATTGCTAGATCAGCGAGGAGGATAACGGAGAGGTGAGAGCAGCGATCGCTAGATCAGCGAGGAGGATAACGGAGGCCAACATACTATTTGCCTTCTTTACTGCCTTCTGTATCTGTGCGTTTACTTTCAGCGACTGATGCACGAGGACTCCAAGTTCTCGCTGAGTATCCACCTCTCACAACTTACACCCATTCAAATAATAATCTGCTTGACTATTTTTGCTGCCAAAGCTGTAAAAGGAGCATGGAGCTGAATCTGGAACTGAAAGGGGATTTGGATATGAAGGGAGGCAGACTGGTACCGAATGAGTATCTGCCTTTACCACAGAACTTGGTGTCCAAGGCATTGCTGCCTCATGGCACCGAGGACCCTGGTTCGATCCCGGCCCCGGGTCACTGTCCGTGTGGAGTTTGCACATTCTCGCAGTGACTGTGTGGGTCCCACCCCCACAACCCAAAAACAGATGTGCAGGGTAGTTGGATTGGCCGTGCTAAATTGTCCCTTAATTATAAAAAAAAATTGGCTACTCTAAATTTATTTTAAAAAGAACTTGGTGTCCAAGCCAGAGTGAAAAAGGAGGGAGTCGAGACACTGATGGGTTAAACGTTGACAGCGAGGTATTTGATAGGCTGAATTTACTGAAAATCGGTAAGTTACCAGAACCGGATGAGACAGATTTAAGGATACGGAGTTTATATTAACTACAAAGGGGAAGAACACAGCAGGAGAACAGCAGAGGTTACAGAGATAGAGAGGGTCACAGGTGCTGAAGGAGGTTTCAGAATTCAGGAGTGTTGTAGGGGTAGACAATGTTACAGAGATAGAGAGGGTTGTCGGGGCTAAAATAATTTTTACACAGAGAGGGAAACCTACATGGATAGCAGGATGCCGGGGACAGAGGGAGGGCTGTGGGGGATGTAGGGTTATGCATGAAGGTCCCTCCTTCTCAATGTTGCCCCTCACCTGAGGTATGGTGATCCTCAGGTTAAATCACCACAAGTTAGCGCTCCCCCTCTCAGGGGAAAGCAGCCTATAGTTATCTGCAACTATTGCAACTTACTTACTTTACTGTAGGGGAGGGAACTATTATAGAGATAGGGAAGGTTGTTGGGGCTGTAGGATGTATGAAAGTTCAGGTGGGGTGTAACATCGATAGGAGGTTTCAAAGATAGGAAGTGTTGTA
This sequence comes from Scyliorhinus canicula, assembly GCF_902713615.1. Classification (NCBI taxonomy): domain Eukaryota; kingdom Metazoa; phylum Chordata; class Chondrichthyes; order Carcharhiniformes; family Scyliorhinidae; genus Scyliorhinus; species Scyliorhinus canicula. Next base: position 124,025,320 of record NC_052162.1, read on the forward strand.
GGGATGGGAGGAAGCTACAGAGATAGAGTGTGTTGTAGGGGCTGGAGGATGTTACAGAGATAGAGTGTCTTGTAGGGGCTGGAGGATGTTACAGAGATAGAGAGTGTTGTAGGGGCTGGAGGATGTTACAGAGATAGAGAGTGTTGTAAGGGCTGGAGGATGTTACAGAGGTAGAGTGTTGTCGGGGCTGGAGGATGTGACAGAGATAGAGAGTGTTGTAGGAGCTGGAGGATGTTACAGAGATAGAGAGTGTTGTAAGGGCTGGAGGACGTTACAGAGGTAGAGTGTTGTCGGGGCTGGAAGATGTTACAGAGATAGAGAGTGTTGTAGGGGCTGGAGGATGTTACAGAGATAGAGAGTGTTGTAGGGGCTGGAGGATGTTACAGAGATATAGAGTGTTGTAGGGGCTGGAGGATGTTACAGAGATATAGAGTGTTGTAGGGGCTGGAGGATGTTACAGAGATAGAGAGTATTGTAGGGGCTGGAGGATGTGACAGAGATAGAGAGTGTTGTCGGGGCTGGAGGATGTTACAGAGATAAAGAGTGTTGTAGGGGCTGGAGGATGTTACAGAGAGAGGGAGAATTGTACAGATGAGAAGGTAACAGGCTTGGGGGATATTAAGAGTCTCAACACAGTAACTGGGATGGAGAGAGTTTTATGGCTATTGGGATTGTCAGACAAGGGAGCATTGAGGAGATACAGCAATAGTGGGTATTTTTAGAGGCCGGGGAAGATTACAGCACTGTGTGCATTGTGGGGGCATCGAGGATTTCACAGAAAGAAGAGGTTGGAGGGGCTTGAAGAGGTTCCAGGGATAAGGGAGGGTTGCAGGGGCTGGAGGGTTGCAGCATCTGGAGGAGATTGCTGTGATTTGATTTGCTATCTAAGAGTTGAGCTAACGGGTGTTATGGAGGGTGGAAGGGATGCAGGAACTGTAGAATATTACAATGATAAACAGGGTTATACCTCTTAATGAGGTTAGAGAAATAGGGATAGTTTTGGGATTGGAGGATGTTACAGAGATAGGAAGGGTTTTGGGAGCTGGAGGATATCGGATGGAGCCTCTGAATGACAAACTCAGATCGGAAGGGGTGAAGGTTTAGTGGATGGTAAAGAGAACTGGAGGGTTCTAGTGGGAGGAAAATGTTAGATTGATGGGGAGCGTTGCAGAGATTGGAATTGGTAACAGAGACAGGGAGAGTTAGATGGTCTGGATGTACCAAGAGAGATCAGGCGTGGGGTTCTGCGGTTCCCCAGCCGTGTGGTTCTCGGCGACGCGCCATTCGCCGGCGGTGGGATTCTTTTTGTTGAAATATTTTATTGGGGGCATTTTCAAATATATACTTAACAAAAAAAAACTCCAAAAAATAACCATGGCTACAGCGAACAGTCACACCATCCTTACACACCTCCCCCCACTCAGAGATCTCCCCCCTCGACCCCCCACCCCCCCTCAACTTGGTGCCACCCCGGGGCCTCCCCCCCTTTTTTTAAAATAAACATTTGATTGAGGTATTTCTTTGGCATTGTAACAGCAACAAAATAAACAATGTTCATAACAAGGAAAATATTAACCTAGTGCAAATACCACCTCCATCTCCCACAGGTCCGACAATTCCGTACCCCCCTAATCTATGCCAGCCTAATCCCCTCCCCTCTTCTGCTGACGATTAATTTTCCGCGAGGAAGTCGATGAACGGTTGTCACCTCCGGGCGAACCCCAGCAGAGACCCTCTCATGGTGAACTTAATGTTCTCCAGGCAGAGGAAGCCAGCCATGTCTGAAAGCCAGGTCTCCGATTTTGGGGCCTTTGAGTCCCTCCATGCCAACAATATCCACCTCCGGGCTACCAGGGAAGCAAAGGCCAGAACATCCGCCTCTCTCTCCTCCTGGATTCCCAGATCCTGTGACACTCCAAAAATCGCTACCCCTGGACTCATTGCCATCCTTGTATTTAATACTGTGGACATGGCGTCAGAAAACCCCAGCCAAAATCCCCTCAGCCTTGGACATGTCCAGAACACGTGGATATGGTGCACTGCCCCCCCCCCCCCATATTTAACACACCTGTCTTCCACCCCAAAGAATCTGCTCATCCGGGCCACTGTCATGTGAGCCCGATGAACAACCTTAAATTGGATCAAGCTGAGCCTGGCACATGTTGCGGTCGCGTTGACCCTACTCAGCACGTCCGCCCAAAGGCTCTCCTCTAACTCTCCCCCCAGCTCCTCCTCCCACTTTTGCTTTGGCTCCTCGGTCTGCATCTCACCCGAACCCATAAACTCTTTATATATGTCTGAGACGCTCCCCTCTCCTATCCATCCTCGAGAAACCACCCTATTCTGAATCCGCCTCAACGGCAGGAGTGGGAAGGTTGGTACCTGCTTCCGCAAAAGGTCCCGCACCTGCAGATATCGAAATTCATTTCCCCCCCGCCAATGCAAACTTCTCCTCCAGCGCCCTCATACTCGGGAAGCTTCCTTCTATGAACAAGTCCCCCATCCTCTCAATCCCCGCTCTCTGCCAAATTAGGAACCCCCCCGTCCATCCTCCCTGGGGCAAAGCGGTGATTATCGCAGATTGGGGACCACACCGATGCCCCTCTGCTCCCACATGTCTCCTCCACTGCCCCTAGACTCTCAGGGCTGCCACCACCACTGGACTGGTAGAGTACCGTACCGGCGGGAACGGCTGAGGCACCGTTACCAATGCCCCCCCCCCCGACTTGTACCCTTGCAGGGAGCTGCCTCCATGCTCACCCACACCGGCTCTCCCCCCCCCCCCCCCCACCACCCCACCCCCCCCACCCCACCACCCCACCCCCCCACCCCACCCCACCCCACCCCCCACCAGCCACCTCCTCACCATGGCTATATTAGCCGCCCAGTAATAATTGCTGAATTTCGGCAGCGCCAGCCCACCATCCCGCCCGACTCCGCTCAAGTATTGCCCTCTTCACTCGCGGGGACTTGCCCTCCCATACAAAGCCCACAATAACTTTATTGACCCGCTTAAAAAAGGACCGCGGGATGAAGATGGGGAGACATTGAAAAACGAATAGGAATCTTGGGAGGACCATCATTTTCACCGCTTGGACTCTGCCCGCCAGAGACAACGGGCCAAATTCAATTCATGAAGCCTGTCGCAATCCCTCACCACTTGGATACCTCGGTCCCTGAAACTGTCCCCGACCACTCTCAGATCCCTCAGTCGCCTCTCCTGACCTCTCGCCTCGACCACAAACATCTCGCTCTTCCCCACATTGAGCTTATACCTTCAAACCGTCCTGGATGACCTGCATCAACTGCTCCGATGGTCGCAGCGCCGCCACCCCAGGGGTCCGGTCCTCGGCCATGCTGACTCCTGCTGCAGCTTCAACACAGTTCTTGGCTAACTTTTTATTTCTTTCTTTTCGTGCGCTTCTGGTTCTTTGCTCCATACACTAATACATTGAAACGGTGCCCAATTGCCTCAGCCTTTGAATTCACCGTTTAAAACCAGAAAAAAGTCAGTGGGAAAGGTCCAAAAGTCCGACCGGAGCGGGAGCCACCAAATGTGCGACTTACTCCTTCATAGCCGCCACGGGAAGTCTCCTTCCATAGCCGCCACCGGAAGTCCAGGGTAGGTGAATTGGCCACTCTACATTGCCCCTTAATTGGAAAGAATGAATTGGGTACTCTAAATTAAAAGAAAACACTCCCATCTCTGCCTGGAATAGACCCACATTGGTCTTTGCTAATCTTTTTCTTTTCACACACTTATGGGAGCTTTTCCAGTCGTCTTTTTGTTTATCGCCAGTTTGCTGTCATATTCTATTTTCTCTTTCTCAGTTTCTTGATCCTCCTTTGCAGAATTCTAAAACAAGTTCTCAATTCTCAGGCTTACGACTATTTTGACTACTTTTTGAGTCTCCTCCATTGATCGAATGCAATCTTTCCTGTTGGATTTTTGCTCCATAAAGGAATCTACGTTTTTTGTATTTGTGTGAAGTAAGAGTCATCAAAGTCCCAGTGGACCAGAGTCTGCTTTGCCTTCTGAGAGAGAGAGAGAGAGAGAGAGCTGACTGGTGGTGATTGAATTTGACAGTCACCACACCTCAGGCAACGGGCAATGTTGAAAAGGTGGGACCTTCATGGATAACCTCAGGGGGTACGGGAGTTGAACCCCCTGATGTTGGAGCCGCTTTGCATCACAAACCAGCCATCCAGCCAACTGAGCTAACTCTCCCTGGTGTGAACCCATTGGTGTTTCCGCAGGTTGGATAACGTAGTGATGGCCTTTTCACACAGAGCAGGTGAACGGCCTCTCCTCAGTGTCAACTCTTTGGTGTTTCCACAGGCTGGATAATTGACAGAATCCCTTCCCACACAGAGAGCAGGTGAACGGCTAATTCCCAGTGTGAACCCACTGATGTATCTGTCAATGGGATAAGTGAGTGAATCCCTTTCCCACACAGAGTACGTGAACGGCTTATCCCCAGTGTGAACTCACTGGTGTGTCTTTAGATGGGATAACGGAGTGAATCCCTTCCCACACTGGAGAAGTTGAACGGCCTCTCCCCAGTGTGAACTCGCTGGTGTGCCTGTAGGATAACACAGTGAATCCCTTCCCACACTGAGCACAGGTGAACGGCCTCTCCCCTGTGTGACTGCGTTGATGAATCTCAAGTTGAGATGGTGCATTGAATCCCTTCCCACAGTCCCCACATATCCACGGTTCCTCCATGTTTTGTGTCTCCTTGTGTCTCTCCAGGTCAGAAAATTAGTTGGAAGTCTCGTTCACGCGTGTCACTCCCCGCTGTGATTGGCACACTGTTGATTCATTTGGGGGCGGCGGGGGGGTCTCAGTGCTTTCCCAGTCACAATGATGTTTAAAATCTTTTGAGGCTGTCAGATCGGGCAAACATTTCTCCTTCCCTTCTGGATTCAAAGGCCGATGATAGTCAGATCCCAAGGAATCTGGTGACTCTGTCAGATCGAGACGTTACGTTTTAGATTTCTGTCTGTAATTCCTCCTCTTCTCATATCCTGTAAAAGGAGTTTACAAAAGACATCAGTCAGTACAGGATAGAAATTCAGAACAGACAATTCTAGTTTCTGGAGAACATTCTTTCCTCTCTCATTCCCCAATACCGAGTCTCTAATGCCTATTTCTCCGTCTTCAGGGAGCAGCCTTGGAGGGGCAGAGTCTGGGAGCAGTCAGTATAAAGACCTTTCCTCGGGGATTCACGGCCTAGTTTCCAGGGAGTGGACTGAGGGGTCCGGATTTTCGGAGCTGAATAAAGAAACCTTTCCTCGGGGATTCACGGCCTACTCGCCAGGGTGTGGATTAGGAGCCGGAAATTTAATACCTTACCCCGGGGATCTGCGGCCGACTCTCCAGGCAACGGAATCGGAGCTGGAGGACTGAGCCGCCTGGTCCTCCAGCCAATCAGAGAGAATGAGGGGCGGGGCTGGATGACTGAGGCAGTCGCCTGGTCCTCCAGCCAATCATAGTGAATGAGGGGCGGGGTCTAACCTTATTGTGTTCCCCTCCCCATCCTCCACTCACTCAACAAATATTTTGGGCATTAACTTGAGCCTGGTCCTGGGAAAGAATTTCCCGAACCAGAATCCGGAAGTTGACAACTATTCATCAGAGTTTGCGGCTCCACAGAATATTTCCAAATCCTCCCACCTACCTGCTCAGTTTCGCTCGGCTTTCCAAAACGAAGTTCCATTAATCGGAAAGCGCATGCTCCAAACACCGACAATGCGTCCCAGCGTCGACCGGTAATGCGCATGTGCAATGAAGAGCCCACCCGCCGACTTCCTGCTGAGGTATTGACCAATGAAAAGAGTGGACCCACTGAAAGGTCACTGGTCCTTCAGCCAATCAGAGCGCTTGCTTTGTGTGACTGGTGATTTAGCTTCATACAGAGTGAAATCTCCTCCTGTCTCCAGCATCTGTGAGTAAAACACTTTGGGCGAGATTCTCCGGACTCACGACGGGTCGGAGAATAGCGGGCGTCGGAAATTTTTACGGCGACGCTGTTCCGAAGCCCTCCCGCTATTCTCCGAACCCCGCAAATTGTCGGAGTCGCGTTTCCCGACAAACGCCTCCTTCCCGCCCCTGACACGACCAGAATCGCCACTGAGAGCCCCCCCGCTATTCACCGGCCCGGATGGGCCGAAGTCCCGACGTCATGGCGCCCTGTTTGGACGTCGTGAAACACACCTGCTTTTTAAATTCGTCAACCAGTCGGCCTGGCTGACGACTGCTTGGAGGAGGTCAGGGCACCACTCTGCGCACCGCTCAGCGCACCGCTCAGCGCACCGCTCGAGTCTGGCCACAACGGGGAAGGCATCCCTGGGAACGGGAGGGGGTCCAGAACGGGGGCGGTGGGGGGGACGGAGGGGGCAGTGGGGGAGACGGAGGGGGCAGTGGGGGAGACGGAGGGGGCAGTGGGGGAGACGGAGGGGGCAGTGGGGGAGACGGAGGGGGCAGTGGGGGAGACGGAGGGAGCAGTGGGGGGCGACGGAGGGGGGGGGGATTAGGTAGAGAGTGAGCCGTCCAACCCCGTAACAAAATGTCTGCCACCATGCCATGGTGTGCAGGTGACGAGGACACGGCCGCTGGTTCCCCTGTGGCTTCCGGCCACAGGCCACTGACGCACCCGTGAGGAGGACATAGTTTACTGGCCGTTGGATGCAGGAAGTGACCAGGGGTTAGGCTGACCGCGTGTCAGCAGCGCGACCAGGCCACCGGGACACACTGGTATCCCATGGCTGGCGGCTGCCGAGGTGTCGACTAACGTCCGTCTAACATGTCCCGTTTCTCTGCCCCCCACCACCCTTCTGTAGGTTAGCACGATGCATGGGAACAGAACGGCTATGTTCTGCGCAGTGGTTGGGGCAGCTCTACTGGATTTGGAGATGCAGCAGCATCCACACCCACAACCCGCAGTGGCTGCAGGGCCAGCTGCAGCAGCAGAGGGAAGGGCCGAGGAGTTGCCAGTCGTCGAGCAGCATGGGGGGGGGAGGAGGAGGAGGAGGAGGAAGAGGAAGAGGAGAGAGTGAGGGTGCAGCCACGGCGTCAGAGGCGACGACCAAAGCCGAGGGTGTACCGTGTCCGGGTCTCTTTCCTAACAATGCCGGACATCACCTGCAGGAGAAGACTCCGGCTGAGTAGGCAGACGGTGATACATATCTGCGAATTCCTGTCGCACCTCGCCCCACGTGGAACGGGGGGAGGACACGCGATCCCGGTAGCCATCAAGGTGACGGTCGCTCTGAACTTCTATGCTACCGGCTCCTTCCAGTCTCCGAGCGGGGACGTCTCTGGGATCTCCCAGTCATCGGTGCACAGGTGCATCCGGGATGTGACCGACGCCCTCTATGCCATCGCCGATCGCTACATCACCTTTCCCGAGGACCGAGCAAGTCAAGACTCACGAGCCCGTGGATTTGCCAGTGTGGCCGGGATACCGAGGGTTCAGGGGTCAATCGACTGTGTTCACGTCCCCATGCGCCCGCCTGCTGTGGACAGGGACGTGTTCACAAACAGGAGGGGGACATACTCCATTAATGTCCAGGTGGTATGCGACCCCCACATGAGGTTCATGAACGTCTGTGCAAGGTTCCCAGGGAGTGTGCATGACTCCTACATACTAGCGCAGTCGTTCATCCTTGCGATGTTTGAGGGACGTCCCCCCCGGCTGAGGGGCTGGTTGCTAGGTGACAGGGGTTATCCGCTGAGGTCTTGGCTGATGACGCCGATACGGAGGCCTCAGACCAATGCGGAAACACGATACAACGAGGCCCATGCAGCAACCAGGGGTGTGGTGGAGCGCTGCCTTGGCCTCCTGAAGATGAGATTCAGGTGCCTGGACCGCTCCGGAGGGGCCCTGCAGTACCAGGCCGACAGGGTCGCTCGCATTGTAGTGGTCTGCTGTGCGCTGCACAACATCGCGATGCAGAGGGGAGATGACCTGTTGCAGGAGGCGGAGGGAGAAGCTAGTGGCAGTGGTGCCAGCACAGAGGAGGAGGAGGAGGAGGAGGAGGAGGAGGAGGAGGACGCTGGCGGAGTGGCGGGCGCAGCACGCAGACACGACCCAGGTGCTGGTGATGTCCAGGAGGCGGCACGACGGACCCGGCAAGGACGGCGGGCACGCGACGCCATGGTGGCAGCACGGTTCACGCATCGCATGTGACGTCCCCGATGAACACCAAACCACCACCTGCATCGCTAGTCATGCAGAGGGTCACCACACAACTGCCACCACCAAACCCCCCCCCCCCCCCCTCAGTGTACACTGCTCCACTTCGACATGACGCTTATCACTGGGTCCAGACGGAATGGCACAACATTGATGGCTGTGTCAGCGGGTGTGATCAGTGCCATGTGGAATGATGACAGCCCGCTCTGCGAAGAGCTGTGAGCTCAGAATCGTTAGAGAGAGTCTGACCCATGGCAATAGCTGAACCATCCACCTTGGTGGCCGCTGAGTTCGTCACTGACACTCCATCACGTGCCCGCGTGGGCTAGCTGTGGGAGGGGGGTAGGGGCAGGGACTGCACACCCGGCACCGAGGTTTCACCACCCGTCACCCCCAGCGACACTCGGTCACCATCACGATTCCTGTGGCTGTGGAACAATCACACGGTATTACAAGTAAGGTGGAACAGTGTGTTTAATATTAACAATTATTTACAGGTGCCCTAGCCCCTACAACTAAACTGTGCCCTTCACCCGTGCCAACTTACTCAGTGTCTATCTTAGTTGCCTTACGGGCCCTACCACTACGTCTAAGTGAATCCCCAGATGATACAGCAGGAGTGGAGGAGGATTGCTGCGAATCGCCCCCCTCGACTCGTTTCTCCTTGGCCAAGCGTTTCCTGGGGCGACCCAGCCTTGATGGGCCAGGCTGCTCTGCGGGCGTCTCGGGTGACATTGTGCCACCCTGCTCTGCCTGCTGCCCACCCGATGCACCAGGGATGGGACGGGGGGAGGCCGAGAATTCCGGGACGTCCCGTGATGGACCCCGAAACCTCCTCCTCCCTCGGGGAGCCCGGTGGCCCCCGGGCCTCATTTTGGGACAGAGGTGCGAGCGGGGAGGTTCCCCGTCGCACCACCGACACCTGGCGCTGCCAGTCCTGGAGGCCTGCAACGGTATCCACCAGGATCCGAAGGTTTGCAGAGACGGAGTCCAGGGAGTTAGACATTCCCGCCAGGGACTGTGCGATCTCAACCTGATTGTGCACGACGCCATCCAGCACATGTGTCAGGCGGTTGATGCTCTCGGCGACTGACTGCTGCGACTGGCCAATGACCTGCTGAGACTCGGCCATGGCCCGCAGGGCGCCGGCAATGTCGGTTTGGCTCTGGCACATTGCTGCCTGTGAGAGGTCAACCCTGTCCAGGGCCGAGGATGACGCGTGCACATTAATCCCAACGTCTTGCATAACCTGACCCATTGCCTCCACCGCGGATGCCACCCGTGCGGTGTCGGACTGGGTCTCTGCCATGAGCGGCACCACTCCCTGCTCTTGGACGCGGATCGACTCCTCTAACAGCGTCTGCAGAGTCTGGAAGGAAGCCCTCATCCCGTCATTGTTTCCCTGGGTTTCCTGAGGCATCGGCTGTGCGGGTGGGTTGAGAAACTCCAGGAACTCCGAAAACGTCTGGGAGCCAGCTGCATCCTGGGCCTGGTCTGGCCTCCGCGAGTCCGGGCCCTCTGTTGCTCCGACCTCCACCTGATGTACCTGCTCATCTGTGATGTGCCAACCAGACTGTGCCCCAGGAGACTCATCACTAAATAGGCCCGCCGGGGTGTGTATCTCTGGGATGATGGAAGTGGTGGGAGAAAGCAGTGCCGCAAGCCCGACGCTCTCAATGGTTAGGTCCTCGTCCAGGGTGTGGGGCCGCTCAGCGACAGGAGGGTTGTCCCTGGCCATTTCTGGTGGTGGTGGTGGACCTCGAACCCTCTGTGCGTCCTGGTCCGCAGATTGGGTTGGGGCAGATAGGGCTGCCCGCTGATCGGGCACCCTCTGTTGTGAGGCCCCGGGTGAGGTGGCGGCAGATTCCTGTCTCCGTCTGCAGCCAGACGGCCCTGGTCGTTCGGCATCACGTCCTAGGGAAGAGAATGAGACGGGTTATTTCGATTTGCTCGGCAGGCCGCTGGACGGTCCCAGTGGGCAGGGTGTGTGAAGGGACAGAGGATGGGGAGGTGTCCCAGTGGGCAGGGTGTGTGAAGGGACAGAGGATGGGGGGGGGGAGGGTGTTTGTCAGGGAGGGTTGTCTCACTTGCTGCAGTTCCGCCAACCTCGCATTGCGCGATATCGCGGGTGGCAGACCCCCCAACAAGGTCCAGTGCCCTCTGTTCAAAGGTGCTGAGGGGGTGCATGTTGGGCGAACCCCCTCCAGTCTTGTGCCGCTCACGGTGGTTATGACCGGCCTTGGCCTGTTGGGGGAGGAAACATAGGTAGATCATTACAAAACGGTAGGTATCAGAAGTCCGTTCTGATACTGGCACAGTTTGGGGGGGGGGGCAAGTTGTCATCAGATGATTGCATCTCTCCTCGGGGCCAGAGCGCTGGGTCTGTGACAACTTTGTGAACCACCCTCAAATAACTCTGCCCCAATCCCTCTCCCCCCCCCCCCCCCCCCCCCCCCCCCGGGCAGTTAAGGGGGAGGGATGGTTGTGACTAGGGGGCACCCTCATGGCACTTACCCTGGCAGACCTGGTGAGGTCATGTAGCTTCTTTCGGCACTGCTCTGCTGAGCGAGGGGTCTGCCCCACAGCACTGACGGCAGCAGCCACGTCACGCCAGGCCTGGCGTACCGTGCTGGCAGGTTGGCGATGCCCTCTCCGCGGGCGGATGATGCCCCTCCTCTGCTCCACGGCATCGAGCAGCGCCTCGACGTCTGCATCAATAAAGCGAGGTGCAGCTCGCCTAGGCTCCGACATCCTGCCCGACAGATTCTGTGGTCGCCCGCGCCTTTTTACGGCGTCGGGCGGCGTCACATGGGCGGGTTTGTGTCGTCGTCGCGTTCCGTCGTCATCACGCACGTAATTGACGCGGCCGCGCTGCTAGCCCATTTCCAGGAAGTGAATCGGTCGGGAAATGAAGCCTTCGCGACCGTCGTAAAACGGTCCCGATTTTTACGACCGTTTGCCGACTTTCCGCGGGTGCGGAGAATTTCGCCCTTTCTTTTCTCCCCCTTTCCATTTCTTTTCTCTTTCTCACCTCCAATTGGTCACTTGCAGCAACTGAAGGGAAACAAAGTGAATTCAGGGAGGGTGCAGACTCTGCAAAGCTTGGCCCAGGTCTCTCTCTCTCTTAAACACATTGACATCCTTTGCTCCCTCAGCTTTGACACATTTATTTGTCTGGTTAAAAGAATGGAATCTTTTATGATTCACCAGACCCGAGAACACCAAGCTCACCTGTCTGCCACACCCAAGAAGAAAACCACACAACCTAGTCCTAGTCAGATGTGCCCTGTTCACCACCTTGAACTGAGTCAAGCTGCACCGAACACAGGAGGAGGTCGAGTTGACCCTGTGCAGTCTCACTCCACACCCCCTCCACAGAAACCAGATCCAATTCCCCCTCCCACTTCCTCCTCACCTCATTCAGTGGAGCTTGCTTTGCAGACAGGATCCAACTGTAGATCTGAAATCCTACTCTCACCCACTTCAGCAAGAGATAGAATCCTAATCATCAGGGGGGCGGGGGGAGCTAAAGGAAATGCCAAGACCACCTTACGTAGGAAATCACACATCTGAGAAAATTAGAGATCGCGAGTTGTAATTTTTTCTACCAGTTCATCAAAACCAATAAATCTGCCGTTCACAAACATGTCACCAAACCTCTCCAGCCCTTCCCTTCTCCAGGACCTAAATGGAAATCCGTAGGCACAAAGCGGTGAGTCCACAGAGAGGGGCGAAGAACAATATTTCATCCATCATGGAGACTGGGTCCGTGGCCACCATACACCCCAACAAAACAGACCAAACAACAAGCTGTAGTCACCGTCGATAAACCTTCCCTATACCCCAGCTCCCCGCCTCATTAAAACCACAACCAAAAGCCCGTAGAACAGCCCCAGACCCTTAACTCAATAATCCTTAACCCCAAACAGAACTAACGCACTCAGCCCATTATCTAAAACCTATACTGTGTTAATGAGCTGCCGTTACCCCCACCACTTCGCTCCCATTAACTACCTTCATCAGCTCGCAGGGCAACTCCCTCCCGGGGCATATAAAACTGAGTAACCAACCAACAACTCCCCCCCGCCTGCACCCAACTTTAAATAAAGGAACCCCCCCCCCACACACACTCAAAAACAGTAAAATACAAACTGGTACAAGAAACCCCAACAAGACCCCAAAACCACAATCCCTCTCCAATAACAACAAGACCCCATATATAATACAAAATATACCCAGCCTGAGCTTCCTCAAAAAAGCGTTGGCATCATCCAGCACCTCAGAAGTAGTGATCTTTTGAATTAAAACTCACTCGAAGGTGTGCGGGTAAACCACCCCAAACCGAACTCCACGTATGAAAAGTGCAGCCTTGGCCTTGATAAATGCCGCCCTCTTTTTTGGCGGCTCCGCCCCCCTGATGGGGCCTGATGGCACGGCTCTCCCATTTGTAGTTACGGTGATCATTCGCTCACCTCAGGACTTGTTCCAACTGTGGAACCTGACGGTTATTGCCCGAGGTGGCTCTCCTGGGTGAGGTGTCTGACAGAGCGAGTGATGGGCCCGATCCACCTCGGGAGGGAACAACTGTCCACCCTCCCCACCATCTTCCCAAACATCCTGGACGTGTATTCAGTCGGGTGCAGGCCCTCCAATCCCTCCGGCAGCCCCATAACGCGAATAGTTTGTCTCCTGGAGCGATTCTCTAAGTCGTCTACTTTGGCAGAGATTTGTTATTATCACGGTAGCATGGTGGTTAGCATCAATGCTTCACAGCTCCAGGGTCCCAGGTTCGATTCCCGGCTGGGTCACTGTCTGTGTGGAGTCTGCACGTCCTCCCTGTGTGTGCGTGGGTTTCCTCCGGGTGCTCCGGTTTCCTCCCACAGTCCAAAGATGTGCAGGTTAGGTGGATTGGCCATGCTAAATTGCCCGTAGTGTAAGGTTAATGGGGGATTGTTGGGTTACGGGTATACGGGTTACGTGGGTTTAAGTAGGGTGATCATTGCTCGGCACAACATCGAGGGCCGAAGGGCCTGTTCTGTGCTGTACTGTTCTATGTTCTAACCAACAGACCATCTCAGCCTCTAAAGAGACAATCCGCTCACTCTTCATCGAAAGAGCCGCCCCGTGCCCTGCAACCTTTACCGTTTTGTCCATTTTTGCCAATAACAGTCGAATAGGAGCTGGGGGCTCCTCAATTGATATTGGGAGATCCTCGGAGATATTCGGCTGTTCCTAAGATGCCCATGAGCATCTCAACTGACAACACTATAACTTTCGCTTCGCAGCAGCCGCCGCCATTTTGTTTCCAATGAGCCTGGAAAAGAATCTGAATCGGATGACGATTCTTTGCTCGCTGGCTTCTTCAAACTTGGTTTCTTGGACATTTCCACAGTATGGGAGCTTTATCCCATTGACAAATTTGAAATATCCCCAAACCCCCTCAAATACCTGGTGAAAAAGATGGAAAACAAAGTCCCCGGATGAGAGCTGCCTCATATGCGGCCGCTCCCGACATGAAGCAACCGGAGGCCCGTGTGTTCTGAATTTTTGTCCTGTACTGACACTGATGTCTTTTGTAAATTATTTTTACAGGATATTAGAAAAGGAGGTATTACAGACAGATATCTCAAACTAAACGTCTCGATCAGACTGAGTCGATTCATCAGGGCCTGAACATCATCGGACTTTGAATCTAGAAGGAGAAATGTTTGTCTCATCTGTCAGCTTGAGAAGATTTTAAACATCAGTGTGACTGGAAAAGCACCGACACACACACACCCGAGTGAGAGTGTTCCAGAGCACTGACTGTGGAAAGAGCTTTAACCAGTTACACAGCCTGAAAAAACATCACACCATTCACAGCAGGGAGAGACCATACACGTGTTCTGTGTGAACTGATTGTCCAACCTGGAGAGATACGAGGAAACCCAAAATATGGAGAAACGATGGCAATGTGGGGACTGTGGGAAGGGATTCACAGTCCCATCTGCGCTGGAGTTTCATCGACGCATTCACACTGGGGAGAGACCATTCACCTGCTCTCAGTGTGGGAAGGGATTCATTTCCACATCCAACCTGCAGATACACCAGCGAGTTCACACTGGGGAGAGGCCGTTTACCTGCTCCCAGTGTGGGAAGGAATTCACTTAGTTGATCAGCCTGCAGATACACCAGCGAACTCACACCGGGAGAGGCCGTTCACCTGCTCTCAGTGTGGGAAGGGATTCGCTCAGTTAGATAACCTGCAGTCACACCAACGCGTTCACACTGGGGAGAGGCCATTCGCCTGCTCTCAGTGTGGGAAGGGATTCACTCAGTTATCCCACCTGCAGACACACAAGCGAGTTCACACTGGGAGAGGCCATTCACCTGCTCTCAGTGTGGGAAGGGATTCACTCAGTTATGCCATTTGCAGGCACATCAGCGAGTTCACACGAGGGAGAGTTTGTTCACCTGCTCTGAATGTGGAAAGGGATTCCGTGATTCATCGTACCTGCTGAGACACCAACAAGTTCACAAGTGATTACAGGGGTTGGATTTTACTGTTATTGTTTCTGTTCTCAATTAATCCAGGACTGCATTTTGTTAATTCTGACAGTTGGTCAATGGGGATGGTTGGAGAGTTTCCTCTGCTGGACTGGCTGGTCTCACGACTTTGACTCCAGTGGGCTGATGCTCTTTGAGCCTTGTTGCGAATACCTGGTTTCGAATTTCACAAGGATCACAGATTGAAAGTTGGTTTGTAAGTTGGAAGATGTTTCCTTCTCATTTCTGTTTGGATCCTCCTAAAGCATGCCACCTTGCCATGGAGATGGGCCATGGAGGGTACATGGTTCTTTTGTTTAATTTATCTCTGTGTTTCTTGCAGAAGAACATTATCAAGGTATGGGGGCAGGTTGTCTGACATGGACAGAGAAACAACATTAAATGGTGTGATGGGAGATGGGCAATAACTAATATTTCAGGGGATTGGTTAGCTCAGTTGGCTGGATGGCTGGTTTGTGATACTGAGCGACACCAACAGCGTGGGTTCAACTGCCGTACCGGCTGAGATCATCCATGAAGGCCCAGCCTCTTCAACATTGCCACTCGTCTGAGGTGTGGTGACCTTCAGATTAAATCATCACCAGTCAGCTTGGATTCGTTCCTGCTCACAAAAGCAAAACCTACATTTGTATTCAATTCCCCCACAATAAACAATAACATTCTATTAGCTTTCCTAATTACTTGCTGTACCTGTATACTCGCCTTTTGTGATTCATGCTCTTGGACACCCAGATCCCTCTGAATCTCAGAGCTCTGCAATCTCTCACCATTTAGATAATAAGCTTTTTTATTCTTCCTGCCAAAGTGGACATTTCCACATTTTCCCACATTATTCTCCATTTGACGGATCTTTTCCCACTCACTTAACCTATCTATATCCCTTTGTAATCTCCTTATTTCCTCTTCACAATTTACTTTCCTACCTATGGGGCAGCACGGTAGCACAAGTGGATAGCACTGTGGCTTTACAGTGCCAGGGTCCCAGGTTCGATTCCACGCTGCGTCACTGTCTCTGCGGAGTCTTTACGTTCTCCCCGTGTCTGCGTGAGTTTCCTCCAGGTGCTCTGGTTTCCTCCCACAGTGCAAAGACATGGTGGTTAGGTGGATTGGCCATGATAAATTGCCCTTAGTGACCAAAAAAAGGTTAGATGGGGTTACAGGGATAGGGTGAAAGTGAGGGCTTAACTGGGTCGGTGCAGACTCAATGGGCCGAATGGCCTCCTGCACTGTATGTTCTATCTTTGTATCAGAGGAGCAGGGGTTGGCCATTAAGCCCACTCCATCATTCAATACGATCATGGCTGATCATCCACTTCAATGCCTTTTTCCCCACACTATCCCCATCTCCTTTTGTATTATTGGTATTTAGAAATCTGTCAGTCTCATCTTTAAACACACTCAGTGACTGAGCTCCCACAGCCCTCTGGGGTAGAGAATTCCAAAGATTCACAACCCTCTGAGTAAAGAAATGTCTCCTCTGAGACCAGTCCTAAGTGGCTTCTTCCTTATTTTGAAATTGTGTCCCCTGGTTCCAGACTCTCCAACCCGGGGAAACATCTCACTTGCACCTCCCCTGTCTATTCCTTTATGGATTTTGTAAGTTTCAATGAGATCACTTCTCATTATTTGAAACTCTAGAGAACACAGGTCAGGTTTCCCCAATCTCTCCTCAAAGGGCAGCCCTGCCATCCCCGGAACAAGTCTGGTGAATGTTTGTTGCGCTCCCACTCTGCCGATCAGGGCAGTAAAACTGTACACAGTCCTCCAGCTGCGGTCTGACCAAGGTTCTGCACAACAGGTACATTCTGGTCGGTCTCACCACTTTGCTTCCAGTGGGGCTGATGCTCTTTGAGCTTTGGTGTGAATGTTGCTGCTGAAATGATCCACAAGAGATAATGAAGAACATTTATTTTGTCCTGGATAGTATGGGGGAGGCGGTGACCTCGTGGTATTGTTGCTGGATTAGTAATCCAGAGACCCAGGGTAATGCTCTGGGGTCCCAGGTTCAAACCCCGTCGGGGCAGATGGTGAAATTTGAATTCAATAAAAATTTGGAATTAAAAGCCTAACGATGACCATGAAACCATTTTGAATGCATCTGGTTCACTGATGTCCCTCAGGGAAGGAAATCTGCCATCCTTACCCAGTCTGGCCCACATGTGACTCCAGACCCACACACAGATGCAGTTGACTCTTAACTGTCCCCCACTGAAATGACCCAGCAAGTTTCAGGGCAATTATGAATGGGCAACAAATGCTGGCCCAGCCAGCGATACCCACATCCCAAGAAATAATATTTTATCCGACCATGACAGGTAGATCTAAAATAAATACATTTGTCTCTGTTCCATTGAGTCTACAGCACAGGGCCAGGCCAGGCGGCTCAATTGGTCTCTGTCAGTATTTATATCAGCTCCAATAAACACGTGGTGCTGGAGCATCTCGGTGTTGCTCTTTTATAACCGCAGAGTGTGCTTACCCCGTCTGGTGGACAAATGATCACACAAGTATTTCAGTTCAATCACAGTTTGTTTATTAGACATAAGGTTATATACTTAAGTAATCACGCGTTCATGTACACTAAGACTATAACTATCAATTTAAACGACCTTGACTTAACTTCCAAATGACCGGCTCGTGTAGGGTAGATATGGCCTTATCTGTTTCCTCACTTATGGCAGCTGGAGTTCGAGTAGGTTGTCCTTCGGTAGATGTCACGGGTCCATGAACTTGGCTGATGTAAGTAGCTGTGCTGCAGTCAGAGGTCAGGTGAAGAGCCGGTCCAAAAGAGAGAGAAATGATGGCCGCACTGCCTTTTAACCGGCTTAAGTTTTCGCCGCCCTTTTGTGAGTGGTTTCTGGGTCACTGTCCATCAATTCCTCAGGGTTCCACCCTCTGATCGGTCACATCCAATCAGGGGCTACCACATCACTTCTGGGGTGGCAGTCAGTGGCTAATCCTGGGAGGGCTCCGAGCAGGGCCTTGGTGCCTTTCCGTCTGGAAGATGATGTGATGGACAAGATTGTCCATTGTTCCTTTAATTGCCTTTCAATGGCCCATTTGCAGCTGTGAGTTTCTGCATAAGTCTGGGCTGCCGTTTGCAAATATACAAACTGCAGCTTGTCTGTGTCCCAAGCCTAGCCACATTTCCCATCACTCTTTGCGGCATTTTAGATGACCATATAGGTAACAGTGATCATAATATTATAGGGAAGTCAATGTTTATTCATTTTAATAGCTTTTGTTAGTTATGTTCAGTTATCACAGAATCATGGTATATGAAACAATTCACTCAATCCAAAATTGCACAATGTGAGTCTCTGTCTTCAGGTGCAGTCGTCCTTGACAAGTGACTTGTGCCATATTGTCTTGGGCCAAAGTAGGTTAAATTTTATGGTTTTACCACAGGACTAATGCTGAATGAAAATCTCTGTTACATTTTATTGCAGGATTTGGGGATACACGTTTCTTGTAGTTTAATTCTGTCAATGCTGGAGAAATTCTGTGTCTTAAATTGTGTTCACTTTTCAACTTGCAGCAAAGTTGTCACTTTCCTTCAAATTCTGCAACAGATTTTCTCCACTAGTGTGGGTTTTATTCTCAGTTTCTGTAATGGTGTTGTGGTTATGTCATTTCTGTGACTTATTTCTTAGAAATATGTCATTTATGAATGAAAATGGTATTTTGTAATGTGTGTCTTGTTACTTGAACTTTAACATACCAATCACCTTTATGGATTTATTTTCTGTGTTCAGTAGGAATTGCTGTATTAGTTTAGGTTTGTGTATCTTGTGTAATTTCAGTTATTTATATTTAAGTAACTTGCTTCAGTCATCAGCAGTCACTAAGAAGTTACACATGACACCTGAAGATGTATCATCTCAGCACGGTGGCACAATGGTTAGCACAGCCTCTTCACAGCGTCAGGGACCCGGGTTCAATTCTGGCCTTGTGTCACTGTCTGTGTGGAGTTTGCACGTTGTCCCTGTGTCTGCGTGGGTTTCTTCTGGGTGCTCCAGTTTCCTCCAACAGTCCAAAGATGTGCCGGTTAGGTGGGGTTAGGGTGCGGACTGGGCCTAGATAAGGTGTTCTTTCAGAGGGTCGGTGCAGACTTGATGGGCTGAACGGCCTATTTATGCACTGTAGGGATTCAGTAGTTCTATGGTATCAGTTAGGATGATGAGCCTGACGAATATTAATCATGAGGAAGTGACACCACAATGAGAAAGTGACATCACACATCAGCAAGGTGACCTTCAGAGTCCAATCAGACATTGATTGTGCCCCATTTAACCAATCAGGAACTGATCATGAGCTGCTTGGGCCAATCAGAACCACAGGTTCACTACCATCAGACCATGTGTAGAGGTAATTGCTGGAAAGGGTTAATGAGCTACAATTCTCTGGAGCTCGACACGGAACACAACATGAAGTAAGAGGATGGACTTCAGTCAACAGAACAAGAGATATCGCCACAGTCACCCAGAAGTCACGAGCTGGTGATCCAGAGTGAAAGGACTGATCCACTGCCTTGGTTGAGTATTGTGATTGAATTGGCAAGTCAATTAAAAGTAGAGGTGTCGGTTAAATTTAGGAAAGGACATATATATTATATATTAGTTGAGTGCCTGGGTCTGTTATAAACATAGGACAGCGGGCAGCACGGTTGTGCAGTGGGTTAGCCCTGCTGCCTCATGGCGCTGTGGTTCCAGGTTTGATCCCAGCCCTGGGTCACTGTCTGTGTGGTGTTTGCACATTCTCCCTGTGTTTGTGTGGGTTTCGCCCCCACAACCCAAAGATGTGCAGGGTAGGTGGATTGGCCAGGATAAATTGCCCCTTAATTGGAAAAAATGAATTGGGTGTTCTAAAAAAATTTTTAAAACACAGGAGAGCTCATGAGCAAGTAGTCCAGGACGTGTAGCACATTCTGGTGGGGACACCGGTCTGGAGAGGATTTGGTTGCAGTTTGAGCATGAGAGGGACTTAAAAACATGAAGATGTGGGAAAGGGAAGAAAAGATAGAGAGGGAGAGGAGAAGTGAGGGAGGGAGAAGAGAGAGAGAGAGAGAATTACGGTTGGAGTTAAAGGCAGAAGTGAGGAAAGTTAAAAAGGAGGAGTAACCCTTCCCAGTCCAAATCCTAATGGGGATATTTTTAAATTTATACAGGCCCTACCAAAATTTGAGGGGAAAGATGTAGAAATATTCTTCATGGCATTTGAGAAAATAGCAACTCAAATAGAGTTGATGAAGGAAGAGAGAGCATTCCTCATGCAAAGTAAACTGATGGGGAAGTGCAGGAAGTTTATACTTCCCTGTCAGAGGGGCTGTCTCACAGTTACAACAAGATAAAGACTATTCTGGGTGTATTTCAATTAGTTTTGGAGGCATTGAGGCAAAAGCTTTGGAATTTAAGGAAACAACAAGGACAGACTGAAACTGAATTTGAAAAGGTTAAACAGGACAATTTTAATCAGTGGGTATGAGCATTGGGTGTTGAAACCAACTATGGTGCTCTCAGTAAAATCATTCTCCCAGAAGAATTTAAGAATTCAATACCTTCTGTGATAAGAATCTACATTGAAGACCAAAGGGGGATGACCGCTAGACAAGCAGCAATAATGGCTGACCATTATGAGCTGATCCATACATTTAAATCTTTGTTCCGTCACCCCCATAATTTGGTTAAGGATAGGAAGCTGGAGAGTGAAAGGAAGAGAGGTAGCCAAGGTAAGGAATAGATAGCTGGGAATGCTCGGAGGTCGTCTCCTCAGACCAGGAAGGAAGGTGCTGAGCGTGTAGGTGAGACTCAAAGGTCTCAGTGTTACCGTTCCAATAAAGTGGGAAGCATTCGTACAGCCTGTTGGACGTTGTGAGGAAAGCCCATGGGACTTGTTGAGATTCATAAGGAGGATTCTGAAAAGGGATCAAAAGTGGAGAATAGCACAGAGCGGACAGTAGCTCTAAGTGGAATTAGGAGACCTGAGGTAAACTCTGCTGTGGAAGCAGGTGTGGTGAATGAGGTCGATGAGAGATATGCAGGGCTTTGATTTGAGAGGAAGATCACCCCATTTTCATCAAATGATGGAGCCAAACCCAAAATTATTTCAAGGGTCACAGGTCCTACACAAACTCTCTCGCTGGAGAGGGATTTGTTTTTTCCTCTGGAGAGTTCAATGAAAGCTACGGGATTGGATTCTCCGCTGTCGGGATTCTCAGTTTCACCGGCAGCCCGGGGAATTCCCGATGGCATGGGGCTGCCCACAATGGGAAACCCCATTGGCCAGCTGGTGAGATGAAGAATCCCGGGGGCCCCCTGCAACAGATTTCTGGTGAGGCGGGACGGAGAATCCCGCCCAAGGTATTGGTGAATGGGATAAGTGGAGATTATATCCCAGTTCCATTATATAAAGTACAATTGGAGTGTGATTTATTGTCAGGACTTCTGGTTGTTAGAGTGGTTAAGAAGTTTCCTGTAGACAGAGTAGACTTACTTTTGGGGAATGATTTGGCAGTTGTGAAGGTTGTAGCTTCACCCATGATTACAGAGAGTCTGAGGGAAGAAAAGGAGACAAAACAGTTCCAGGAACAGTTTCCAGATATTTTTCCGTCATGTGTGGTGACCAGGGCAATGGCTAAACAAAGTTCATCGCCAGAGATAAAAGTCACGCCACAATCAGATGGTAGAGCAGCCAAAACTGTCCTTGAGAATGAGGATAATTGTGAGGAAGTGTTTGCTGGGACTTCATTAACTGAGGCCCAGGAGGCAGACACAGAGTTATGTAGATTAGCATAGTTAGGTCTCATGAAGGTTGAGGCTGAAATCGTTCCAAAGTGTTACTACATTGAGAACCAAGTTCTGAGGAGGAAGTGGAGACAGCCTCATATACCTGTGGATGAGGAGTGGATGTTTGTTCACCAGATATCCCAAATATCGTAGGGAAATACTGCGGGTAGCACGAGATACGAATGGCAGGACTTGTGGAAATTCGGAAAACCCAGGCATCAGTCAACAGGCATTCTTCCTGGCCAGGACGGCAAAGAATGTAGTGCGATTCTCTCGAATTGGTTGTACCTGTCAGTAAACCACAGCACAGGATTAAACCCGTGCCTTTAATACCCAGACCAGTGTTTTAAGAACCGTTTATTCGGGTATTGGTGGTTTGCAGAGGATCGTTGTGTAAAATGAAGGCAGGGCTGAGCGGCCTCTCCCCTGTGTGAACTCGCTGGTGTATCTGCAGATTGGAAAAATGAGTGAATCCTTTCCCAAAATGAGAGCAGGTGACCGGCCTCTCCCCATGTGAACTCGCTGGTGTATCTGCAGGGTGGATGAATCACGGAATCTCTTCCCACACTGAGATCAGGTAAATGGCCTCTCGCTGGTGTGAACCCGCTGGTGTGTCTGCAGGGTGGAGGAATCACTGAATCCCTTCTCACACTGAGAGGAGGTGAATGGCCTCTCCCCAGTGTGAACTCGTTGATGTCTCTGCAGATTAGACGACTGAATAAATCGCTTCCCACACTGAGAGCAGGTGAACGGCCTCTCCCCAGTGTGAACTCGCTGGTGTGTCTGCAGGGTGGATGAATCACTGAATCCCTTCCCACACTGAACACAGGTGAACGGTTTCTCCCCAGTGTGAATTCGCAGGTGTGACTGCAGGCTGGATAACCGCGTGAATCCCTTCCCACACTGAGGGCAGATGAACGGCTTCACCCCAGTGTGAAGTCGCTGATGTCTCTGGAGGTTGGCTGAATCACTGAATCCTTTCCCACACTGAGAGCAGGTGAATAGTGTTTCCCCTGTGTGAACTCGCTGGTGTGACTGCAGACAGACTAAATGACTGAATCCCTTCCCACACACAGAGCAGGTGAACGGCCTCTCCCCAGTGTGACTGCATCAATGAGTTTCTCGGGCAGATGGGACTCTGTACCCATTCCCACAGTCCCCACATTTCCAAGGTTTCTCCATGTTTTGTTACTCCTTGTGTCTCTCCAGGTTTGCTGGTCAGTTGAAGCCTCGTCCATACACAGAACATGTGTACAGTCTCTCCCTGCTGTGAATGGTGTGATATTTTTTCAGGCTGTGTAACTGGTTAAAGCTCTTTCCACAGTCAGTGCTCTGGAACACTCTCATTCGGGTGTGTGTGTGTCTCGGTGCTTTTCCAGTCACACTGATGTTTAAAATCTTTTGAAATCAACAGATCGGGAAACCATTCTCCCTCTAGATTCAAAGACCAATGACATTTAGGTCCCGATGAATTGAGTGAGTCTGTGAGACCGAGACATGATGTTTCAGATTTCTGTCTGTAATTCCTCCTCTTCTAATATCCTGTAAAACTGTTTGGAAAAGACATTACAGTCAGCATAAGATCGAAATTCAGAACAGACAATTCTACTTACAATGGAACATTCTTTCCTCGCCCATTCCCCCCAAAGCTGTAAATCTCCATCCCACACACTCTCCCTCCATTCTCACTCTGCTGTATCTAATATTCACCCTCCCAATTCTCCTGAAGGTGCTGATTCAGGCTGATTAACAGATCCATGCTCACTTTTTCCTGTCCAGGACACAGAAACCATAACAAATCGGAGTTGCAGTCGGCCATTCGGCCCATCGAGCCTGCTAACCATTCAATAAGATCATTGGCCGATCTACCTCAGCACCATTTTCCCACACTATCCCCCATATCCATCGATATCTTCAATATCTAGAAACCTATGTATCTTTGTCTTGGAAAGACTTGATGACTGAGGCTCCACAGTCCTCTGGGGTATAGAATTCCAAAGCTTCACAACATCCTCGAGTGAAGAAATCCCTCCTCATCTCAGCTTTCTTTCCATTTTCCCACCTGTTCCCCATAACCTTCAATCAGAAATCTATCCAACTAATCCATAAAAATATTCAATGACCCTCGCCCTATAGTGGTCCCTGTGGAAGAGAAATCCAGAGACTAACAACCATCTGATGGAAGACATCATTGGAAATATATAACAGAGTTATTATACTATATTAAACAGCTAGAAATAATAACAAATGTGCTTTATTACAGAACTCTGAATAATATATCTGTGCGGAGACTGCACGTCCTCGCCGTGTGTGTGTGGGTTTCCTCCGGGTGCTCCGGTTTCCTCCCACAGTCTAAAGATGTGCGGGTTAGGTGGATTGGCCATGCTAAATTGCCCGTAGTGCCCTAAAAAGTAAGGTTGGGGGGGGGGGGGGGGGGGGTTGTTGGGTTACGGGTATAGGGTGGATACGTGGGTTTGAGTAGGGTGATCATTGCTCGGCACAACATCGAGGGCCGAAGGGCCTGTTCTGTGCTGTACTGTTCTATGTTCTATATCGAATGCATACCATATAATAACACTAGACATATCCTACGGGGCGGCACAGTGTTTGGCACTGTTGCTTCACAGCTCCAGGGTCCCAGGTTCGATTCCCAGCTTGGGTCACTGTGTGGAGTCTGCGCGTGCTCCCCATAAGACCATAAGTAATAGGAGTGGAAGTAAGGCCATTCGGCCCATCGAGTCCACTCCGCCATTCAATCATGGCTGATGGGCATTTCAACTCCACCTACCAGCATTCTCCCCGTAGCCCTTAATTCCTCGCAACGTCAAGAATTTATCTATCTCTGCCTTGAAGCCATTTAGCGTCCCGGCCTCCACTGCACTCCGCGGCAATGAATTCCACAGGCCCACCACTCTCTGGCTGAAGAAATGTCTCCGCATTTCTGTTCTGAATTTACCCCCTCTAATTCTAAGGCTGTGCCCACGGGTCCTCGTCTCCTCGCCTAACGGAAACAGTTTCTTTGCGTCCACCCTTTCTAAGCCATGTATTATCTTGTAAGTTTCTATTAGATCTCCCCTTAACCTTCTAAACTCCAATGAATACAATCCCAGGATCCTCAGCCGTTCATCATATGTTAGACCCGCCATTCCAGGGATCATCCGTGTGAATCTCCGTTGGACACGCTCCAGTGCCAGTATGTCCTTCCTGAGATGTGGGGCCCAAAACTGGACACAGTACTCCAAATGGGGCCTAACCAGAGCCTTATAAAGGCTCAGTAGCACATCGCTGCTTTTATATTCCAACCCTCTTGAGATAAATGACAACATTGCATTTGCTTTCTTAATCACAGATTCAACCTGCATGTTTACCTTTAGGGAATCCTCGACTAGCACTCCCAGATCCCTTTGTACTTTGGCATTATGAATTTTCTCACCGTTTAGAAAGTAGTCTATGCTTGGATTCTTTTTTCCAAAGTGCAAGACCTCACATTTTTTCACGTTGAATTGCATCAGCCATTTCCTGCACCACTCTCCCAAACTGTCTAGATCCTTCTGCAGCCTCCCCACTTCCTCAGCACTACCTGCCTGACCACCTAACTTCGTATCATCGGCAAACTTCGCTAGAATGCCCCCAGTCCCTTCATCCAGATCATTAATATATATGGTGAACAGCTGCGGCCCCAACACTGAACCCTGTGGGACACCACTGGTCACCGGCTGCCATTCCGAAAAATAACCTTTTATCCCAACTCTCTGCCTTCTGTCAGACAGCCAATCCTCAACCCATGCCAGTAGCTCACCTCGAACACCATGGGCCCTCACCTTACTCAGCAGCCTCCTGTGTGGCACCTTATCAAAGGCCTTTTGGAAATCCAGATAGATGACATCCACTGGGTTTCCCTGGTCTAACCTACTTGTCACCTCCTCAAAGAATTCTAACAGGTTCGTCAGGCACGACCTCCCCTTACTAAATCCATGTTGACTTGTTCTAATCCGACCCTGCTCTTCCAAGAATTTAGAAATCTCATCCTTAACGATCGATTCTAGAATTTTACCAACAACCAAGGTTAGGCTAATTGGCCTATAATTTTCCATCTTTTGTCTTGATCCTTTCTTGAACAAGGGGGTTACAACAGCGATCTTCCAATCATCCGGGACTTTCCCTGACTCCAGTGATTTTTGAAAGATCTCAACCAACGCTTCCGCTATTTCTTCAGCCACCTCCCTCAGAACTCTAGGGTGTAGCCCATCGGGGCCAGGAGATTTGTCAATTTTAAGACCTTTTAGCTTTTTTAGCACCATCTCTTTTGTAATGGCAACCATACTCAACTCAGCCCCCTGACCCTCTATAATTTTTGGGATATTACTCATGTCTTCCACTGTGAAGACAGACGCAAAGTACTTATTAAGTTCTCCAGCCATTTCCTCGTCTCCCATCACTAGCCTTCCGGAATCAGTTTGAATTGGCCCAATGTCTACTTTGGCCTGTCGTTTGTTTCTTATGTATTGAAAGAAACTTTTACTATCATTTCTTATATTACTGGCTAGCCTGCCTTCATATTTGATCCTCTCCTTCCTTATTTGTCTCTTTGTTAACCTCTGTTTGTTTTTATAACCTTCCCAATCTTCTGATTTCCCAGTGCTTTTGGCCACTTTATAGGATCTCTCTTTTTCTTTGATACATTTCCTGACCTCCTTTGTCAGCCATGGCTGTCTAATCCCTCCCCGGATAATCTTTCTTTCTTGGGGATGAACCTCTGTACAGTGTCCTCAATTATGCATACAAACTCCTGCCATTTTTGCTCTACTGTCTTCCCCACTAGGGTCTGCTTCCAGTCGATTTTCGCCAGTTCATCTCTCATGCCCTCGTAATTACCTTTATTTAACTGTAACACCATTACATCCGATTTTGCCTTCTCTCTTTCAAACTGCAGACTGAACTCAACCATATTATGATCGCTGCTTTCTAAGTGTTCCCTTACTTTAAGATCTTTTATAAAGTCTGGTTCATTACATAGCACTAGGTCCAGAATAGCCTGCTCCCTTGTGGGCTCCATGACAAGCTGTTCCAAAAAGCCATCTTGTAAGCATTCCATGAATTCCTTTTCTTTGGATCCACTGGCTACGTTATTTACCCAATCCACCTGCATATTGAAGTCCCCCATGATCACCGTGACCTTGCCTTTCTGACATGCCTTTTCTATTTCCCGGTACATGTTGCGCCCCTGGTGCTGACCACTGTTACGAGGTCTGTACATAACTCCCATTATGGTTTTTTTGCCTTTGTGGTTCCTCAATTCTACCCACACAGACTCCACATCATCCAACCCTATGCCGTTTAGTGCCATAGATTTAATTTTGTTCTTAACTAACAAGGCAACCCCACCCCCTCGGCCCACCTCCCTGTCTTTTCGATAGGTTGTATATCCTTGGATGGTTAACTGCCAGTCCTGAACCCCCTGCAGCAATGTCTCTGTGATGCCTACCACATCATAATCATTCACGATGATCTGTGCCATTAGTTCGTCTACTTTGTTACAAATGCTACGAGCATTCAGGTAAAGTGCCTTAATGCTAACTTTCTTATCATTACAGATATTGGAAGTCCTAAGATGTCCAAAGTTATCCTTCCTTTTTGTTGAATTCCTAGTGTGCCTCAAGCTTAAATCCACCTGCCTACATGTTATCCTCCTGCGTATCTTGCCATTTAACTCCATGCTCCCTGTCGCTTTCACTTTCCCTTCCCCCCAACTCAGAAGTTTAAAGTCCTACTGACCACCCTATTTATCCTCTTCGCTAGAACACTGGTTCCAGATTGGTTCAGGTGGAGACCGTCCCAACGGTACAGACCCCCCCGGTTCAAAAACTGATGCCAATGTCCCATGAAGTGGAATCCCTCTTTCCCACACCAATCCCTTAGCCACGTGTTTACTTCCCTAATTTTCTTGTCCCCATGTCTGTGTGGGTTTCCTCCGGGTGCTCCAGTTTCCTCTCACCAGTCCCGAAAGACGTGCTTGTTAGGTGAATTGGACATTCTGAATTCACCCTCAGTGTACCCGAACAGGCACCGGACTGTGGCGACTAGGGGCTTTTCACAGTAACTTCATTGCAGTGATAGTGTAAGCCTACTTGTGACAATAATAAAGATTATTATTATGATTATCTCTGTCCGATATTAATTTACTGTCACCTTAAATGTCAGCCATGTTGGGGAAATCAGAACTTTAATTGTGAACATTAGGAAAGAGCCCATCTTTTAGCTAAACAAATAAATGTGTCAAGCTGAGGGAGCAAAGGATGTCGATGTCAATGTCTTCAAGAGAGAGAGACCTGGGCCAATCTTTCCAGAGTCTGCCTTTCCAGAGTCTGCCTTTCCAGAGTCTGCACCCTCCCTGGATTCACTTCCTTTACCTTCAGTTGCTGCAAGTGACTAATTGAAGGTGAGAATGAGAAAAGAAATGGGAAGGGGGAGAAAGGAAAGTGTTTTACTCACAGATGTTGGAAACAGGAGGAGGTTTCCGTCTGTGTGAAGCTCAATCTTCAATCACTCTCATTGGTTACAGAACCAGAGTCCTTCTGGTCGTCCAACTCTTCCCATTGGTCAACACCAATGCTGGACGGTCAGGTGGTGGGCACAACCTCGCACATGCTCAGTCCCCCCCTCTCCCATGGACATGCGTAGTCGCTGGCCAGTTGGGGGGGGGGGGGGGGGAGGGGAGGGGAGGCCGGCGAGCGGCTTCTCGCCCTGGCCGGAGACGTCAGCCGGTTGCCTGGAAACGTTGTCTGGAGGAGGCACAACAATGAGTGGGGACCCAGCGGGGCTCCCGCGCCGAGCCTGCGCACTGCAATGCAGAGACGTCATCGCAGAGCAGAATGATTCCTATTGGCTGATTCAGGCTCTC
Organism: Scyliorhinus canicula; assembly: GCF_902713615.1. Classification (NCBI taxonomy): domain Eukaryota; kingdom Metazoa; phylum Chordata; class Chondrichthyes; order Carcharhiniformes; family Scyliorhinidae; genus Scyliorhinus; species Scyliorhinus canicula. Next base: position 124,053,750 of record NC_052162.1, read on the forward strand.
ACACAATGAAAGGTTCTGGTTTCCCCATCAGGTGGCTGACGTTTAAGGAGACAGTAAATTAATATCGGCCAGGAAGCAGTGAGCAGGGATCTGTCAATCAGCCTGAATCAGCACCTTCAGGAGAATTGGGAGAGTGAATATTAGATACAGTAGAGTGAGAATGGAGGGAGAGTGTGTGGGATGGAGATTTACACCTTTTGGGGAATGAGAGAGGAAAGAATGTTCCTGAGAAACTACAATTGTCTGTTCTGAATTTCTATCCTGTACTGACAGTGATACATTTTTGAAACTCCTTTTCCAGGATATCAGAAGGAGAGGATTTGCAGACAGAAACCTCACACCAAACATCAGCTGCAGATCTGCTCTATTCATTAGCCTTTCATCATTGGATAAACGTTTGTCTATTCTGTCTGCTGCAGAAAATGTTATGAATCAATTTGACTGGAAAAGTACAGAGATACACACACATCTGAGTAATAGTGTTCCAGTGCACAGAATGGGGAAAGAGCTTTAATCAGTTATATAGCTTGAAGAAAATATAAAGAATTGGTGCAGGGAAAGACCCAACACGAGGCTTCAACAAATGAATTGAATGTTGAGAGGCAGAAAGACACCTGCAAGGAGAAACAATGGAAATGTGGGAAAGGATTCATATCCCCCACTGAAGCTGGAAATTCACCATTCCTGGTGGGTATTTTTCATCCTATATTAAATTGTAAGTCATTGTTTTGTATTTACTTTATTCGTTCTGGGCGTCGCTGGCTTGGCCAGCATTTATTGCCCATCCTTGAGGACATGTAAGAGACAACCACATTACTGTGGGGCTGGAGTCACATGATCGCCAGACCAGGTAAGAATGACAGATTTCCTTCCCTAAAGGACATGAGTGAACCAGATGGGTTTTTACAACAATTGACAATGGCTACATGGTCATCATTGGACTTTTTTTTTAATATAATTTTTATTGGAATTTTTTACAGAAAATATAAAACATAATGACAAACAATGAAATGCAACAAAATAACCCATAATAACTGTAACACCCCCAGACCGTATCGACGCATGTATCCCATCCCCCACCCTCCCAACCCCAATGAACAACAAAAGAACTTAAAAATAAATTTAAATTAAATAAACAAACATAGTCATCGTCCGCCCCCCCCCACCTTTCCCCTCCCCCCCCACCTTTCCCCTCCCCCCCCCACCTTTCCCCCCCCCACCTTCCCCCCCCCACCTTTCCCCCCCCCACCTTTCCCCCCCCCACCTTTCCCCCCCCCACCTTACCCCCCCCCCCCCTTCCCCCCCCCACCTTTCCCCCCCCCCACCTTTCCCCCCCCCCCACCTTTCCCCCCCCCCCACCTTTCCCCCCCCCCCCCACCTTTCCCCCCCCCCCACCTTTCCCCCCCCCACCTTTCCCCCCCCCCACCTTTCCCCCCCCTTTCCCCCCCCCCACCTTTCCCCCCCTTTCCCCCCCCCCGAAAGCACCCTGTCACTCACCCCTGCTCGTGGGAAGCGAAGGGAATCCCTCCACCTGCCGCCTAGCAAATGCCTTTACCTGCAGATACCTGAACATGTTCCCCGGGGGGAGCCCAAGTTTCTCCTCCAACTCCCCCAGGCTCTCAAACCTCCCATCAATAAACAGGTCCCTCAGCTGTCTGATGCCCGCTCTGTGCCAACCCTGAAATCCCCCATCAATGTTCCCCGGGACGAACCTATGGTTCCCCCTTAACGGAGCCTTGCATCAAGCCCCCCACTTCTCCCCTATGTCGCCTCCACTGCCCCCAAATCTTGAGGGTAGCCGCCACCACCGGACTCGTGGTATACCTCGTAGAAGGGAGCGGCCACGGCGCCGTTACCAGGGCCCCCAGGCTTGTATCTCCACAGGACACCCTCTCCATCTGTTTCCATGCTGCCCCCTCCCCCTCCATTACCCACTTGCGCACCATCGACACATTGGCCGCCCAATAATACCCCGAGAGATTGGGTAACGCCAGCCCCCCCCCCCATCTCTACCCCGCTCCAAGAAGACCCTCTTCACCCTCGGGGTCCCATGCACCCAAACAAAGCTCATGATGCTGCTAGTCACCCTTCTAAAAAAGGCCCTAGGGATAAAGATGGGCAAACACTGAAAAAGGAACAAGAACCTCGGGAGAACTGTCATTTTGACGGACTGCACTCTACCCGCCAACGATAGCGGCACCATGTCCCACCTTTTAAATTCCTCCTTCATCTGTTCCACCAGCCTGGTAAAATTAAGCTTATGGAGAGTCCCCCAACTCCTGGCCACTTGCACCCCCAGGTATCTGAAACTCTTCACTGCCCTCTTAAATGGGAGTCTCCCAATTCCCTCCTCCTGATCACCCGGGTGTAGCACGGTAGCATGGTGGTTAGCATAAATGCTTCACAGCTCCAGGGTCCCAGGTTCAATTCCCGGCTGGGTCACTGTCTGTGCGGAGTCTGCACGTCCTCCCCGTGTGTGCGTGGGTTTCCTCCGGGTGCTCAGGTTTCCTCCCACAGTCCAAAGATGTGCGGGTTAGGTGGATTGGCCATGCTAAATTGCCCGTAGTGTCCTAAAAAGTAAGGTTAAGGGGTGGGGGGTTGTTGGGTTACGGGTATAGGGTGGATACGTGGGTTTGAGTAGGGTGATCATGGCTCGGCACAACATCGAGGGCCGAAGGGCCTGTTCTGTGCTGTACTGTTCTATGTTCTATACCTCACTCTTGCCTAAATTTAACTTATAGCCCGCGAAGCCCCCAAATTCCGCTAACAGCTCCATCACCCCTGGCATTCCCCCTTCTGGATCCGCCACATACAACAGCAGGTCGTCCGCATACAGCGATACACGATGTTCCTCCCCACCCCGCACCAGACCCCTCCATCTCCCTGACTCCCTCAACGCCATAGCCAAAGGTTCAATCGCCAGTGCAAAGAGCAAGGGGTACAGGGGGCACCCCTGCCTGGTCCCACGGTAGAGCCTAAAGTACTCCGATCTCCTTCCATTGGTAACTACACTTGCCATCGGAGCCGCGTAGAGCAGCCTCACCCATTTGATGAATCCCTCCCCGAATCCGAACCGCTCCAGCACCTCCCACAGGTACCCCCACTTAACTCTATCAAACGCTTTCTCCGCATCCAGCGCCACCACTATCTCCGCCTCCCCCTCCACTGCCGGCATCATAATAACATTTAGCAGTCTCCGCACATTCGTGTTGAGCTGCTGCCCCTTGACAAATCCTGTCTGATCCTCGTGTATCACCCCAGGCGCACAGTCCTCTATCTTGGTGGCCAGGATCTTCGCCAGCAACTTAGCGTCAACATTGAGGAGTGAGATAGGCCTGTATGATCCACACTGCAAGGGGTCCTTATCCCGCTTCAGGATCAGAGATAACAGTGCCCGCGACATCGTCGGGGGCAAAGCCCCCCCCTCCCATGCCTCATTGAAGGCTCGCACCAACAGGGGGCCCACCAGATCCGCATACTTTTTATAAAATTCCACCGGGAACCCATCCGGCCCTGGCGCCTTACCTGACTGCATTTGTCCAATCACCCTGACTAACTCCTCCAACTCTATCGGCGCCCCCAGCCCCTCTACCAGCTCCTCTTGAACCCTTGGGAACCATAGCCTGTTCATGAAGCTCTCCATTCCCCCTCTCCCCATCGGAGGTTCTGACCGGTACAGTTCCTCGTAGAAGTCCCTAAAGACCCCATTTACTTCTGTCCCCTTCTGCACTACATTCCCACCCCTGTCCGTCACTCCACCAATTTCCCTAGCTGCATCTCGCCTGCGGAGCTGATGCGCCAACATCCTGCTCGCCTTCTCCCCATACTCATATACCGTGCCCTGCGACCTCCTCCACTGTGTCCCCGCCTTTCTGGTGGTCAACAAGTCAAATTTGGCCTGCAAACTACGCCGTTCCCCCAGCAACCCCTCCTCCGGTGCCTCCGCGTATCTCCTGTCCACATCCAGGAGCTCCTCCACCAGTCTCTCCCTCTCCTTCCTCTCCCTCCTTTCCCTATGGGCCCGGATGGAGATCAGCTCCCCCCGGATCACTGCTTTCAGAGCCTCCCAGACCATTCCCACCCGGACCTCCCCCGTGCCGTTGGTATCAAGATACCCCTCAATACTTCCCCGGACCCTCCTACACACCTCCTCATCAGCCAGCAGCCCCACATCCAGGCACCAGAGTGGGCGCTGGTCCCGCGCCTCCCCCATCTCCAGATCAACCCAGTGCGGAGCATGGTCTGAAATCGCTATGGCCGAATACTCTGCATCCTGCACCTTCGGGATCAATCCCCTGCTCAGGATGAAAAAATCTATTCGGGAATAGACCCTATGGACATGGGAGAAAAAGGAATACTCCCGCGCTCTCGGCCTCCCAAACCTCCAGGGATCCACCCCTCCCATCTGGTCCATAAACCCACTCAGCACTTTGGCCGCCGCCGGTCTCCTACCCGTCCTTGAACTGGACCGGTCCAGTGGGGGATCCAGCACTGTGTTAAAGTCTCCCCCCATGATCAGGCCCCCTGCCTCCAGGTCCGGAATGCGGCCCAACAAGCGCCTCATGAAGCCGGCATCATCCCAATTCGGGGCATATACATTAACCAGCACTACCTTCTCTCCCTGCAGCCTACCCTTCACCATAATATATCTGCCCTCCTTGTCCGACACCACCTCAGCCGCCTCGAACGCCACCCTCTTCCCCACCAGAATCGCCACCCCCCCGGTTCTTCGCGTTCAATCCTGAGTGAAAAACCTGCCCCACCCACCCCTTCCTCAGACGAACCTGGTCCGCCACCTTCAAGTGGGTCTCCTGGAGCATAGCCACGTCCGCCTTCAGCCCCTTCAGATGAGAAAATACCCTAGTTCTCTTAACCAGCCCATTCAGCCCCCTCACGTTCCAGGTAATCAGCCGGATCAGAGAGCAACCTGCCCCTCTCCCCCGCCGGCTAGCCATAGCTTATCAACTGCTCGCCCCAGGCCAGCTCGCCCCGCCTGACCCGTTCCCCATGGCGATAACGCCTCTCCTCTACCCCCTGGCCCACGCCAGCTCCTTCCTGGCCATTCCAGCAGCAACCCGGTATCCCCCCCCCAGCCCCCCAGGCTAGGACCCCTCCTAGCCGCGACGCACCCTTCATGGTACTTCCGTGAGTCAGCTGACTTCTGCTGACCCGGCAGCTCCTGCCAAAACCCATCTCCTCCCGGCATGGGGTCATCCCCCTCTTGCCACGCCTCCTTGGCACCGCTTCAGCGCGGGAAAGAAAACCAGTAGAGGCCACGCCCCCACCTCCAGCTCCGCCCCCCCTGCCCCGCAGCGCGGACAACCAGAGGAAAGCCCGCGCTTTCACACTGCCACACCCCACCCTTCTGACGCAGCTCCTCAAAATCCAGTTTCACCCCAACCCCCAGCCCCGTACAGACGAGAACATATAAAGCACATATCCCCAACGTTCCCCACATACCCCACACCCATACCCAACAGACAAACCCACCCGGAAACAGAGCAAAAGAAAACCAGCATAAAAAAAACACGTGTTAAAATTGAAGAACAGCAACAGCGAAAACAGCAACGGCCATAGTGTGTCCCCAGACCCTAGTTCGAGTCCAGCTTCTCTGCCTGTACAAAGGCCCACGCCTCCTCCGGGGACTCGAAGTAGTGGTGCCGGTCCTTATATGTCACCCACAGACGCGCAGGCTGCAGCATTCCAAATCTGACCTGCTTGGCATGCAGCACCGCCTTCGTCCGGTTGAACCCGGCCCGCCGCTTTGCCACCTCCGCAGTCCTGGTAGATTCGCACCACCGAATTCTCCCACTTGCTGCTCCTCTCTTTCTTGGCGCAGCGCAGCACACACTCCCGGTCACTAAATCGATGGAACCGCACCAGCACCGCCCGCGGGGGTTCATTTGCCTTAGGCCTCCTGGCCAGCACTCTGTGAGCTCCCTCAAGCTCCAGGGGCAAATGGAAGGACCCCGCTCCCATCAACAAGCTCAACATCGTGGTCACGTACGTCGGGAGATCCGACCCCTCCAGCCCCTCCGCCAGGCTCAGGATCCTCAAATTCTTTTGCCTCGTGCGAACGTCCAGCTCCTCCAAGCGGTCTTGCCACTTTTTGTGAAGTGCCTCGTGCAACTCCACTTTCCCCACGAGGACCACGGACTCCTCCTCCCGCTCAGCGGCCTGCTGCTGCAACTCCCTAATGGACACCTCCTGGGCTGCCTGAGCCCCAAACAGCTTGTTGGTAGTCACATTCAGGGAATCCAGCAACTCAGCCTTCAGCTCCGCAAAACAGCGCAGAAGAAAGGCTTGCTGCTCCTGCGCCCACTTCCACCAGTCCTCGGGTGTTCTGCCGGCCGCCATTTTGTCCTTCTTCCCCCGCTTTTCTTGGGGAGCTGCTGCAGCTTTTTCCTTTGCCCCACTCCGGGTGAGCACCATAAATTATGGGGAATGCTCCTCTAGACACCTTCCCCCACCGGGATTCGTCGAGACAGCGCCGTTTGGGGCCCTCAAATCGGCCCAAAAGTCCTTAAGTAGTGGGAGTTGCGGTGCACTGCAAAGCCGATTTTCTGACCGCTCCACTCCTAGTCCAGGCCATCCACCGGTGGAGAATCTGAGAAGGAGTGTTCCCACACGGGGAAAAGTCCAAACAGCACCACTACAAGCCCTTAAAAGAGCCCCAAAGTCCGAAAATAGTGGGAGCCACTGAATGTGCGGCTTAGCTCCGCATCACCGCTACCGGAAGTCCGTCTCCGCTTCTTCAATGGCCTTGGTGAGATCTTTTCACAGTTCTTCCCTCTGCTGCTAGAATTCAGCTTTCATAAAGGCCCTCAGGTCAGCTTGAGACCTATAAGCTGGCCCTTCCCCCGCTTGCATGCTTGCAGAGGCTTTTGTTTGCTGCTGCTTCAGACAAATCTTGCACTGTTTCTGAGGGTCTGATAACCAAGAAACATCCTATTCCTGGGGGAAAATACTCCTTGAACATTCACCCACGCCTTTTCATCGAAATTCCAACCCGTGCTGCCCAAAAAAGAGCTCTTTTCTGCAACCTTAGGCAGGAGCTGCCTCTGTGTGATCACTCACTCCATGGTGCACACCGGAAGTCCATCATTGGACTTTTAACTCCAGATTTTTATTTAATTCAAATTCCACCATCTGCCCTGGTGTGATTCGAATCCAGGTCGCCAGAGCATTGTTGCTCGTTTTACTGGAGTGTGATTAACACGCCTCCGTTTAAAGGCCGTGTGCTTAACACTACTATGGCTCTGTGTATGTAATTATGCTCGGAGTCGCCAGGTGCCGTATTTAGACACTGTCACAAGTATATCAAGGTCAGGTTCAAAGTAATAAATCTGTACACCGATTAGTAAGTCCAAACGATTGGTGTTTATTATAACAAATATAATAAATACACATGCATATGCTAAAGAGACTAACTTACTTCTAGTACTAAACAACTAAAATACTTATCTAGACAGGAACAGGCAAGGTCAGGGGACAAGGCCTTCGTCCCGTTCTTGGTCTGCAACTCTCAGATTCTTAAAATTGTCAGGATCTAGCAAGGTCTGGATCACGTAGTGATCGTTGTATTGGCACTTACAGTTCGATGGCTGGTGGCTCAACGGCCGGTGATGGAACTGGAGTCAGGATGCGATGTAGCAGCAAAGCAGAGCCGGAGCAACAAAACAGACCGAACCATATGCGGGGTCTATTCTTATAGGTCCTAGAAGTCCGTGCCCCCTTGGGGCAGTTCTTTTACCTGCCATGTATCGATTGGGCCTTTCCCAATCGATATCTTCCAAACCCCCCAATCTGAGGGTCGTTCCTCGATGGGTGGGGCGGTCCCTACGGTTCTTTGTGTTGGTTACTGTGGCGCCATTCTATCTGGGCGTCTACGCAAAAGTATCCATTGATACTTAAATGTTTCTATTGTGCGGGGTCTGGATCTGGATCACCTCATCACTATGCAGATCTGTTCCCATTTGCACCTTTGGCTGAAACTCTGCACCTGGCCAAAAACTGGTTTCTGTATGTGCAGAATGCAAATTAGTCTTCTGCAAACTGCTTGTCCTTGCTAAGACTGTTTTTCCCTGCAGCCTTAGCAGTTCTCCATTTTGTAGCCCAGTGTCCATCTTAGATAGCTACAGCATCACCCTGGGTCTCTGGATTACTCATACAGCAACAATACCACTACATCACTGTCTCCACATAATAAGGGGAGGGACTTTGTTGACTTATTGTTTAAATATATAGTATTCTTTTAAATTTTTTAATTTAAAGGGTTTACTCATGGCAGGAGAGCACAAAGCCATGGTTTGGTCCTCTTGCTCCATGTGGGAATCCAGGTGCATTTCCAGTTCCCGGGACCAGCATTGTGTGCAGGAAGTGTGTCCAGCTGCAGCTCCTGGAAGCTCAGGTTTCAGAGCTCGAACGGCGGCTGTGGAGCATCCCCGAGTCTGAGAGCATCATGGATAGCATGTTTAGAGAGGTGGTCACACCGCAGCTGAAGGAACCTGAGGAAGGAAGGGAATGGGTGACCGCCAGGCAGTCCAAGAGAAAGAGGCGGGTATTTCAGGAGTCTCCTGGGGTCCCGCTCGCTAATCGGTATTCCATTTTGGAGGCTGATGAGGCTGGTTCCTCCGGGGAGTATGAACAGAGGCAAGTTTCTGGCACCACAAGCAGCCTGTCTGTACAGGAGAGGGGAAAGAGAGGAAGAGCAATAACAATAGGGCATCCTTTTGTATCTGGAAAACCTCAGATATGTCAACCAGTATTTTAATCAAAGTTCTACCCAGGTGTCTTTTAATAGTGAGGAGAACAAAGGACAAAATACAAGTTCAACAATCTTTATTGAACAAAGGTAATCCGTAAATTAACCCAAGTTTGTATACAAGAAATAGCCAGGATTCAGCTCTACTACCCCCAAAGGTGATTGGATTGAACTGTAGATCCAATCCTCAAGCCTCTCTGGTCCATCATCATTAAGTTAGTCTCGCTGGCAGCTTCCTCCCTCCTTCCTTCTCTGGTCAGTCTGGGGTTGGTTCACAGATTGATGTGGATTGTGCTTGTGGTATTATAAACTCTGTAATAGGCCTGCATCGCTTGGCTGATTCCTTCCTTTCTGCTTCTTTTTGTTCTTTGCGTTTTAGTGACCCAGATTTATGCTTTTTCTTTTCCATGCTGGTAGGGGTAATATTCCTGAAATAAAAACTTAATAAAAAATAGCCCACATTGGGAAAAATGAATATTGATGATTGCAAGAATAACTTGAAGGAACGCCAGATAAACCCCTACTTGATAAAAAATATAAAATAACTTACTTACACTTCAATAGGATATGTTCATTAGTCAATACTACTGTGGCCTATGCAGCTTCAGAAGAGGAGACAATCCACAGTCCAGTGTTCACACCAGCAAGCAACTGAGACAACTGTTGAAACTTAGAAGTCCGACTATAGTAAGACATTAAGAATGGTCCCATGACCAAAGTTAACATGTCCAGTTTGATACTAGTGTGGTGTTACAAGTCGCAACCGTTTGAGTTTACCGATCATGGCTTATCACTTCAATATCTTTGGCCTCATGATTCACGGTCAAAGGTACCGCTTCTCCTTTTCAGTGACCTCGCGACCCTATGTACTGCCAAAAATCCTTTCAAGTTGCCGACCATCTCAAATCACGAACTGGAACTTTATCTTTAAATTCACACGCTCTTGCTGAAAACGTGGATTTCCAACTATGTCTGACCCAGGTGAACCAGCCCCCCCCCCCCCTCCACACCTTTTCACATCCGTTTAACACTGCTTCGTTCCTTCATACACTGAGTGATTATTTGTTTGTTTCTTTATTGCATTTTTATTTGGTATTGCTCTTTTTAAAAACAATTTTATTTTATTAAGTTAGAATACAAATCTCAGGAAAGAAGTTGGAGATTTATTTATCTAATTAATTATAATTTTTAAGGGGCGTTCAGAGATTCACAGGCCCCTTCTTGGCTCTCCGGGCCCCGGACCGATGTACCGGCTGAACCAAGACTACTGCTTGATATCCTTTGAAGTTGCCGACCATCTCAAATCACGAATTGTAACTTTATCTTTAAATTCACACACTCTTGCTGAAAACATGGAATTTCCTTAATTATGCCCGACCCGGGCCCTCCTATTCCACATCCTTCCACTACCTCCCCTGCTTCGTTCCTTTTCATGCACTGCTTATTTGTGTCCTGTTCTCATTTTTTTCTTATTCCTTTTTATTACTAAAACAGTTGTCTCTGTTTGCTTCTTTATTGCATTTTTATTTGATATAGGGGGCCCACTTGCTATCGGGCAAACTGACACCCTGGCCAGTCCACCACTGCCCACCCCGACCAAAACATTTTTTAACTTAAAAGTACCCAATTCATTTTTTATCCAATTAAGGGGCAATTTAGTTTGGCCGATCCACCTACACGGCACATCTTTGGGTTGTGAATATGAGACCCACGGAGACACGAGGTGAATGTGCAAATTTGTGAGCTGGAGCCGGAATCAAACCTGGGTCCTCGGCGCCGTGAAGTTAGACAGACATCCGATTGACGAGGGAGTTGAGTGTCATGGGGAACAGGTCGGAAAATTAAGTGAAAGTGAAGATGAGGAGTGAATTCTTCATTCGAGGATGCGGTGAAGCTTTGGAATTCTCTACTCCAGACGTCTGTCAGCAAGTATTTTCCATTTCGAGATTGACAGGTTTCGAGATAGTGAAGATATCGAGGGATATGGGAGATAGTGTGGGAAAATGGTGTTGAGGAGATTGGCAATTGAGCTCAATAAAGGGTTCAGCAAGTTTAATGGGCCAAATGGCTGACTGCATCTCCTATTTGTTATGGTCACTGTGTCCAGGACAGGAAGCAGTGAGCAGGGATCTGTCTATCAGCCTGAATCAGCACTTTCAGGAGAATTGGTAGGATGAATATTAGATACAGCAGAGTGAGAATGGAGGGAGAGTGTGTGGGATGGAGATTTACAGCGTTTGGGGAATGAGAGAGGAAAGAATGTTCCATAGGAAGCAGAATTGTCTGTTTTGAATTTCTGTCCTGTACTGACAGTGATGTCTTTTGTAAATTGTTTTTCCAGGATGTTAGAAGAGGAGGAATTACAGACAGGAATCTCAAATGTCACGTCTTGATCTGACAGAATCACTTGATTCCTTGGGACACAGAAACAGGTGAGAGTGTTCCAGAGCACTGACTGTGGAAAGAGCTTCAACCAGTAACACAGCCTGAAAAAACATTGCACCATTCACAGCGGGGAGGGACTGTACACGTGTTCTGTGTGTGGGTAAGGTTTCAATTGTCCAACCTGGAGTGACACAAGGAGAACCAAAACATGGAGAAACCGTGGAAATGTGGGGATTGTAGGAAGAGATTCAGTGCCCGATCTAAGCTGGAGCTTCATCAACGCATTCACACAGCGGAGAGGCCATTCAGCTGCCCTGTGTGTGGGAAGGGATTCATTCAGTTATCCGTCCTGAAGAGACATCAGCGAATTCACACTGGGGAAAGGCCGTTCACCTGCTCTGTATGTGAGAAGGGATTTGTTCTGTTATCCAGCCTGAAGACACACCAGCGAGTTCACACTGGGGCGAGGCCGTTCACCTGCTCTCAGTGTGGGAAGGGATTCACTACGTTATCCAACCTGACGACACACGAGCGAATTCACACTGGGGAGAGGCCGTTCAGCTGCTCTGTGTGTGAGAAGGGATTCGTTCAGTTATGCAGCCTGCAGAGACATCAGCGAATTCACACTGGGGAAAGGCCGTTCACCTGCTCTCAGTGTGGGAAGGTATTCGGTGATTCCTCCAACCTGCGGAAACACCAGCGAGGTCACACTGGGGAGAGGCCGTTCACCTGCTCTCAGTGTGAGAAGGGATTCGCTCAATCATCCAACCTGCGGATACACCAGCGGGTTCACACTGGGGAGAGGCCGTTCACCTGCTCTCAGTGTGAGAAGGGATTCACGGACTTATCCAACCTGCGGAGACACCGGCGAGTTCACACTGGGAATCTGAGTCCGTTCAGCTGCTCTCAGTGTGGGAAGGGATAAATCCACCAGCAAGTTCACTTTTGGAAGAGGCCGTTCACCTGCTCTGTGTGTGGGAAGGAATTCTGTCTTTCCTCGCACTTACTCAGACACGAACAACTTCACAAGTGATTCCAGGGGTTGGATTCTGTTGCTGTTACTGTTTCTGCTTCAGTTACATCCAGGACGACATTTTGTTCATTCTGACAGTTGGTGTTGGAGGGAATTTTTTTTTTTTTATGTTTTTTATTGAGTTTTCGTATTTTATATTGAACAAATTACAAATTATTAGAGAGAGAAAAGAAAAAAACATGCAAAAATTAACATGTATATTTACAGGTAAGCATCTTCGTAATAACAACTGTGGCCGCCCCCTTTAGCCGGCATACATATTTTACATTCCCCAACATGGCCGAGGCACATGTTTATAGGGATTCATTTACAGTTTGGTTTTGGACCTTAGCTAGCCATCAAACCCCCATAACGAACCCGTAGCGCCCCCCCCCCCCCCCCCCCCCGGCTACCTTCCCCCGATTCCCGTCCATTTTCCCCTGATTCTTGGCCACCCGACTATTCTTCCTCTTGTACGTTGGCCACAAACAGGCCCCGGAACAATTGCATGAATGGCTCTCACGTTCTGTGGAAGCCGTCGTCCGACCCTCGGATGGCGAATTTGATTTTCTCCATTTGGAGAGATTCTGAGAGGTCGGACAGCCAGTCTGCAGCTCTGGGCGGTGCTGCTGACCGCCAGCCAAACAGGATTCTACGGTGGGCGATCAGGGAGGCAAAGGCAAGGGCGTCCGCCCTCCTCCCCAGGAATAGATCTGGCTGGTCTGAAACCCCGAAGACCGCCACTATCGGGCATGGCTCCACCCTCACCCCCACCACTTTGGACATAGCCTCGAAGAAGGCTGTCCAGTACTCCACAAGTCTGGGGCAAGACCAGAACATGTGGGCGTGGTTGGCCGGGCCACTTTGGCACCGTTCACATCTGTCCTCCACCTCCAGGAAGAACCTACTCATACGGTTTCTTGTTAAATGGGCTCTATGTACCACTTTTAGTTGCGTCAGGCTGAGCCTTGCGCACGTGGAGGTGGAGTTGACCCTATGCAGTGCTTCGCTCCAGAGTCCCCACCCTATCTCAATCCCCAGGTCGTCCTCCCATTTCATTCTTGTTGCGTCCAGTACGGTGTTGTCCCTTTCTACCAGTCGGCCATACATGTCGCTACAGTTCCCTTTCTCTAGGATACTTGCGTCCAGTAGGTCTTCCAGTAGTGTGTGCCGTGGTGGTTGTGGGTACGTCCTTGTCTCCTTTCGTAGGAAGTTTTTGAGCTGCAGGTACCGTCGCTCGTTCCCCCCAGCTAGCCGAAATTTCTCTGTCAGTTTGTCCAGTGTTGCGATCCTGTCGTCCGTGTATAGGTCCCTGACTATCAGTGTCCCCCCCCGTCCTGCCTCCACCTTTTGAAGGTGGCATCAGTCAGTGCTGGTGTGAACCTATGGTTGTTGCAGATGGGAGCCTTGTCCGACATTTTGGTCAGGCCAAATTGCTGCCGCAGTTGGTTCCAGGACTGGAGGGTGGCTGTCCCCACTGGGCTGCTGGAGTGTTTTTTGGGTGGGGATGGGAGTGCTGCCGTGGCGAGGGCCCGGAGGGAGGTTCCCATGCAGGAGGCCTCCTCCGCGCGCACCCACTCGGCTTCTGGCTCCTGGATCCATCCCCTTACTCGCTCGGCTGTTGCCGCCCAGTGGTAGAATTGTAGATTCGGGAGGGCTAGCCCCCCCCTGGATTTTGTTTTTTGTAGGTCCTTCTTTGGGATCCTAGCATTTCCCCCCCCCCCCATACGAACGCCATGATAAGTTTGTCCAGCACTTTGAAAAAGGCCTTGGGGATGTAGATCGGAATGGATCTAAACAGGAAGAGGAACCTGGGCAATACGTTCATTTTGATCGCCTGGACTCTCCCCGCGAGGGAGAGCGGGAGTGTGTTCCATCTTTGCAGGTCCTTTTTTACTTCCTCCGTCAGGCTGGTGAGGTTCCATTTGTGGATCCCTTTCCAGTCATGGGCTATTTGGATCCCCAGGTAGCGGAATTTGTGTCGGACTTGTTTGAACGGCAGCCCCTTTAGTGCTGCCCCCCCCCCCCCCCTTGCTGGTGTACTGGGAAGATCTCGCTTTTGCTCATGTTGAGTTTGTAGCCCGAGAAGGCTCCAAACTCTTTCAGGAGCACGATGATTCCGTCCATGCTGCTTTGTGGGTCCGAGATGTAGAGGAGCAGATCATCTGCATAGAATGAGACTCTGTGCTCTCTGCCTCCCCTTCGGATCCCCCTCCAATTTTTTGCTGCCCTGAGCACGATTGCTAGCGGTTCGATTGCTAGTGCGAACAGCAGCGGGGACAGTGGGCATCCTTGTCTGGTGCCCCTGTGCAGCTGGAAGTATTGGGAGTTGGTATTGTTGGTCCGTACACTCGCCATGGGAGCGTTGCATAGGAGCTTTACCCAAGCCCGAACCGCTCCAGTACCTCCATGAGGTATTTCCATTCGACTCTGTCGAAGGCCTTTTCTGCGTCCAGGGAGACGATCACCTTGTGTTCTCTCCCCGGAGGGGGTCATTATCACGTTCAGCAGGCGCCTGATGTTTGAGGTAAGCTGTCTACCTTTGAAGAAACCCGTCTGGTCCTCTGTGACCACCTCAGGTACACAGTCTTCTAGCCTTTTGGCTAGGAGTTTGGCCAGTATTTTGGCGTCTGCGTTCAGCAGAGATATGGGTCTGTATGACCCACATTCCGTTGGGTCTTTGTCTTTCTTAGGTATCAGCGAGATTGAGGCCTGTGCTAACGTGGGTGGCAGTGTGCCCCTAGCTAGCGAGTCTGTGAACATCTCCCGCAGGTGCGGGGCCAGCGCTGTCGCAAATTTTTTGTAGAAGTCCGCCGGGAATCCGTCCGGTCCCGGCGCCTTCCCCGTCTGCATGGAGCTAATGCTGTCCATGATCTCTCCCAGTGCTAGTGGTGCTTTCAGGTCCCGTTTCCTGCCCTCTCCCACGACTGGTATGTCCAGTCCATCAAGGAACCGGTTCATCCCAGCCTTCCCCGTTGGGGGCTCTGAGGTGTACAGCTCTTGGTAGAAGGCCTTGAAGGTTTTGTTAATCCTCTCTGGTTCTGTTTCCAACGTGCCTCTGGTACCGCTGATTTGCGCAATTTCTCTGGTGGCTGCCTGCTTTCTCAGCTGGTGTGCCAACAGGCGGCTGGCTTTGTCTCCGTGTTCGTACAGGGTCCTGCGCGCCTGGCGGAGTTGGTGCACTGCTTTCCTGGTGGAGAGCAGGTCAAAGTTCCTTTGTAGTTCTTTTCTCTCCACCAGGAGCTCCACGGTCGGGGCCTCGGAGTATTTACGGTCTACCTCCAGTATGGAGTCGACCAGCTTCTGCCTAGCCACCCTTTCCTCCCTATCTCTTTGCGCTTTGAAGGCAATGATTTCCCCTCTTAGTACGGCCTTAAGCGCTTCCCAGAACGTGGAGGATGAGACCTCCCCGTTTTGGTTGTTCTCCGTGTACTCTGCTATGGCCCGCGCTATCCTTTCGCTGAAGGCCTTGTCAGCTAGTAAGGCACCGTCCAACCTCCATGTGGGGCGCTGGGCCCTTCCCGTCTCTAGCCGCACGTCCATGTAGTGTGGAGCGTGGTCTGATATCACAATTGCGGAGTATTCCACTTTGTCTATCCCTGGAAGCACTGTTTTCCCCACCACAAAGAAGTCAATTCTGGTGTACACGTTGTGTACTGGGGAGAAGAAGGAAAATTCTTTCTCCCCCGGGTGGGCGAATCTCCAGGGGTCCACTGCTCCCATCTGCTCCATAAAGTGACTGAGTTCCCTTGCCATGCTTGAGGTTTTCCCCGTTTTGGGAGTTTGATCTGTCCGTCTTTGGATCCTGTACACAGTTGAAATCCCCCCCCATGATTAGTCGATGCGTCGCTATGTCCGGGATTTCTGCCATGGTCTTTTTGATGAAACTCGTGTCGTCCCAGTTGGGCGCGTACACGTTGACTAGGACTACCGGCGCTCCATCCAGGGCCCCGCTGACCATGACATTCCACCCCCCTGGGTCTATAACCATCTTTGTCACCCTAAACATTGTCCTCTTGCCGATCAGGATCGCCACCCCCCGGCCCTTGTCCCATAGCAGGAATGGTAGGTTTGTCCCACCCAGCCCTTTCTTACCAGCAGTTGTGTTGGAGGGAATTAAAGTTGAGTCCTGGATATTGTGGTGAACTTTAAGGAAAAGTCTTTGTTTCACATGCATGTGAGACATACAAAGGCTCGGGCCTGAATGCTGCAGGTCCCAACGAGTCTTTGTCGCTTCCCCCATTGTACATTGCAATGACCAGTTGTATTGTCCGATGTCGTATTGATACGTTAATTGTTTTTACAGAGTACAGATAGTTGGATAAATGTAAAACTTAATATTAACATTGATTTATTTTACTGAATACTGGATGGTCCGTATAATCACATTAAGTACAGAAATTGTTTGAAACAGACCTGATAATTGCATCTCCGGCTGATTCCTGGCCCCCATTTAGCATTTCAAAGGGTTGTTCTAACTGTGATGTGGTGTTAACAGCCTCCCATCTATGTTCATCCGGAGATAACCACCTTTCTAGATTTCTGAGCAGTCTGTCTGTCTCAGTGCAGTTTCCCTGATTCTTTTGCTAATTCAAATGGGTTTTTCAGACTTTTGCCATTGTGGGTGTAGATGGCCTGTGTTGATTGCTGCCTGCCAGGATGTCTGAATTAACCCGTCCCTATTTTCTAGTGAGGTATGACTTGCCTTTGTGCGTTTGTACATTTATCCCGCGATTAAACGGAGATGTGAATGGACATGTGAATAAATATATATATAGACAAACATGGGCCCCGATATTTTCCCACAACAGCCCCCCTGATGGCTCTTGGGTAAAAAATAGACCCAAGATCGCCATGAACCAATATCTGTTGTGGTGCACCCCGCTTGTGAAATAAACTATACCTTGTGGATATCGTTGCCTATCCTCATGGAAGCTCTCCTTCCTCGATCATAGTTGAGGACACGGTGCTGAATCCTTCGGGAGGCCTGGCCTCCAGATCACGGAAAGTGTCCTAAACCACTCGCTGTGAGTAACAGCCATTAACCTTTTCCCTTCCCACTGTCATGTGCGAGTACCTTTAAGAAATGGGTGTTTATCGAACAGCTGTGGTGGGTGTACCTTTAAGAAATGGGTGTTTATCGAACAGCTGTGGTGGGTGTACCTTTAAGAAATGGGTGTTTATCGAATAGCTGTAGTAGGTGTACCTTTAAGAAATGGGTGTTTGTCAGATAGCTGCAGTGATGTCAGAGTGTGGGTGGAGCTGGGCTGTCTGTCTTACACTTTCGTTTTTGAGCAGGCAGCTACAGTATATTTTAGTTTTGTTTTGAGAGTTGGATAGCCGCAGGAAAAGCAAACATCTGTATAAGGATCTCTCTGCAATCTAAAGACTGTCTCCAGATCATTGGAGGATTTCAAAGTGATAACGTCTCTCAGTAGTGAATTTAAATCTGATCTCTGTGTTAAAAAGGATATTTTATCTTCTGGATGTTGTAAGGAAAGATTAAGGGTTACTTATAGAGTACTGTATTCTTTGGGGGGAGTATTTTAGTTGATGGTTGCTAAGATGTTTATTGTCTGTGTTTAAAAAGGTTAGTGGGATTCATAGAATAAACATTGCTTTTGTTTAAAAATACTCTTCGTTCTCTGTTGCACCACACCTGTAAAGTGGGCCCTTGTGTTCCCCATAACCACACTCTGTTAAAAGTTGTGGGTCAGGTGAACTCCATGATACACTTTGGGGTTCTCTAAACCCTGGCCCATAACAAATTGGGAGCTCGACGGGGATAAAAGTCTATCTATTGGGTTGGTTTTGTGAACTTAAAGACAGTGAGGGGTGAGCATATTGTGGTTGCTTTTCAGGTGTGGTATACCAGTTTAAGTAGTAGTGTGTTGTGCACAATGGCTCTTTCAGAGGCTCTGAAGTTTTTGGAGGTGGAGACGGTCACACGCAGTATCTTACGAAAAGAGACTAAAAACAGGCTTTTAGATTTGCCCAAAACATTGCAGTTAACATTACCTGACAGAATACAAAAAGAAGAGGTACGTACGGTGCTAACTGAGCATTTAAAATTGCCTGAGATACAGTCTGACTCATTAGAAATGGCAAAACTTCAGTTCCAAATCAAGCAACTTCAACATGAAAAAGAATTAAAGCAGCTTGAATACGCAATGAGAGAAAAAGAAAGGGAAAGGGAGATACAGATCATGGAAAAACAAAGAGAGAGAGGAAAGGGAAAAAGAGAGAGAGTTTGAACTTCAGAAAAAGGCCATGAAACATGACAGTCAGTTAAAATTGGCGGATGTAAAGGGAAACGTACAGTTGAAGGATAGTGATGAGGATGAAGAGAAAGAGCGTCATAGTCGAAGGCTTGGTGGGGATCTATTTAAATACATCCAAGCATTGCCACGGTTTGATGAGAAGGAGGTAGAAGCCTTTTTCATTTTGTGTGAGAAGGTGGCTGAACAAATTAAATGGCTACCGATAATGTGGGCATTACTGATTCGAACAAAGCTGGTAGGTAGGGCTAGTAAAGTGTTTGCATCACTACCGGAGAAGGTATCTGGGACGTATGAGGAGGTGAAAAAATCTATCTTAGGTGCGTATGAACTAGTGTCTGAAGCGTACAGACAAAGGTTTAGAAATTTAAGGAAAGAACCTGGTCAAACACACATGGAGTTTGAAAGGATCAAACAGAGTAACTTTGATTGGTGGCTGAGGGCTTTGAAAATAGACCAAACGTATGAAGCTCTCAGAGAAATTAGACTTTTGGAGAAGTTTAAAAATTCAATTCCTGATGTAGTGAGAACTCGTGGAAGAGCAGAGGGTTAAAACTGCGAGGTTAGCAGCAGAAATGGCAGATGATTATGGATCAGTTCATAAATCAAAGCTTGGTTTCCGACATCAGTTTCAGCCGGTGAGGGATAGAAACTGGGGAAAAGAGAAATACTCAATGTTAGAGGTAAAGGAGATCTGATAGGAGAAAATAAGGAGAGTGCACCTCAGATTAAAAAAGAAATCCAGGAGGGTGGAAGAGAAATGTAAAGTTTCAAATGTTTTCACTGTAATAAACTAGGCCATGTAAAGTCACAGTGCTGGTGGTTGAAGAAAAGCACTGGGAAGGCTGATGTGGTAAAACAGGAGAAGACAGTGGGGGTTGTTAAAGTGGTGAAAGAAAGCCCAAGTGAAGTGAAGGAGGTACAAAAGATTGTACAGCCTGATCAAGAGGTGATTGATAAGAAGGTGCCAGATCTCTTTAATGAATTTACTTGTGTGGGTAAAGTTTACTCGTATGTATCAGAAGGAGCAGATAAAGAAGTCGCAATTTTAAGAGTTACGAGGGCTAGTCAATCTCTAATGGTAAGGGATGAGGAGTTATGTAGTTTAGGAAAAATATTGCCAGTAAAGATGGTAATATGTGGAATTCAGGGTGAGAAGAGTAGTGTTCCATTATATAAGGTAAGGTTGCAAAGTCCAGTGAAGAGTAGTGAAGTGGTAGTAGGAGTAATAGAGAAACTATTTTGTCCAGGAATACAGTTTATCTTGGGTAATGATATAGCTGGATCACAGGTGGGAGTGATGTCTACTGTGGTCGATAAGCCAGTGGAAAATCAGACAACTGAAGTGTTGAAGGAAGAATATCCTGGGATTTTTCCAGATTCTGTAGTAACAAGGTCATAAAGTCACAGGTTAAGACAAGAGGAGAAATCAGAGTGAAGATAAAGTTGAAGTTCAATTATCAGACACATTTTTGATCAGATTGTTGGAAAAGAACAAGAAAGGTGGAGGATGAGGCGGCTATTTTTAGTTCAGGAAAATTGGCGGAGTTACAACAGAAAGATATAGAAATAAAATGGAAGTATCAGAAAGCATACACAGAAGAGGAATCTGAGTGCATACTGGAGTGTTATTACTGTAAAAATGATGTCTTGATGAGAAAATGGAGACCGTTACATATGCAGGTGGAGAAAAGTGGGCACAAGTTCATCAAGTGATATTGCCAGTAGGATATAGAAAGGGGGTGTTACGAGTAGCACATGAGGTACCAGTGAGAGGTCATTTGGGAGTAAGGAAAACTCAGTCTAAAATCCAAAACATTTTTATTGGCCTGGACTACATAAAGATATAGTTAAATTTTATCGATCATGTCACACATGTCAAGTGATAGGGAAACGTCAAGCAGTGATAAAACCAGCGCCCTTAATATCCATTCCAGCATTTGAAGAACTTTTTTCAAGGGCCTTAATTGATTGCATGGGACAGCTTCCTAAAAAGAAAGTGGGAATCAATATCTTTTGACTATAATGGATGTGTCTACTAGGTTTCCAGAGGCCATTCCAGTACGTATTGTTATAGTTAAAAAGATTGTGGAGGAGTTACTTAAATGTTTTGCTCAATATGGACTACCCACTGAAATACAATCGCATCAAGGATCAAATTTTACCTCAAGGTTATTCAAAGAAGTTTTGGATATCTTAGGAATAAAACAATTTAAATCAACTGCGTACCATCCAGAATCGCAGGGAGCATTGGAAAAGTGGCATCAGACATTACAGACAATATTGAGGGCTTATTGTCACTATTATCCAGAGGATTGGGATAAAGGAATTCCATTCGTACTATTTGCAATTAGGGACGCACCTAATGAGTCAACCAAATTCAGTCCTTTTGAACTAATTTTGGTTATGAGGTAAGAGGACCACTTAAATTGATTAAGGAAAAATTGGTGAGTGAGAAATCGGAACTTACATTATTGGATTACGTGTCAGATTTTAGGGAATGATTAAATAGATCTGGGGAATTGGCTAGACAACGGTTAAAGGTTGCACAACATTTGATGAAACGGGCAGTGGACAAGAAATCCAAAGTTTGTAATTTTGCCAGTGGAGATAAAGTTTAGTATTGTTACCAGTGGCAGGTGAACCTTTAAAAGCAATGTTTTGTGGACCTTATCTGATTGAAAGGAAATTAAGTAAGGTGAATTGTGTGGTAAGAACGCTGGATAGAAGGAAAACTCACCGCGTGTGTCATGTGAATATTCTTTCAAGGTACTTTGAAAGGGCAGGAGAGCAAAAGGAGGAGGCTTAAAGTGACAAACCAAATCCAGATGACTGTGAATTTGACATACCTCAAATTAAATTAGAAAATTAGGAATTTTTTTTAAAATGGGATAAATTGTTCAGTTACCTTCCAGAGGAAAAATTTACTAACCTGAAAGAGTTATTGATATCACATGGGCAAGTTTGTGGATATAAATTGTGAAGTACTAAAATGGCTATAGGTGATGTAGATGTGGGAAATGCTGTTCCAATTAAACAACATCCATATAGCCTTAATGCTTTAAAATTGGCACAGGTTAACAAAGAGATTGAAAGTATGCTTTAAAATGGCATAATTCAAGTGGGTTGCAGCCAATGGAGCTCACCCATAGTGATGGTACCTGAACCAGACGGTACCCAACGGTTGTATGTGGACTATAGAAGTGTTAGTGCAATTATCCTATCCCACGTTTGGAGGATTGCATTAAGAAAGTGGGACAATCGGCTTCTATTTCCAAACTGGATTTACTTAAAGGTTACTGGCAGGTACCTTTATCCGAAAGGATGAAGGAGACTCCAGATTGTATATACCAAATCAAAGTTATGCCATTTGGCATGAAAAACACCCCAGCCATATTTCAACGGTTAACTAACAATGTCATTTATGACTACTCAATTATGTGGTATACAGCGACGATCTGGTAATTTTCAGCCTGACATGCAAAGAACATTTGTAGCATCTGATGGAGTTACTCCATCGCCTTCAGGAGACGGGTTTGGTGGTAAACCTAGCCAAAAATGAATTTGGAAAAGCCGAAGTCACTTTCCTGGGCCATACAATCGGACAGGGTCCAATGATCCCACTGGATGTGAAAACAAAAGTTATTGGGGAGTTTCCAATACCCTCGACAAGAAGGGAAATAATGCAGTTTCTTGGCATGAGTGGATTCTACCAGAAATTTGTGCGAAATTTTAGTAGTGCGGTTGCTCCACTGACAGACTTGCTAAAGAAGCGTAGCAAATTTAAATGAACAGCGGAGTTTCAACAGGCATTTGACTGTCTGAAAGCTGTGATAACCAATGCTCCTGTGTTGGAGAATTACAAGGGGCTCTGTGATCAGATTGAACTAATTTATCTGACTTTAAAGAGAAATGCAAAGGCGTAGAGAAATCGATGGATCGTGCAGAGACCTTCTTGTCCAGAGAGACTGTCAATCAAGAAGGATTCCAGTTGGAGGAAGAAGAACTGAAATGGACTACCTTATTATTAAATGTTTGTGTATTTTGTTAAAAAAAAACGTATATTCATTGTCCATATTTCTTAAAGGAAAGTGAAAAGG
Organism: Scyliorhinus canicula; assembly: GCF_902713615.1. Lineage (NCBI taxonomy): Eukaryota > Metazoa > Chordata > Chondrichthyes > Carcharhiniformes > Scyliorhinidae > Scyliorhinus > Scyliorhinus canicula. Next base: position 124,076,289 of record NC_052162.1, read on the forward strand.
TGAAAATTGAAACCATGTTGAAGTTGATGGGTTTTTTTTTCTTGGGGGAGGTGTCATGTGCGAGTAAGAAATGGGTGTTTCTCGAATAGCTGTATTAGGTGTACCTTTATGAAATGGGTGTTTGTCAGATAGCTGCAGTGATGTCAGAGTGTGGGTGGAGCTGGGCTGTCTGTCTTACACTTTCGTTTTTGAGCAGGCAGCTACCGTACACCGTATATTTTAGTTTTGTTTTGAAAGCTGGATAGCCGCAGAAAAAGCAAACAGCTGTATAAGGATCTCTCGCTACAATCTAAAGACTGTCTCCAGATCATTTGAGGATTTCAAAGTGATAACTGCTCTCAGTAGTGAATTTAAATCTGATCTCTGTGTTAAAAAGGGTCTTTTGTCTTATAGATGTTGTAAGGAAAGATTAAGGGTTACTTATAGAGTACTGTATTCTTTGTGGGGAGTATTTTAGTTGATGGTTGCTAAGATGTTTATTGTCTGTGTTTAAAAATGTTAATTGGATTCATAGAATAAACATAGTTTTTGTTTAAAAATACTCTTAGTTCTCTGTTGCACCACACCTGTAAAGTGGGCCCTTGTGTTCCCCATAACCACACTCTGTTAAAAGTTGTGGGTCAAGTGAACTCCATGATACACTTTGGGGTTCTCTAAACACTGGCCCATAACACCGCTCCCCGAGGGCGACTAGTGGGATTTGCTGGAGGACAGTCTAAGGTTTTCTCCACTTACGCTGTAGACAGCACATAACCGTTGCCCATACCAGCATTATGCCTGTACCAACAGTCATTCCTATTCGGAATAGCTCCCACCCATCTGTAAGTCAGTTGCCTGCAGCCCCGGGAACACATATGTCCCACCAATGTTGTGTTCCGGAGAGTCCCACCTGAATGATGGTCTGGGTAGCTGAGCCTACCTGGATCTTTCCTTTCCTTATCTGATTTGTCGACTGCCCTGACATTCTCCTGAGTGAGCTCTGTTGCTCCGTGCATAGCCTATCGGATTGTGCTGCCTGGTGTCTTGTCCATGTAAAGTTAGTCATCCCACCAGGCCCCAAATAGGTAGCCTGATGTACGTCGGGGGAGGTGAAATTCCCTCAGTGTTAAAGAGTCCGTTACCTGCAGGCAGAAGCTGTGGCCGCTACCTGTTGCTCGTTTTACTGTTAGCGTGATTAACACGCCTCCAGTAAGGGACGTGTGCTTAACACTGGCTTGGCTCTGTATCTGTATCTATGCTCTGGAGTCGCCAGGTGCCGTAAGAGACACCGTCACAAGTTATCAAGGTCAAGTTCAAAGCAATAAATCTATACACCGATTAGTAAGTCCAAACAATTAGTGTTTATTATAACAAATATAATAAATACTCATGCACACGCTAAAAGGCTAACTTACTTCTACTATTAAAACGACTAAATACTTATCTAGAAAGGAACATGCAAGGTCAGGGAACAAGGCCTTTGTCCCATTCTTGGTCTGCAACTTCTGGGTATTAAAAGTCGGCAAGAGTATAAGCAATGCCTGGGTCACGTAGCGATCGTTGTTTCGGCACTTACTAGTCGATGGCTGATGCTCGACGGCCGGGGTAAAGACTGGAGTCTGGATGCTGGATTTGTAGGCTGGAGTCAGGATGCAACAGACCTAGGCCGGAGTCAGGATGCAACAGACCGAATCATGTGCGGGACCTTTTTATAGGTCCCAGGAGGTCCAGGCCCCCTTGGGGCGGTTCCCTCATCGATTGGGTCTTTCCTAATCGATACGTTTTGAACTCCCCTATCCTGGGGTCGTTTCTCGATGGCTGGGGCGGTTCCTAGGGCTCATTGTTCTGGTTTCTCTGGCGCTATCCTGGCTGGGTAGCTATAGAAAAGTATCAATCGATACTTAAAATGTTTCTATTGTATCTGGGACTGGGCCGGTATCACCTCATTAGTATGCAGATCGCTTTCCTATTTGCATCTTTGGCTGAGTTTCTGCAACTGCCTTGAAACCGGTTTTGTACGTGCTAAATGCTAAATGCTTCTGCAAGCTGTGTGTCCTTACTATGGCTGTTTTTCCCTGTATTCTTTGCGGTTCTCCATTTTGTAGACTGGTGTCCATCTTAGATGGCTACATACCACATAGGAGGCGACCCGCGATTATCCCCGCCTCTGGTGTGATGAAACATGGCTGTGTGGGACCGACCTGTATGGGCTTAAAAGCTTCTTTCAGTGGCGTAACATTGACCGTAACGTTGCTGTGGATTGACAAGGGTTCGAGAGTCCGACAGGTACACACTATGTAATGTGCTGAATTGGAACAGCATTCTGCGGTGCTCATATGTGCCAGGTCATTATGATGTGCTCGGTATCTTCTAGATCCGGTCCAATAAACCCAACCCTCCTGCACGGTTCCCAATGACTCAAACCTAGAGCTGTCCTTAAAGGTTCCCTTGGATGGGTTTTCCTGGGGGACTGCTAGATTAAACTTTATCCCTCCCTCAGTGGGTCCACCGCCTGGCCTGGTAACCACCAGTTTGTTCCTGTCCCTGTGGATGTGAAGGAGGTTTATTTTGTATAGGGAGGTGAATAAGTGGGGCAGGATTGTCCCAGACCTAAAGTCCTCTATGTCGGCCCAGATACTCTCAATTGAATCTCCTGCAAGAGTGTCACAGGCCCTTCCCTTTGCTTGTGCTTGAATGGTGTTAATTATACCATAGATACCTCGTCCAGGACTCACAGAAGCTCTTCTCCCTGTAAATGTATGGAAGCCAGTGCGTCCCATATACCCCATATTGTAGCCCTTTTCCGACATCCGCGGCTACCCAGGAGGCATAACTGTTTGTCTCCGCCAGCTGCACCGAGTTCAGGACCGAGTTTGCACAACCAAATAATCCTCCGATGTCCCCTAAAGTGCTCCTTTCACCTCGCCTGCGTACCCTAGATTCTGGGGTTATTTTATTGTGGGACTGAAAACAGGCTGAGAAGATACACATAGGCCAGGAACAGAAACTATCTCATGAAACCCTGGCTGGAATCGATACTGACCATCTGCAAAAGCACCCAAGTCAAGGCACAGACCTGTTACTGTTACATGGACTTTATGATTACCCACTCCAAGTCTATGAATATGTAACAAACTTCCAGACACAGGTGATCAGCTTTGCAGCAGGACAAAAACAGACAAAAGAAGCCATCAGACTCCATAATGAGCTGATGGCTGGTCAGACAAGGGGGGTTTCAGAGGACGATGCGTCTTGATTGAATCACCATGGATAAACAGGAATATCCTGTCTTTCCCATTAACAGGTTGGGGTCTGGCTAGGACAATGGCCAGTGGTGGGCGTATACCAATGACTCAATCCTAGCTCACCAGTATAAAGAAAGGAACATCAAACAGATCTTCAGCGATAACCTGGGAGACCCCCAGGCACAATCATCACAAGAGGAAAGGACCCTGGGTTTGGAACCCAGAGAAGGCATCCAGATGGAGTGGCCGTAGCCTGCCAGCCTCCGTTACTAAGTGTGGGCAAAACCCAAAGCTCAGCAGTGAGTCTGAGTCAGATTTTGTTGAGTTGTGAATAAAATTGGTCTAAACTGTGAATCTGTTTTCATAGAATTTACAGTGCAGAAGGAGGCCATTCAGCCCATCGAGTCTCCGCTGGCCTGGCCCTTGGAAAGAGCATCCTACCCAAACCCGCACTATCTCCGTAATCCAGTAACCACACCTAACCTTTTTAGCACTAAGGGCAATTTAGCATGGCCAATCCACCTAACCTACACATCTTTGGACTGTGGGTGAAACCGGAGCACCCGGAGGAAACCCACGCAGACACGGGGTGAATGTGCAGACTCCACACAGACAGTGACCCAGCGTGGAATCGAACCTGGGACCCTGGAGCTGTGAGAAACGGTGCTAACCACTGTGCTACCATGCTCCCTTCAGCGATAACCTGGGAGTTCCCCAGGCACAACCATCACAAGAAGAAAGGAAAAAAGCAAATTACTACGTATGCTGGAATTTGAGACCAAAGAGCACCCTGGGTTTCGAACCCAGAGAAGACATCCACAGTGAGTGAGCGAAGCCCGCCAGCCTCCTTTACTAAGGGCGAGTAAAATGATGGCAGAGGGCAGGAATTGAGAGGATGGGGGAATATGTTTATAGAAGGGAGCTTTCCGAGCTTGAGGCAGCTGGAGGAGAAATTTGGATTGGCGAGGGGAAACAAATTTAGGTACCTGCAGGTGCGGGACTTCCTCCGTAGACAGGTCTCAATCTTCCTGCTCCTAACACCAAGGGAGATTCAGGGTAGGGTAGTTTCCAGAGTGAGGGTGGGAGAAGGGAAGGTCTCTGACATCTATAAGGAGGTCATGGGGTCAGAGGACACGCAGACTGAGGAGCTGAAGTGCAAATGGGAGGAGTTAGGAGAGATAGAGGATGGTCTCTGGGCAGATGCGTTGAGTAGAATCAACGCATCCACAACATGTGCCAGGCTCTGCCTGATACAATTCAAGGTCATTCACCGGGTTCACATGAAAGTGGCCCGGATGAGCAGGTTCTTTAGAGTAGAAGACAGGTGTGCAAGGTGTGCAGGGGGGAGGGGTGTGCATATGTTCTGGACATGCCCAAAGCTCAGGGGATTCTGGCAGGGGTTTGCAGACGTCATGTCCACGGTGTTAAAAACAAGGGTGGCACTGAGTCCGGAGATGGCAATTTTCGGGGTGTCGGAAGATGCGGGAATCCAGGAGGAGAAAGAGGCAGACATTCTGGCCTTTGCTTCCCTGGTAGCCCGGAGACAGATACTATTAGCTTGGACGGACTCAAAGCCCCCAAAGTCGAAGACCTGGCTATCGGCCAGCTTTCTCTGTCTGGAGAAAATCAAGTTCGCCTTGAGAGGGTCACTGTTGGGGTTCGCCCGGAGGTGGCAACTGTTCGTTGACTTGTTTGCAGACAATTAATCATCAGCAAAGGGGGGGGGGGGTAGTTTAGCTTAGAGTATTGAGTTAATAAAGGCGGGACCTGCAAGGGAGGTAGAAACATAGAACAGTACAGCACAGAACAGGCCCTTCAGCCCTCGATGTTGTGCCGAGCAATGATCACCCTACTCAAACCCACGTATCCACCCTATACCCGTAACCCAACAACCCCCCCTTAACCTTACATTTTAGGACACTACGGGCAATTTAGCATGGCCAATCCACCTAACCCGCACATCTTTGGACTGTGGGAGGAAACCGGAGAACCCGGAGGAAACCCACGCACACATGGGGAGGACGTGCAGACTCCGCACAGACAGTGACCCAGCCGGGAATCGAACCTGGGACCCTGGAGCTGTGAAGCATTTATGCTAACCACCATGCTGCCGTGCTGCCCGGTAAAAGCCAGGTAACTGGCTTTTTTTTGCACTATGTTTATAGACTTATGTATATTGTGTATTTTGTTGTTGTTGTAAAACGAAAAAATACCTCAATAAAATGTTTATTTTTCTTAAATGAGATAGACCGATTTTTGTAAATCAAAGATATGAAGGGATATGGGCCAAAGGCAGGTATATGGAGTTCGGTCACAGATAAGCCATGATCTCAGTGAATAGCGGGACAGGCTCCAGGAGCTGAATGGCCTGCTGTGTTCCTAAAGGTTGTAAATCTCCATCCCACACCCTCTCCCTCCATTCTCACTCTGCTGTATCTAATATTCACCCTCCCAATGTTCCTGAAGGTGCTGATTCAGGCTGTGTGACAGATCCCTGCACACTGCTTTATAATAATAATAATCTTTATTGTCACAAGTAGGCTTACATTAATGTTGTAATGAGGTTTCTGTAAAAAGCCCCGATTCGCCACATTCTGGCGCCTGTTCAGGTACACAGAGGGAGAATTCAGAATGTCCAAATCACTGAGGGGCTAGTTTAGCACAGGGCTAAAAAGCTGGCTTGTAAAACAGATCAAGGCCAGTAAAGTGGGTTCGATTCCCGTACCAGCCTTTCTGAACAGGCTCTGGAATGTGGTGACTAGGGGCTTTTCACAGTAACCTAATTTGAAGCCTACTTGTGACAATAAGCTATTTTCAATTCATTTTTCATTTCACCTAACAGCAAGTCTTTCGGGACTTGTGGGGGGAAACCAGAGCATCCCGAGGAAAGGCACGGGTGAATGTGCAGACTCCGTACAGACAGTGACCCAAAGCCGAGAATCGAACCAGGGACCCTGGAGCTGTGAAACAACATCGCTAACCACTGTGCTACCATGTGCTTCATGACAGAATAAATAGGAGCTGCATTTGGCCCATCACAACGGCTCAACCTTTCGTTGAGATAATTGGCCCCACTACCTCAGCACCATTTTCCCAGGTTATAACCCGACAGGAGGCCAAGGGATCTGCAACCTCAGATTCCCTCAGGCCTCACCCGAGTACAATCTACCTGGATGAGGCGGGCAGACCTACCCCCTTAACCCAGGGGCCTTTGTGACATAATCATCTCGGCTCAAGTGTGGGTCGGAGACAAGAGATCCTTTAGGCGACCGCCGGGCCAAGCACATTGGAACCACCCAGGGATTCTGCCCAAAAGCCTGGTCCCACTGTCTGTGCGACGTCTGCACGTTCTCCCCATGTCAAGCTGAGGGAGCAAAGGATGTCAATGTCTTTCAGAGAGAGAGAGACCTGAGCCAAGCTTTCCAGAGTCTGCACCCTCCCTGGATTCACTTCCTTTCCCTTCAGTTGCTGCAAGTGACCAATTGAGGGTGAGAATGAGAAAGAAATGGAAAGGGGCAGAAAAGAAAGTGTTTTACTCACAGATGTTGGAGACAGGAGGACGTTTCAGTCGGTGTGAAGCTCAATCTTCATTCTCACAAAGCCATCGTGCTGATTGGCTGGAGGACCAGAGTCCTTCCGGTCCTCCTAATCTTCCCATTGGTCAATCCGTCAGCAGGAAGGTCAGGGGGTGGGCGCTCCACCGCACATGCGCAGCCCCGGGCCGTGGTCAGAGGAAGGTCACTGACTGGGTTGTTTCCCCGGCAGACCTGCAGCACCGACTGGCGGCACCTAGCAGTGAGTCCCGAGGCTCTCGGCAGCTTAACCAGGCCGCACGGAAAGAGCTGAAGCGGCTCCCTGACTCCCTGTCGGAAGGGAAGCCGCGCCCCTCCCGCCAGACACCCGCAAATGTCAATATTTTTATTACTTTTGTTTTCACCATTTTTCAAACATTGAAAGCAGCAGAAAAACTGGCGGGAAATGGGCCCAGAGAACAAGAGATATTGCCGCAGAAATACAACAACACATTGAGAATTCATTCAGAACAGGATCTCTGAGAGAGCAGAGCCTCCAGATCAAATGGTAGCAATTCAACAACCAGTCAACATTTTCACATAGTGAGTGGGGAAAGAGGGTTCGATTCTAGACAAACAGGAGGATCACAATGCAGCTCACACACCCCAAAGTATTAGAACCAAAGAATAAAGAAAAGTACAGCACAGGAACAGGCCCCTCGGCCCTCCAAGCCTGTGCCGACCATGCTGCCCGTCTAAACTAAAATCTTCCACACTTCCAGGGTCCGTATCCCTCTATTCCCATCATATTCTGTATTTGTCAAGATGCCCCTTAAATATCACTACCGTCCCTGCTTCCCCCACCTCCTCTGGCAGCGAGTTCCAGGCACCCACTACCCTCTGTGTAAAAAAACTTGCCTCGTACATCTCCTCTAAACCTTGGGAAAAAGTCTCTGATTATCCACTCTGTCTGTGCCCCTCATAATTTTGTCAACCTCTTTCAGTTCGCCCCTCAACCTCCACTATTCCAGTGAGAACAAACCGAGTTTATTCGACCTCTCCTCATAGCTAATGCCCTCTATACCAGGCAACGTGCTGGTAAATCTCTTCTGCACCCTCTCTAAAGCCTCCACATCCTTCTGGTAGTGTGGTGACCAGAATTGAAAACTATACTCCAAGTGTGGCCTCACTAAGGTTCTATACAGCTGCAAAATGACTTGCCAATTTTTATACTCAATGCCCCGGCCAATGAAGGCAAGCATTCCGTATGCCTTCTTGACTTCCTTCTCCACCTGTGTTGGTAACTCCTGAATGACCCTCTTATGCACTGAACTGATCTCTGCATCTTCCCTACTGTTGTTAGCACTATACTCTGTTTGCTTCACACTACGTCTATGTATTTGCATTGTGTATTTATTATGCGTCTTATGTTTTTTCATAAATAATCTCTCTGGACTGTCTGCAGAACAATACTTTTCACTTTCCCTCTGTACACGTGACAATAAATATAAACCTAATCTATATTACATAAATTGTATTAAGTCCTTGTCCTCTATCGACTATTAATTTTTTTCAGGAGTTCTGGCAAGTTTTTTTTTAAATGTTTTTATTCTCCATTTTCACATTTTCCTTCAAAATTTACACCCCACCCACAAACAGTGAACGGTCAAATACAAAATCAATACCCTTAACAATAACAACGATCCCATCCTCCCACCACCCCAAACAACGGCCCACCAGTCAATATATGCATCCAATAAAACAAACCCTCCCACGGTGGAAACAAAACACAAAGGAGAAAAAGGAGTCCGGTCACCATGGAGTCCACTCCCCCACTTTCTCCTAATATTGTTAAATGTTTCTTTAAATATTCTCCACTGATCTTCAGTTGTTTGACCCATTAACAGATCTCCCCAGTTTACCGTGGACAGTCTCCGTCTCATCCTGTTAAAGTCAGCCTTACCCAAGTCTAAAATTCTACTGTCTGGAACATGCTTTTCACTTTCAAACACTACACTGAATTCAATCATGTTGTGATGACTATTTGATCAATGTTTGTGCAGTTAGGCTACCAACTGAATTAGGGTTATTACTCATAATTAAATCTTTTTTCAAATAAATTTAGAGTAACCCAGTTCTTTCCCCAATTAAGGGGAAATTTAGCATGGCCAATTGACCTACCCTGCACATCTATTTGGGTTGTGGGGGTGAGACCAACGCAGACATGGGGAGAATGTGCAAACTTCACACGGACAGTGACCCGGGGTGAGATCGAACTTGGATCCTCGGTGTCGTGAAGCAGCAGTGCTAACTACCACCACTGTGCTGGCCCTTATAACTAAATCTAATATTGCCTGTCTCCTTGTTACATCTGGAACATATTGCTGCAGGAAACTATCCCAGACACATTCCAGAAATTCACTCCCTTTCTGACAGGTGCTTGTCTGCCTCTCCCAATCTGTGTGTCAGTTATAATCCCCCATTAATACTACTCTGCCTTTGCTACACACTTGCTTAATTTCTGCCTTTATATAATCTAGCACCTCAGAACTGCCACCAGGGGGCTCGATACTCAACACCCATTACAGTTTTAGATTGTTTTCTTCCTCCGTTCCACTCCTATGGTCTCCACTGGATGCTTTCCCCTCATTGTTTCCTCCCTCATCATTGAGGTGATAGTATTTCTGATCAGTAATGCTGATCCACCCCCTCTGCCATAGTCTCTGTCCCTCCTGTAAACTTTATAACCGGGATATTTAGTTCCCAGTCCTGACCATCCTGCAGCCAAGTCTCTGTAATAGCGACATCATAATCTTCAACTTGCATTTACACCTGCAGTTCGTCTAGTTTATTCCTTACACTCCGTGCATTTGTCTCTAGAACTCTTAATCGGGCTGCTCCCCCTGACCGCTCCCTCAGCACTGCTTGGTTGTTATTTGCTTGTTTGTTATTTGCTTGTTTGTTATTTGCTTGTTTGTTATTTTTCAGTTTTGCTTTAACCAGTATACTACTTGTAGTTTTGCCATGAGCTGCAGTTCCTGACGTTAGGCTCCAGACTACCTCCCTATTTATCCTTTCCGTGTGGACACTGGTCCCAGATCGGTTCAGGTGGAGACCGTCCCAACGGTACAGATCCCTCCTGTCCCAATACTGATGCCAGTGTCCCATGAAATGGAACCCCTCTTTCCCACACTACTCCTTTAGCCTCATGTTTACTTCCCTAATTTTCTCATCCCTATGCCAATTTGCACGTGGCTCAGGGAATAGTCCAGAGATTCTAATCCTTGGGACCTGTTCTTAAATTTTGTTCCTAGTTCTTAATATTCCCCAAACAGGTCCTCTTTCCTGGACTTGCTGATGTTGTTTGTCCCAACGTGGACCCCAACAACTGGATCCTCCCCCTCCCTCTCCAATATCCTTTCAAGCTGGTTAGAGATGCCCCTCACCCTGGCACCGGGCAGGCAACATACCCTGTGGGACTCTCGGTCCTGCTTCCAAAGGATGTTATCAGTTCCCCTAATTATAGAATCCCCGACAACTACCACTTCCTCCTCCTGCTTGAATAGCCTCCTGTACCAGGGTGCAGTGGTCAGCCAGCTCATCCTTCCTACAGTCACTGCTCCGATACCCTGCCCCTCCGAGTCCGCTCCCTGGAGACTCGGCTGTGAATCCCCGAGATAAGGTTTTTTTACTGTTAGCTCAGATACTCCACGCCTCCGAGACCCGTGCCTGGAGACTAGGCCGTGAATCCCGAGGTAAGGTTGTTATACTTCTGCTCCAATACTCCATCCCTCCCTGGAGACTAGGTATGGGGAATAGGTATTGGAGATGAGGTATTGGGAAATGAGAGAGGAAAGAATGTTATACAGAAACTAGAATTGTTTGTTGTGAATTTCTATCCGATACTGAGTTGACTTTGTAAACTCCTTTTACAGGATATTACAAGAGGAGAAATTACAGACAGAAATCTCAATCGTCACGTCTCGATCTGACAGAGCCACTTGATTCGTTGGTATCTGAATATCATCGGCCTTTGAATCCAGAAGAATTAATGTATATCCGATCTGTCAGCATCAAAACATTGAAACCATCCGTGTGACTGGAAAAGCACCGAGACACACACACCCGAGTGAGAGTGTTCCAGAGCACTGACTGTGGAAAGAGCTTTAACCAGTTACACAGCCTGAAAAAACATCACAGCATTCACAGGGGGAGAGACCGTACACGTGTTGTGTGTGTGGACGAGGCTTCAACTGATTGTCTAACCTGGAGAGACACGAGGACACCCAAAACATGGAGAAACCGTGGAAATGTGGGGACTGTGGGAAGGGATTCAGAATCCCATCTCAGCTGGAGATTCATCGACGCAGTCACACTGGGGACAGGCCGTTCACCTGCAGTGTGTGTGGGAAGGGATTCTCTCAGTTATCCACCCAGCAGTCACATCAGCGACTTCACACTGGGGAGAGGCCATTCAACTGCACTCAGTGTGGGAAGGGATTCAGTCGGTTATCCGACCTGCGGATACATCAGCGAATTCACACTGGGGAGAGGCCGTTCACCTGCTCCCAGTGTGAGAAGGGATTCAGTCGGTTATATGCCCTGCGGATACACCAGCGAGTTCACACTGGGGAGAAGCCATTCACCTGCACTCAGTGTGGGAAGGGATTCAGTCAAATCTCCAGCCTGATGTCACACCAGCGAATTCACACTGGGGAGAAGCTGTTCATCTGCTTACAGTGTGGGAAGAGATTTAGACAGTTATCCAGTCTGAAGTCACATCAGCGAGGTCACACTGGGGAGAGGCCATTCACCTGCTCTCAGTGTGGGAAGGGATTCAGTCAGTTGTACACCCTGCGGATACATCAGCGAGGTCACACTGGGGAGAAGCCATTTACCTGCTCTCAGTGTGGGAAAAGATTTGGACATTTATCCAGCCTGAAGAAACACGGGCGAGTTCACACTGGGGAGAGGCCATTCACCTGCTCTCAGTGTGGGAAGGGATTCAGATATTCATCCAACCTGCGGAAACACCAGCGACTTCACACTGGGGAGAAGCCATTCATCTGTTCTTCGTGTGGGATGCGATTCACTCACTTATCTAGTCTGAAGATACACCAGCGAGTTCACACTGGGGAGAGGCCATTCACCTGCTCTGTCTGTGAGAAAGGATTCACTCGGTTATCTAGTCTGAAGACACACCAGCGAGTTCACACTGGGGACAAGCCGTTCACCTGCTCTGTGTGTGAGAAAGGATTCACTCGGCTATCTCACCTGCAGTCACACCAGCGAGTTCACACTGGGGAGAAGCCATTCACCTGCTCTGTGTGTGAGAAAGGATTCATTCGCTTAACTGGTCTGAAGACACATCAGCAAGTTCATAGTGGGGAGAAGCCATTCACCTGCTCTCAGTGTGGGAAGAGATTCATTCACTTATCTAGTCTGAAGACACACCAGAGAGATCACACAGTAGAGAGGCCATTCACCTGCTCTGTGTGTAAGAAAGGATTTACTCGATTATCTGACCTGAAGAGACACCAGCGAGTTCACACTGGGGAGAAGCCATTCACCTGCTCTCAGTGTGGGAAAGGATTCACTCGCTTATCTAGTCTGAAGACACACCAGCAAGATCACACTGGGGAGAGGCCATTCACCTGCTCTGTGTGTGAGAAAGGATTCACTCGGTTATCTAACCTGTAGAGACACCAGCGTGTTCACACTGGGGAGAGGCCGTTCACCTGCTCTCACTGTGGGAAGGGATTCAGTCAATCATCTGACCTGCGGATACATCAGCGAGTTAACACTGGGGAGAAGCCATTCACCTCCTCTCACTGTGGGAAGGGATTCAGTGATTCATCCAATCTGCAGACACACCAGCGAGTTCACACTGGGTAGAGGCCAGTCACCTCCTCTCAATGTGGGAAGGGAAAGCATGATTCATTGCATCTGCTGAGACACCAATACATTGACCAGTGATTACAGGGGTTGGATTCTGCTGTTATTGTTTCTGCTCTCAGTTACATCCAGGACTGCAGTTTGGTCATTCTGTCAGTTGGTCAATGGGGAGGGTCGGAGGGTTTCTTTCTGCTCGACTGGCCGGTGTCACAACTTTGCCTCCAGTGGGCTGATTCTCTTTGTCTTGTTGAGAATACCTGGTTTCAAATTTCATAAGGTTCACAGAATAAAAGGATGTTTCGCAAGTGAGAAGATATTCAGTTTGCATTTCTGTTTGGATCCCCCAAAATCCTGCCACATTGCCATGGAGATGGGCCGTGATGGTTACATGGGTTTCTTTGTTTAATTTATCTGGGTGTTGCTCACAGAAGAACACCATCAGGATATGAGGGGCAAGTTGTCTACGGTGGACTAGGAAACTGATGGGAGACATAGAATAGCTAATATTTAAGGAATTATTACATATTTACCAGGGGCTCTCTCTCTCTCTCTCTCTATTGAGTTTTTTGTGGTATACAGAAGAAGGATCAGTGTGTACATACGTACACGGTTGTTCTTTCTCTCGCATTATTCACAGTGGTGGTTGTGGTTTCCTGTTTTTCGTTCCCCACTGTTTATTTTCGTTCCGGTTGTTTCCCCGGCCCACCCCCCCCCCCCTTCTCTTTTCCTGCCCCCCGCCCCTGTTTCTCAGCTTCTTTTGTTGGGCAAGCCATTCACCTGCTCTCTGTGTGAGAAGGGATTCACTCAGTTATCCCGCCTGCAGACACACCAGCGAGTTCACACTGGGCAGAGGCGTTAACCTGCTCTCAGTGTGGGGAAAGGGATTCACTTACTTTTCCAACCTCTGAGACACCAGCGCGTTCACACTGGGGAGAAGTCGTTTCACACTGCACTCAGTGTGGGAAGGGATTCACTGAGTTATCCAGCCTGCTGAGACACCAGCGAATACACACTGGGGAGAAAACCGTTCATCTGCTCTCGTGGTGGAAAGGATTCACTGAATTATCCAGCCTGCAGACACACCAGCGAATTCACACTGGGGGAGAAGCCGTTCACACTGCTCTCGGGGTGGGGAAGGGATTCACTCGTTATCCAGCCTGCGGAGACACCAGCGAATTCACGCTGGGGAGAAACCGTTCATCTGCTCTCAGTGTTGGGAAGGGATTCACGGACGTCATCCAGCCTGACAGGAACACCAGCGAGTTCACACTGGGGAGAAGCCGTTCACTGCTCTCAGTGTGGAAGGGATTCGTGTTTCCTCCTCCCTGCTGAGACACCAACAAGTTCACAATTGATTACAGTGATGGATTCTGCTGTTATTGTTTCTGCTTCAATTACATCCAGGACTGCATTTCGTTCCTCTCTTCTCTCTCTCAGGGAATCGGGTAATAATCTTTACAACACCAGGTTAAAGTCCAACAGTTTGTTTCAAACACGAGCTTAGGATGTCCCGAAGCGTGGTACATTGGCGAGACCATGCAGACACTGCGACAACGAATGAACGGGCATCGTGTGACAATCACCAGGCAGGAATGTTCCCTTCCAGTCGGGGAACACTTCAGCAGTCAAGGGCATTCAGCCTCTGATCTCCGGGTAAGCGTTCTCCAAGGCAGTCTTCAGGACACGCGACAACGCAGAATTGCCGAGCAAAAACTTATAGCTAAGTTCCGCACGCGTGAGTGCGGCCTCAACCGGGATCTTGGATTCATGTCGCATTACATCCACCCCCCACTATCTGGCCTGGACTTGCAAAATTCCACCAACTGTCCTGGCTTGAGACAATTCACACCTCTTTAACCTGGGATTATCCCTCTCTCTGGATCTGTAACGATTTGATTACCTGCAAATGCTCGCATTCCAAGCATTGTCCGCCATCGCTGACTTTGTCTATATAAGTGTTTCTGGAACATTCCTCTCCATTCACCTGAGGAAGGAGCAGTGCTCCGCAAGCTCGTGTTTGAAACAAACCTGTTGGACTTTAACCTGGTGTTGTAAGACTTCTTGCTGTGCTCACCCCAGTCCAACGCCGGCATCTCCACATCATGGCTTCCATCGACACCGCAAACTGCCGGCTCAAAGTGGAGAGGATCTGTGGGAAGATCGCGCATATGGACACTGACATTAAGTTTCTACAAAGATGCAAAAAAGCAGACAAGATCCCGAAAGGGCTACAGATCACAAACCCACTCAAGTCGGCCTACAACACAGACTACGCTGAAAGACTCTGCCGCCGCACCTCGGTCACACTCCTCAAACACCTCGTACACCAGCTCTACAGCAGTCGACGCAACCTGGAAACCAAGATAGAGGCCGTATTCTCAACGTGCGCTCAGGACACAGCAGGCCAGCTGCGTAACACCGCCAAACAGATGAGACAACGATACTATGCCACCTCTATGCACACCAAGAACAGGAAGCTTGAGAATCTCGGCATCACCACCAGCTGCAACCAAGCCTCCCCCAGTACCACAGTCGAAAACAATACAGGAAAATCTATTGTCAACTTGTCGGACTACAACCAGACGAAATCGAAGTCTCAGCAGAGGGCTCATTTCTGCACCACCACCAAAATGGACCCCATCAGTCTCGCGGCAGACACTGAGGAATTCATCAGGCGAATGAGGCTCCGGGAATTCTTCCACAGACCCCAAGAGGCCGACAGCGAACCCAAGGAGACGACCAATGAACCGGAACAGCCGACCGCGAGATCTGCGGTGCAGCAACCGAAAAGGAAAGAGTCGAATTGGACCCCTCCGGAAGGCCGCTGCCAGAGACTCGACATGTATGCTGAAGCCGTCAGGAGTCATGTCAATGCCAGATTCATCAGTCGCATTCACAAGGCAGCCCCGAACGTCACCCAAGTACAACGCAACGCCATCCGCGCTCTCAAGACCAACCGCAACATTGTCATCAAACCAGCAGACAAAGGAGAGGCCACCGTCATACTGAACAGAGTGGACTACTGCAAAGAAGTATACCGACAATTCACAACCAGGAACACTACAGACAGTTACCCGCAGATCCAACCAAGGAGCACACCCGCTAACTCAACAGACTGATCAAGACCTTGGATCCAGACCTTCAGAGCACCCTACGTGCTCTCATCCCACGTAATCCCCACATTGGAGACCTCTACTGCCTCCCGAAAATACACAAGGCCAACACACCAGGCCGGCCTATTGTATCAGACAATGGACCCTGTGTGAGAACCTCTCTGGCCACATCACTGAGTGCCCTGGTTTCCTCCCACAGTCCTAAGATGTATGGGTTAGGAGGATTTGTCCTGATAAATTGCCCCTCAGTGTCCAGGGATGTGCAGGTTAGGTTATGGGGTTACGGGTGAGTGGCTATGGGTAGAGTGCTCTTTTGAAGGGTCGATGCTGACTCGATGGGCTGAATGGCCTTCTGCACTCAAGGGATTCTATATCTATTTCTTTAACACCTTTCATGACCACACAAACTCCTAAAGCTTTTTACAGCCTTTGAAGTACTTTTGAAGTGTAGTCACTGTTGTAATGTCGGAAATTCTGGGTATGCCTCATTAATAATATTTCTTTAGAAAAATCAATCACTCATCATCTTCATTGTTATAAGTAACAAGGTTAAGGAAGCCAAGTTAAACTCTGAAATGTCGGAAATTCTGGGTATGTCTCATTAATAATATTTCTTTAGAAAAATCAATCACTCGTCATCTTCTCTGTTATAAGTAACAAGGTTAAGGAAGCCATGTTAAACTCTGAAACGTGACTGGACCTTTATTTTAAAAATTCATTCTGTATAAACCAAACTGCTTCTAGAAACTGCTGAAAGAGGTGAAATTGTTTAAAGTAACAAATTGTTCCAGAATTTTGTAAAGCTGCAGGGTATCATATCCTTCCAAAGTCTGGCTCAAGTCTAAGACTCATTGTTCAATCCAATCAAAGTCAGTAAGAAAGAAAGTGATTGTCTTCCATAAAACAATCTTTTTCAACCAGTGGATATTGTATTAACCAAATATATTAATTAAAGATTACTGTATTAATTAGCTGCCAGTCAGTAACAGATGGCTGAATAAATAATGAGCCTTAATTGTGACAATTAAATAATCAATAATGAATCAGTAGTTACAGTAAGAGACAGAGTTTAGTTTGCTGTAAAAATGTAAAAGCTTAATTGCTGTGTCTGTAAAGAATGCAATGAGGATAAATGTTCTGGCAAGAGAGACCTTCAAGCTCTGATTAGCCTCAACATTTGAAACTGTATGAATAAGGGATTCTGCAGAATCAGATAAAGGGATAATATGAAACAGTTCTATTGTATTCCTGTCTGAGATAATGAGAGAAGGTGGTGTCAGTAATTGGGGATCCAATTAAATTAATCCAGTGACCAAATTGACCAATGGTCATGTTACAACAGGCCCAACTCTGACGTGAGGTAATGGTCACTTTGGGGATAAAAGTAGAGGTTCTGAAGGTCTTCCTTGCTGGCCAAGTACTGAAGACTCCAGAGGCCAAGTTCCAAGGAAATTACTGTCAAAGAAGGAGCCAGACTCCCGAGGCTGAATTCCACAAGAATTACTGTCAAAGAAGGAGCCAGAGAGGGTTACGCTGCTACAGACTGATCACCCACATGAAGTTGGAAAAGTCAATTTCTTAAAGTTTCTTTGAATAAACTTTTAAGATAATTCTGTCTTTGTCTTAATTGTATTGTCTGAACCAAAGTGAATTTATTAAATGGTAAGTTGGGGGCAGCTAAAATCAACAAAGTTCCAGAAAACAAGATCAGAAAACATAAATCTTCAATTTAAAAACTTGCATTTCTATAACGCCTTTCACAACCACAGGACGTCCCAAAGTGCTTTTCAACCATTGAAGTACCTTTGAAGTGTAGTCACTGTTGAATGTAGGAAAAACAGCAGCCAATTTACACACAGCAAGATCCCACACACAGCAATGTGATAATGAGCAGATGATGTGTTTTTAGTGATGTTGATTGAGGGATAAATATTGACCAGGACACCGGGGATAACTCCCCTGCTCTTCTTCAAAATAGTGGCTGTGGGAACTTTTACACCCACCTGAGAGGGGCAGACAGGGCCTCAGTTTAACATCTTATTTGAAAGAAGGCTGTTCTGACAGTGCAGCACTCCCTCAGTGCTGGGACCAGGAATGTTGGACATGATTCTTGTTCTCGGGTCCCTGGACTGGGATTTGAATCCACAACCTTCTGACCCAGAGGTGAGGGAGCTGCCCACTGAGCCACGGCTGACACTATCGACAATGCAAAGTTAGAAAGGGAAAGTTACCCGTTAAAACTCCCACCCTTTGTCTTCCCTCTCACCCACTTTCCCTAAAGTACATCAATGTAACATGAAAAGGGGTGGCACGGTAATAATAGAAACCCCAGTATAAATAACCTGGATTTGGCAACATTGACAAATGTTGAAGTCTCGGTTTAGAGCCACAAGTTTTGGCTTCCCATTTGAGCCTCGGGCACCTTTCTGTCTCTATTGCTCGTCTCAATGACAGGCAGGCGACGGAGCTGAGGCTGAATTTAGCTGAGAATAACGGGGCCTGTGTCCCCAGTTGGGAAACTACCATGGGCATTGCACTAATAGAGAGACAGGAAGGTGCTGGAGGACTGGCTGGGAAATGGGTCTCCAGCCAGTTGTTATATTGGTCACTCAGAGCTAAAGAGAAACCCGTCTCTTTAAATACATATACAGGGAAGAGGCTGCAATGAAATCTGTCCCTTTAAACCTGCACAAAAGCAGGAGGCTCAGATTCACAGGTTGCAGGAGGAGACCATTTGGCCCATTGTGTCCCTGCTGTCTCTTTGAGAGGACTCTCCCATTCATCCAACTGCTCTGCTCTTTCCCCACATCCCTGCAAATTATTCCCTTTCATCTATTTACCATTTGGAAAGATACAATTTTAGCTGTTTTCAGGCAGATCAGAACAACTCGCTGTGTCAAAAAAGAAAAGAAAATCTCATCTCCCCCTCTGGCTCCTTTGCCAATTACCTCAGAGGGACTCACTTTCTGTTAAAGAGCCTGTCAACCCCTCTCACCCACTTTCCCTAAAGTACATCAATGTAACATGAAAAGGGGGTGACACGGTGGCGCAGTGGTTAGCGCTGCTGCCTCACGGCGCTGAGGGCCCGGGTTCAATCACGGCCCTGGGTCACTGCCCGTGTGGAGTTTGCACACTCTCCCCGTGTCTGCATGGGTCTCGCCCCTACAACCCAAAGATGTACAGAGTAGGTGAACTGGCCAGGCCATATTGCCCCTTAATTGGAAAAAGAATTGGGTACTCTTTAAAAAAAATAATAATTTTAATCAATCATGAAAAGTCCAGAAAAATCTAATAATTTTACTGATAAAGTTTTATTGATGAAACAGAAGATGGTTTTAAAAAAACAGAAAATAACTTGCTAATCAAAGACAACCAGAGTAAAAGGATGTTCACAATGTTCTGGACACAAATGGTTTCTCGGCTGCTCCTCTGTGCCATGTTCCCGTGCGTCCCCGCTTTGGACATGGGGAAACTGAGCACCGGTGTCTCCCCTCCTGGGCACCGATTGGTTGCCGGCTCATTTCCCATTCACTCCTCCATCACCTTCCTGTCTCTAGTGGGACGCACAGGCCAGTTTCCCAACTGGGGCACAGGCCCTCAGCTCCATCGCCTGGCTGTCACTGACACGAGCAACAGAGAGACAGGGAAATGTCCAAGGCTGAGATAGGAAGCCGAAACTTGTGTCCCAAACATCTGTTAGGATCTCTGTAAAAATCAGTAACATCTCCAAAGAATTTCAAATTCCCAGTGAAAGAATTGCATCACAGGATTTCATATTTTTAAACAAAAAAAAACTTCAAAGCATATGTATATAAAACAAAAAAATTAAAAACCAGCACTGTGAACTTCACACTGTAGTTTATAAAGATTCATGCTGTAACCTCAGTTTCACAGAATTCCCTTTAATTCTCCTCAGTATTCCAGCTATTCCCCAAGCTCCAAGATTTGATGGGGATCCGTCCATTAGCTTTTGGCTGAACAACCCTCCAACTTTCCTTCAAGATCTCAAAACTGTGGACTCCTCAATCCAAGCGTGAGCTTCACTGCCTTCCACTTGAGGGATTTAAAGATTAGAAACACCCCTGGTTCCTCATGGCCCTCTCGACTTCTCGTCTCACAGCCGGTTCCCAGCTCCTGCTCCCACAGCTGGTTCCCATCTCCTGCTCCCACAGTTGGTTCACAGCTCCTGCTCCCACAGCTGGTTCCCAGCTCCTGCTCCCACAGCTGGGTCACAGTTCCTGCTCCCGCAGCTGGGTCACAGTTCCTGCTCCCACAGCTGCTTTGCAGCTCCTGCTCCCACAGCTGGTTCACAGCTCCTGCTCCCACAGCTAGTTCACAGCTCCTGCTCCCACAGCTGGGTCACAGCTCCTGCTCCCACAGCTAGTTCACAGCTCCTGCTCCCACAGCTGGTTCCCAGCTCCTGCTCCCACAGCTGGTTCACAGCTCCTGCTCCCACTCCTGGTTCACAGCTCCTGCTCCCACAGCTGGTTCCCAGCTCCTGCTCCCACGGCTGGTTCCCAGCTCCTGCTCCCACAGCTGACTGCTTCCAAGCTAACTGCTGACTGCCTGCTTTCTCTGAGAAACAGCCAGAATTCCAACCAAGGTCCCACCCTGAATCACTTATCCCCATGGTAACACAGACTCATTGGGATGTCCAACAGATGCTTAAACTAATGCATTTTCAGATTCAAAACTACACCTTCTGACCCTGAGGTCTGAATGAAGAATTCACCTCTGTAACAAAGACAGGACGGTAATTGTCAGACCCGATGTCTCCAAGCCTCCAGCTAAAAGAGCCCAGCTGCCCTTTTACAGATCTTACCCTTCCAGCTTTGACTTCAAATCAACATCGGCCACACTTTGTGATTGTGAATTTCCTGAGAGGGTTTCTGTAAGATTCTCAACCCAGATTTTCGATTTATCTTCCATTTAAAAAAAATCTAATTCCCAAACTAAAAGTTATATTTCTGAAACATGAATTATGAAATGAGGTATTTGCAACATTTCCCCAGCAAAAATGAAAATGTATCACCCTCGTAATATCCTATTTAGAATATTACAACTTACAACGTGCTGTATATATTCACAACAGCCATGATCTTATTGAATGGTGGAGCAGGCTCGAAGGGCTGAATGGCCGACTCCTGCTCCTAATTTAAACATTGCAAGTTTTCCTGTGTTTAAATATCTGATAACCTGCAATAGGCAGAATAATCCCTCCATTGTCCCCTTCACTTTCACCAGTCTATCTTGCTATCAGCACACTGCTGAATTCCATGTCCAGGAATCACAGTCCACTGAAGATGGAAAACATTACTGCTTGCTGTGTTTTCTGAAACTTTTCTTCCAATAATTATCGTCCAAAGTTCCTTCTGCGAGAGGAGAGTCCTCATTGCTGTTCAGATTTGAGTTTTCAAGTTCAGTTTTGAAAACAGTCTGTTCAGAGTTCACCATTTGAACTTTATTTTCTTCACTGTTTGCAGTTTCCCCATTGTTTCAATCCAAAGCGAATGTCCCGGTCAATCCCACATTTAAACTCTCTTCTTCTGGCTCAGTTGTAGGCGGAGCTTCATTTTTCAGTTCATTTCCCAGACTCCAACATTTTGGATTCTCTTTTGGAGACAGCAAGTTCAAAATGGCTTCTTTCTGTGTCAACAACTCCTTCCTTCATTGGTCAAAATCTTCTTCGGCAACTTTAAGAATGTCATTCAAATGCTTTTTATGCTCCAGCAGAAAAGGTTCTGATATTCCTGTTTGGAGAAAATGGGATCTTGGACTTCAGAAAGAGAGGGATTGAGAACAAAAGCAGGGAAGTTATGTTGAACCTTTCTAAAGCTCTGGTTAGGCCACAACTAGAGTATTGAGTCCAGTTCTGGGTCACCACACTTTAGGGAGGATGTGAGGCTCCTCGAGAGGGTGGAGAGGAGATTTACCAGAATGCTTCCAGGGATGAGGGATTTTAACCATGAGGTTCGGCTGGAGAAGCTGGGGTTGTTCACATTGGAGCAAAGGAGGTTGAGGGGAGGTTTGATAGAGGTGGATGTGATTGCAACAGGTTTAGATATGGTGGTTAAAGAAAAGCTGTTCCCATTAGCTGATGGTAGACGAATGAAAGGGGGAACACATTTAAAGTTTTACTCATGGATTCAATGAGCTGGTTTGCCTCCTTGCCTGCCGTAATGACTAGGATCTAAAGAGAGAAATTTCAGCTGCTCCAGTCTCCCCAACTCACAACTCCCTCATCCCTGGCGCCATTCACGTAAATCTCCTCGGCACCCTCTCTGAGAACTTCACATATTTCCTAAAGTGTGGGGCCCAGATATAGGATTCCATTCTGGAGGGATAGAATTGAAAAGCAGGGGGGTTATGTTCAACTTGTTTCGAGCCAGGGTTAGACTACACTGGGAGCACTGTCAACATTTGTCATCTCCATTTAGAAAAAGGAAATAGAGGAACTGGAGAAGATGCAACGAAGATTCACAAGAACAATACCAGAACTGAGAGCATTTCACCCTCAGGAAAGGCTGGGGCTGCTTTTCTCCAGAAAAAAGATTGAGGGGTAATCTTTTTCAACATATATTTCAAACAATTAATTATCTTTCTTAAATTTAGAGTATCCAATTGTTTTTCCAATTAAGGAACAATTTAACGTGGCCAATTCACCTACCCTGCACATCTTTGGGTTGTGAGGGTGTGAGAACTATGCAAACATGGGGAGAATGTGCAAGCTCCACACGGCACATGGACAGTGACCCGGAGCTGGGATCGAACCCGGGTCCTCAGTGTCGTGAGGCAGCAGTGCTAACCACTGCGCCACTGTGCCGCCCTAGACTGAAGGGTGACCTGATGGAAGTCTTTAAGATGATGAAGCGGTTCAATAATCTAATAGCAATTTCATGAGAAACCTCTTTACCCAGCGAGTGGTGAGAATGTGGAACTCACTCCCACAGCGAGTGGTTGAGGTGAAAAGCATGAATACATTGAAGGGGAAGCTAGATACATACATGAGGGAGAAAGGAATAGAAGGATATGCTGATGGTGGAGATTAAGAGGGGTGGGTGGAAGCTCATGTGGAGCATCAACACTGACAGAGACCAATTGAGCCGACTGGCCTGGCCCTGTGCTGTAGATTCAATGGAACAGAGATAAACGTATTTATTTTATATCTACCAGTAGTGGGGGAAAAACACTATTTACTATCTAGGGTGAAATAAATGTCCTTCATCAGCTTTTGTGGATCATTTCGGTGGAAATGCTCCTGCCGAGGCTCAAAAAGCATCA
Source organism: Scyliorhinus canicula (assembly GCF_902713615.1). Lineage (NCBI taxonomy): Eukaryota > Metazoa > Chordata > Chondrichthyes > Carcharhiniformes > Scyliorhinidae > Scyliorhinus > Scyliorhinus canicula. The sequence goes on from NC_052162.1 coordinate 124,099,314, forward strand.
GCCCACTGGAAGCAAAGTCGCAAATCCAGCCAGTCCTGGATGTGATTAGCAGCAGCAATAACAGCAGAATCCAACCCCTGTCATCACTTGTGAACTCGCTGGTGTCTCAGCAGGTTAGATGACTGAGTGAAACCCTTCCCACACACAGAGCAGGTGAATGGTCTCTTCCCGGTGTGAACTCGCTGGTGTGTCAACAGGGCAGATGAATCACTGAATCGCTTCCCACACGTCAAGCAGGTGAATGGCCTTGCCCCGGTGTGAACTCGCTGGTGTTTCCGCTGAGCAGATGACTCACAAAATCCCTTCCCACACACAGAGCAGGTGAATGGCCTCGCCCCGGTGTGAACTCGCTGGTGTGTCTGCAGGTTTGATAACTGAGTGAATCTCGTCTTACATTCAGCGCAGGTGAACGGCTTCTCCCCAGTGTGAATACGTTGGTGAATCGCCAGTTTAGATGAGGATCTGAATCCTTTCTGACACTCAGGGCAGCTGAATGGTTTCTCTCCGGAGTGAACTAGCTTGTGTGATGCTAAGTTGGATGAATTCCTGAATCCCTTCTCACACTCAGAGCAGATGAACGGCCTATCCCCAGTGTGACTGTGTCGATGAATTTCCAGCTGAGATGGGTGTCTGAATCCCTTCCCACAGTCCCCACATGTCCATGGTTTCTCCATGTTGCCCTCTGTCCTTGTGTCTCTCTAGGTTTCACAATCAGTTGAAGAACACGTGTAAGGGTTCTCGCTGTGAATGATGTGACATCTTTTGGAAGTGCAGTTGGATAAAGATCCTTCGACAGTCACTGCACTGGAAAACTCTCACTCGGGTGTGTGGGTATTGAAGCTGTTCCAGTGATACTGATTTTTAAAGTGGGCTGCACCGGTGGCGCAGTGGTTAGCACTGCTGCCCACGGCACTGAGGACCCGGGTTCGATCCTGGCCCCGGGTCACTGGGAGCAGGAGCCATGAACCGGCTGTGGGAGCAGCAGCCGTGAACCGGCTGCGGGAGCAGGAGCTGGGAACCGGCTGTGGGAGCAGGAGCTGTGAACCAGCTGTGGGAGCAGGAGCTGTGAACCGGCTGTGGGAGCAGGAGCTGGGAACCAGCTGTGGGAGCAGGAGCTGGGAACCAGCTGTGGGAGCAGGAGCTGGGAACCGGCTGTGGGAGCAGGAGCTGGGAACCGGCTGCGGGAGCAGGAGCTGGGAACCAGCTGTGGGAGCAGGAGCTGTGAGCCAGCTGTGGGAGCAGGAGCTGTGAACCAGCTGTGGATGCAGGAGCTGTGAACCAGCTGTGGGAGCAGGAGCTGGGAACCAGCTGTGGGAGCAGGAGCTGGGAACCAGCTGTGGGAGCAGGAGCTGGGTACCAGCTGTGGGAGCAGGAGCTGGGAACCAGCTGTGGGAGCAGGAGCTGGGAACCAGGAGCTGGGAACCAGCTGTGGGAGCAGGAGCTGGGAACCAGCTGTGGGAGCAGGAGCTGGGAACCGGCTGTGGGAGCAGGAGCTGTGAACCAGCTGCGGGAGCAGCAGCTGTGAACCAGCTGTGGGAGCAGGAGCAGTGAACCAGCTGTGGGAGCAGGAGCTGTGAACCAGCTGTGGGAGCAGGAGCTGTGTACCAGCTGCGGGAGCAGGAGCTGGGAACCAGCTGTGGGAGTAGGAGCTGTGAACCAGCTGTGGGAGCAGGAGCTGTGGGAGCAGCTGTGGGATCAGGAGCTGTGAACCAGCTGTGGGAGCAGGAGCTGGGAACCAGCTGTGGGATCAGGAGCTGGGAACCAGCTGTGGGAGCAGGAGCTGTGAACCGGCTGTGGGATCAGGAGCTGGGAACCAGCTGTGGGAGCAGGAGCTGGGAACCAGCTGTGGGAGCAGGAGCTGTGAACCAGCTGTGGGAGCAGGAGCTGTGAACCCGCTGTGGGATCAGGAGCTGTGAACCAGCTGTGGGAGCAGGAGCTGGGAACCAGCTGTGGGATCAGGAGCTGGGAACCAGCTGTGGGAGCAGGAGCTGTGAACCGGCTGTTGGAGCAGGAGCTGGGAACCAGCTGTGGGAACAGGAGCGGTGAACCAGCTGTGGGAGCAGGAGCTGGGAACCAGCTGTGGGAGCAGGAGCTGTGAACCAGCTGCGGGAGCAGGAGCTGTGAACCAGCTGTGGGAGCAGGAGCTGTGAACCAGCTGTGGGAGCAGCAGCTGGGAACCAGCTGTGGGAGCAGGAACCTAGAGGGTCATGAGGATCCCGGGGTGTTTCTAATGTTTAAATCCCTCAGGAGGAAGGCAGTGAAGCTCACACTTGGACTGAGGAGTCAATAATTTTGAGGTCTTGAAGGATAGATAGCCGAAAGCTAATGGATGGATCCCCATCAAATCTTGGAGCTTGGGGAATAGCTGGAATACTGAGGAGAATTAAAGGGAATTCTGTGAAACTGAGGTTACAGCAGGAATTTTTATAAACTACAGTGTGAAGTTCACAGTGCTGGTTTTTAATTTTTTATTGTTTTATATATGCTTTGAAGTTTATTTTTGTTTAAAAATATGAAATCCTGTGATGTCATTCTTTCACTGGGAATTTGAAATTCTTTGGAGATGTGACTGATTTTTACAGAGATCCTAACAGATGTTTCGGACACAAGTTTCGGCTTCCTGTTTCAGCCTTGGACATTTCCCTGTCTCTCTGTTGCTCGTGTCAGTGACAGCCAGGCGATGGAGCTGAGGGCCTGTGCCCCAGTTGTGCGTCCCACTAGAGACAGGAAGGTGATGGAGGAGTGAATGGGAAATGAGCCACCAACCAATCGGTGCCCAGGAGGGGAGACACCGGTGCTCAGTTTCCCCGTGTCCAAAGCGGGGACGCACGGGAACAGGGCACAGAGGAGCAGCAGAGAAACCATTTGTGTCCAGAACATTGTGAACATCCTTTTACTCTGGTTGTCTTTGATTAGCAAGTTATTTTCTGTTTTTTTAAAACCATCTTCTGTTTCATCAATAAAACTTTATCAGTAAAATTATTAGATTTTTCTGGACTTTTCATGATTGATTAAAATTATTTTTTTTAAGAGTACCCAATTCTTTTTCCAATTAAGGGGCAATTTGGCCTGGTCAGTTCACCTACTCTGTACATCTTTGGGTTGTGGGGGCGAGACCCATGCAGACACGGGGAGAGTGTGCAAACTCCACATGGGCAGTGACCCAGGGCCGTGATTGAACCCGGGCCCTCAGCGCCGTGAGGCAGCAGCGCTAACCACTGTGCCACCGTGTCACCCCCTTTTCATGTTACATTGATGTACTTTAGGGAAAGTGGGTGTGAGGGGTTGACAGGCTCTTTAACAGAAAGTGAGTCCCTCTGAGGTAATTGGCAAAGGAGCCAGAGGGGGAGATGAGCTTTTCTTTTTTGACACAGCGAGTTGTTCTGATCTGCCTGAAAACAGCTAAAATTGTATCTTTCCAATTGGTAAATAGATGAAAGGGAAGAATTTGCAGGGATGTGGGGAAAGAGCAGAGCAGTTGGATGAATGGGAGATTCCTCTCAAAGAGATAGCAGGGACATATTGGGCCAAATGGTCTCCTCCTGCAACCTGTGAATCTGAGCCTCCTGCTTTTGTGCAGGTTTAAAGGGACAGATTTCATTGCAACCTCTTCCCTGTATATGTATTTAAAGAGACGGGTTTCTCTTTAGCTCTGAGTGACCAATATAACAATTGGCTGGAGATCCATTTCCCAGTCAGTCCTCCAGCACCTTCCTGTCTCTCTATTAGTGCGATGCCCATGGCAGTTTCCCAACTGGGGACACAGGCCCCGTTATTCTCAGCTAAATTCAGCCCTCAGCTCTGTCTCCTGGCTGTCATTGACACCAGCAACAGAGACAGAAAGGTGCCCGAGGCTCAAATGGGAAGTCAAAACTTGTGGCTCTAAACTGAGACTTCAACATTTGTCAACCAAATCCATGTTATGTATACTGGGGTTTCTATTATTACTGTGCCACCCCTTTTCATGTTACATTGATGCACTTTAGGGAAAGTGGGTGAGAGGGAAGACAAAGGGTGGGAGTTTTAACGGGTAACTTTCCCTTTCTAACTTTGCATTGTCGATAGTGTCAGCCGTGGCTCAGTGGGCAGCTCTCTCACCTCTGAGTCAGAAGATTGTGGATTCAAATTCCAGTCCAGGGACCCGAGAACAAGAATCACGTCCAACATTCCTGGTCCCAGCACTGAGGGAGCGCTGCACTGTCAGAACAGCCTTCTTTCAAATAAGATGTTAAACTGAGGCCCTGTCTGCCCCTCTCAGGTGGGTGTAAAAGTTCCCACAGCCACTATTTTGAAGAAGAGCAGGGGAGTTATCCCCGGTGTCCTGGTCAATATTTATCCCTCAATCAACATCACTAAAAACAGATCATCTGCTCATTATCACATTGCTGTGTGTGTGGGATCTTGCTGTGTGTAAATTGGCTGCTGTTTTTCCTACATTCAACAGTGACTACACTTCAAAGGTACTTCATTGGTTGAAAAACACTTTGAGACGTCCTGTGGTTGTGAAAGGCGCTATAGAAATGCAAGTTTTTAAATTGAAGATTTAGGTTTTCTGATCTTGTTTTCTGGAACTTTGTTGATTTTAGCCACCCCCAACTTACCATTTAATAAATTCACTTTGGTTCAGACAAGGCAATTAAGACAAAGACAGAATTATCTTAAAAGTTTATTCAAAGAAACTTTAAGACATTGACTTTTCCAACTTCATGTGGGTGATCAGTCTGTAGTAGCGTAACCCTCTCTGGCTCCTTCTTTGACAGTAATTCTTGTGGAATTCAGCCTCGGGAGTCTGGCTCCTTCTTTGGCAGTAATTTCCTTGGAACTCGGCCTCGGGAATCTTCAGTACTTGGCCAGCAAGGAAGACCTTCAGAACCTCTGCTTTTATCCCCAAAGTGACCATTACCTCACGTTAGAGTTGGGCCTGTTGTAACATGACAATTGGTCAATTTGGTCACTGGATTAATTTAATTGGATCCCCAATTACTGACTCCACCGTCTCTCGTTATCTCAGACAGGAATACAATAGAACTGTTTCATATTATCCCTTTATCTGATTCTGCAGAATCCCTTATTTATACAGTTTCAAATGTTGAGGCTAATCAGAGCTTGAAGGTCTCTCTTGCCAGAACATTTATCCTCATCACATTGTTTACATACACAACAATTAAGCTTTTACAGCAAATAAAACTCAGTCTCTTATTGTAACTACTGATTCATTGTTGATTATTTAATTGTCACAATTAAGGCTCATTATTTATTCAGCCATCTGTTACTGACTGGGAGCTCATTAATACAGTAATATTTAATTAATATATTTGGTTAATACAATATCCACTGGTTGAAAAAGATTGTTTTATGGAAGACAATCACTTTCTTACTGACTTTGATTGGATTGAACAATGAGTCTTAGACTTGAGCCGGACTTTGGCAGGATATGATACCCTGTAGCTTTCCAAAATTTTGGAACGATTTGTTACTTTAAATAATTTCACCTCTTTCAGCAGTTTCTAGAAAGTTTGGTTTATACAGAATGAATTTTTAAAATAAAGGTCCAGTCACGTTTCAGAGTTTAACATGGCTTCCTTAACCTTGTTACTTATAACGGTGAAGATGACGAGTGATTGATTTTTCTAAAGAAATATTATTAATGAGACATACCGAGAATTTCCGACATTACAACAGTGACTACACTTCAAAAGTACTTCAAAGGCTGTAAAAAGCTTTAGGAGATTGTGTGGTCATGAAAGGTGTTATAGAAATAGATATAGAATCCCTTGAGTGCAGAAAGAGGCCATTCAGCCCATCGAGTCAGCACTGACCCTTCAAAAGAGCACTCTATCCATATCCACTCACCCGTAACCCCATAACCTAACCTGCACATCCGTGGACACTGGGGGGGGGGGGGAATTTATCAGGACAAATCCTCCTAACCCATACATCTTAGGACTATGGGAGGAAACCAGGGCACTCAGTGGAAACCCACACAGACACGGGGAGAATGTACAAACCCCACACAGACAGTGACCAAGGCCAGAATTGAACATGGATCCCTGGTGCTGTGAGGCAACAGTGCTAACTGCTATGTCATTGTGCCGCTCAAATAAATGTAATTTATTTTTAGAACTAGTCCCCAAACCTGGATATATCACACTCGGTCCACTCACCAAGATCACTCATAAAGACTGAGACTTGATTTTATGTTACAACCATGTCTTTCACTTCATTTCAAATACCCTGTGAAAATCCAAACACAGTATCTCATGAAAGTATTTGATTTAAAACAGAATGACTTGTTGTGATTTGGGATTCACTGCCTGACAAAGGTGCAGGAAGTAAATTCTACTGTAACTTTCAAAAGGGAACTGGACAGATTCTGCAGGAAAATAAACTTGCATGGTGATGGGACCAATTAGATTGTTCATTCAAAGAGCTAGCATGGGAATGGTGGGCTTAATGGCCTCCTTCTTTGCCCTTTGATTCCTGTTTACATTTGAAGAAAATCTTAGACTTGAACCAGAGTTTGGCAGTATTTGGGAAATACCTGAAATCCACTTCCTACCAGGGGGTAGAAGTGGAGATGATGGAATGTTTCCAAAAGGAAATTGGATGGGCTTTTGAGGGAGATAAACGGACAGGGAATACGGGAATAGAACAGGGCAATCATTTGATCAATAGAAATCTACAAGTTGTGAATCTTTGGAATTCTCTATCCCAGAGGGCTGTGGAAGCTCAGTCATTGAGTGTGTTTAAAGCAGAGACTGACAGATTTCTAAATCCCAATAACACAAAGGGATATGGGGATAGTGTGGGGAAAAAGTATTGAAGAGGATGATCAGCCATGATTGTATTGAATGGTGGAGCAGGCTCGATGGGCTGAATGGCCAACGCCTGCTCCCATGTTCCAATGATACAAAGATGCGAGAAACACCCAGATAAATGAGACAAAAGAACCATGTAACCACCATAGCCCATCTTCATGGCAACATGGCTGCTTTGGGAACTAAATATCTTCCAACATGCAAACACCTATTCATTCTGTGCTCCTCGTCAAACTTGGAACCAGGTAATCGCAACAAGGCTCAAAAATGGACAGCCCACCGGAGGCAGAGGTGTTAGACCGGCCAGTCCAGCAGAAAGAAACCCTCCAATCATCACCATTCACCAGATGTCAGGATGAACAAAATGCAGTCCTGGATGTCAGTGAGAGCAGAAACAATAACAACGGAGCCAACATCTGGAATTTATTGTGAACTTGTTGGAGTCACAACAGGTGTGATGAATCACAAAACTCCTCCCCACATTGAGAGCAGATGAATGGTCTCTTCCCAGAATTAACTCGCTAGTGTCTCCGGATCATTGAATGTCTCCCCTGGTCAGAGCAGGTGAATGGCTTCTTCCAAGTGTGAACTCGCTAGTGTTCCTACAGGGCGTATGGATATCTGAATCCCTTCTCTCACTGAGCAGGTTAACGGCTTCTCCCCTGTGTGAACTCGCTGGTGTCTCTGCAGGTGGGAGAACCGAGTGAATCCCTTCCCACACTGAGAGCAGGTGAACGGCTTCTCCCCACTGTGAACTCGCTGGTGTATCCGCAGTTCGGATGATTGAGTGAATCCCTTCTCACACTGAGAACAGGTGAATGGCTTCTCCCCAGTGTGAACTCGCTGGTGTCTCCGCAGGCTCGATGAAGTAGTGAATCCCTTCTCACACTGAGAGCAGGTGAACGGCCTCGTCCCAGTGTGAACTCGCTGGTGTGACTGCAGGGCGGATAACTGAGCGAATCCCTTCTCACACTGAGAGCAGATGAACGGCCTCTCCCCTGTGTGAACTCGCTGGTGTGTCCGCATATCAGATGATTGACTGAATCCCTTCTCACACTGAGAGCAGGTGAACGGCTTCTCCCCAGTGTGAGCTAGCTGGTGTCTCCGCAGTCTCCTTAAAGTAGTGAATCCCTTTTCACACTCAGAGCAGATGAATGGCCTCTCCCCAGTGTGAACCTGCTGGTGTGTGCGCAGGTCGGATGATTGAATGAATCCCTTCTCACACACAGAGCAAGTGAACGGCCTCTCCCCGGTGTGAACTCGCTGGTGTGTCCGCAGGTGGGATGATTGAGTGAATCCCTCTCACAATGAGAGCAGGTGAACGGCCTCTCCCCGGTGTGAACTCGCTGGTGTTTCTGCAGGGCGGATAACTGAATGAATCCCTTCCCACACACAGAGCAAGTGAACGGCCTCTCCCCAGTGTGAATGCGTCGATGAGCTTCTAGTGAAGATGGAACCCTGAATCCCTTCCCACAGTACCCACATTTCCACCGTTTCTCCAGGGTGGGGGTGTCCTCGTGTCTCTCCAGGTTTGTCGATCAGTTGAAGCCTCGTCCACACACAGAACACGTGTACAGTCTCTCCCCGCTGTGAATGGTGTGATGTCTTTTTCAGTCTGTGTAACTGGTTAAAGCTCTTTCCACAGTCAGTGCTCTGGAACACTCCCACTCGGGTGTGTGTGTCTCGGTGCTTTTCCAGTCACACTGATGTTTTGAAGCTGACAGAAAAGACAAACATTTCTCCTTCTAGATTCAAAGTCCGGTGATATTCAGTTCCAAGGAATTGAGAGACTCAGTCAGATTGAGACGTGACGTTTGAGATTTCTGTCTGTAATTCCTCCTCTTCTAATTTCCTGTAAAAACAATTTACAAAAGTTACTTTTCTTCCCCTCATTTTGGAGAAGGTATCCTGAGGGTAACGACAGTCTGGCCGTGGGGTTAATCCTCCGGGTCCTCAGTCTTATTGAGGAATGTCCCCTTGGATCTATTGTGGTGGGGATTCTTCTGTATTTTTGTTATTATGGGAGGGTTTATGTGTTGTTGACTTTATCCTACTCTGGTACAGTCGGGGCTTTTATCCATAAAAGGAACAGTTTGGGGAAACTTTGGTGCCTCTGGTGTAAAGAGAGTTGGAGGAGGGGGTAATGGCGCACGCCCGATTGTGGTGTGAAAATCTGTTCCTGTTCTCTCTGTCGCCTAACTAACGGTGGCAGTTAATCTGCAAATTTTCTCAGGGAATGTACGGGGCATCCATCATCCTATCAGAAGGAAAAAGATCCTCTCCTTTCTTAAGGATAAAGTCGACATGGCTTTATTACAGGAAACCCATCTGGATGATGAGGAACACTTTAAATTGAAGCGGGATTGGATGGGGCAGTTTTTTTCATCGAGTCGCAGGGTTGTGGCGATGCTTATTATACACTATCCAGGCAGTCAGGGTAACCCTGCCGATTACAATGTGCATCTCAATTTCCTTTCTGCTGGTCCCCCCATCTCCCTTCCCTCCGCCCCCTTCACTCGTCGTTTCTGGGTCCTTTCCTGGGCCCTTCACTGTACAATGGGAGTTCTCTGTTATTTACAAGTGGACGATGCCCTCCCTTCCCCCCCATTGATGGGCCTCCCCCCCCTTCCACCCTGCACACTCCCTGTCCTGTTTTAAACCTTCCCTTGGGGGGGGTTCCTCTTCTTGTGTTTCTGTTCTGGGCTCTCTGGTCTCTGTGTCGGTTGATTTCTGGTTCTCCCTCCTTGTCCCATTAGCCCCTCCCCCCCTTTCCCGCCTGCTCCCTGTGATCCCGTTGGCTCCCGTACGCCCACCTCCCTCCCCAGTGTTCTATTGGCCACTGGCTTCAAACAGGGCCTGGAACAAGTTGGTGAATGGTCTCCACACTTTGTGGGAACCATCCTCTGACCCTCGGACGGTGAACTTGTTCTTCTCCAGGTGGAGAAATTCCGATCGGTCTGTCAGCCAGTCTGTAGCTGTGGGTGGTGCTGCCAGCCAGTCTGTAGCTGTGGGTGGCAGCCAGTCTGTAGCTGTGGGTGGTGCTGCCAGACTGTAGCTGTGGGTGGTGCTGCCAGCCAGTCTGTAGCTGTGGGTGGTGCTGCCAGCCAGTCTGTAGCTGTGGGTGGTGCTGCCAGCCAGTCTGTAGCTGTGGGTGGCAGCCAGTCTGTAGCTGTGGGTGGTGCTGCCAGCCAGTCTGTAGCTGTGGGTGGTGCTGCCAGCCAGTCTGTAGCTGTGGGTGGTGCTGCCAGTCTGTAGCTGTGGGTGGTGCTGCCAGCCAGTCTGTAGCTGTGGGTGGTGCTGCCAGTCTGTAGCTGTGGGTGGCAGCCAGTCTGTAGCTGTGGGTGGTGCTGCCAGCCAGTCTGTAGCTGTGGGTGGTGCTGCCAGCCAGTCTGTAGTTGTGGGTGGTGCTGCCAGTCAGTCTGTAGCTGTGGGTGGCAGCCAGTCTGTAGCTGTGGGTGGTGCTGCCAGCCAGTCTGTAGCTGTGGGTGGCAGCCAGTCTGTAGCTGTGGGTGGTGCTGCCAGCCAGTCTGTAGCTGTGGGTGGCTGCCAGTCTGTAGCTGTGGGTGGTGCTGCCAGCCAGTCTGTAGCTGTGGGTGGTGCTGCCAGCCAGTCTGTAGCTGTGGGTGGTGCTGCCAGCCAGTCTGTAGCTGTGGGTGGCAGCCAGTCTGTAACTGTGGGTGGTAGCCAGTCTGTAGCTGTGGGTGGTGCTGCCAGCCAGTCTGTAGCTGTGGGTGGTGCTGCCAGCCAGTCTGTAGCTGTGGGTGGTGCTGCCAGCCAGTCTGTAGCTGTGGGTGGTGCTGCCAGTCTGTAGCTGTGGGTGGTGCTGCCAGCCAGTCTGTAGCTGTGGGTGGTGCTGCCAGCCAGTCTGTAGCTGTGGGTGGTGCTGCTAGCCAGTCTGTAGCTGTGGGTGGTGCTGCCAGTCTGTAGCTGTGGGTGGTGCTGCCAGACTGTAGCTGTGGGTGGTGCTGCCAGCCAGTCTGTAGCTGTGGGTGGTGCTGCTAATCACCAGCCGAGCAGGATTCTCCAGCGGCCGATTAGAGAAGCAAAGGCAAGGGGGTCCGTCCTCTTCCCCATGAATAGTTCCGGCTGGTCCGATATCTAGAAGACTGCCATTTGTGGGCACGGCTCCACCCTCATAACCATGGACATTGCCTCTAAATAGGCTGTGCAGAATTCGACAAGTCTGGGGCATACCCAGAACATGTGGGCATGGTTTGCCAGGCCCCACTGGCACCGTTCACATTTGTCCTCCATGTCCGGGAAGAACCTGCTCATTCGGGTTCTTGTCAGGTGTGCTCTGTGCACAACATTCAGCTGCATGAAGCTTAGCCTTGTGTAGGAGAAGGTGGAGTTGGTCCCGTTCAGTGCTTCGCTCCAGAGTCCCCACCCTATTCCCGTCCCTCGCTCTTCCTCCCATTTTTCCTGGGTTTAGTCAAGTAAGGAGTGCATCCTTATTAAAAGTTGTCCGTACAGGTCCCCACAGTTTCCCTTCCCCAGACTGTGCCCAGTAACTCTTGCATTGTGCTTCTCAGGGTTCCTGGGTATGATGGTGTCTCCTTGTGGAGAAAGTTTTTGACCTGGAGCTCATCCCTGTTTGGTAGGTCCAGTCTCTCCATCAGCTCCTCTAAGGTCGCTAGTCTATTTCCCGTGTAAAAGTCCCTGACCATCAGTGTTCCCCCGTCCTGTCTCCACCTCTTGAAGGTTGCGTTGAGAATGGCTGGTGCAAACCTATGGTCGCCACAGATGGGGGCCGTAGATAAGATGATTATGGCATTTGTGCGGAGGAGCAAGAACCCAGGAATCCCTAAAACAGCACTACAATGGAGAAGATACATGGGAGGCCCGGCCCTCCCGAACTTGCAATACTGCTACTGGGCAGCCACAGCAGAGTAAGGGGATGGGTAAAGGACCCAAACACGGGTCCACGCAGATAGGGGCCATGATGGACACATCGGTCAGGCTAAAATGCTGCCACATCTGGTTCCAGGTTCTCAGGGTCACTACCACCACTGGACTGGAGTGTTTTGCTGCCAGGGATGGGAGTGCTGCCGTGACGAGGGCCCGGAGGGTCGTTCCTCTACATGAGGACTCGTCCATCATCACCCATTCCGTGTCTGGGTCCTTTACCCATCCCCTTACTCCGCTGTGGCTGCCCAGTGATAGTATTGCAAGTTCGGGAGGGGGAGGACCACCTGTTTCTTCTCCATTGTAGTACTATTTTAGGGATTCCTGGGTTCTTGCTCCTCCGCACAAACGCCATAATCATCTTATCTAGCACACTGTGCTAAATCGCTGGCTTTGAAAGCAGACCATGCAGGCCAGCAGCACGGTTCGATTCCCGTAACAGCCTCCCCGAACAGGCGCCGGAATGTGGCGACTAGAGGCTTTTCACAGTAACTTCATTGAAGCCTACTCGTGACAATAAGCGATTTTCATTTCATTTCATCTATTGAATGGAAAAAGGCCTTGGGGATGTAGATCGGTAAGGATCTAAACAGGAAGAGGAACCTGGGCAGTACGTTCATCTTGATCATCTGCATCCTCCCCGCCAGGGAAAGCAGGAGTCCATCCCATCTCTGTGGGTCGTTTCTGACTTCCTCCGCCAGACTGGTCAGCTTCCACTTGTGGATCCGTGTCCACTCGTGGGAAACTGGATCTCCAGGTAGCGGAATTTGTTTTGGGCTATATTAACTGGGAGGCCCTCCAGCTCTGCCCCTCCCCCTCACCAGGAAATCTTTGTTTCTGCCCAGGTTGGCAGGTTGGGTTTGTAGCCCAAGAAGATTCCGAACTCTCTCTCTGGGGGGGGAGAGGGGGGGTCTCTCGGAGGTGTACAGTCCCCGGTAGAAGGCCTCAAATGCTTGGTAGACCTTTTTTGGTTGGGCTACGGGATGGCTATGGTTGGGCAGCACGTTGCACAGTGGTCAGCATTTTTGCTTCACAGCGCCAGGGTCGCAGGTTCGATTCCCGGTTTGGGTCACTGCCTGTGTGGAGTCTGCACGTTCTCCCCACGTCTGCGTGGGTTTCCTCCGGGAGCTCCGGTTTCCTCCCACAAGTCCTGAAAGACATACTGTTAGGTGAATTGGACATTCTGAGTTCTCCCTCTGTACCCGAACAGGCGCCGGAGTGTGGTGACTGGAGGATTTTCACAGTAACTTCATTGCAGTGTTAATGTCAGCCTACGTGTGACAATAATAAAGATTATTATTATACCAGTCTGCCTCTGTTATCCTTTACCTGGGCTATTTCCCTCGTGGCTGCCTTCTTTCTCAGCTGGTGAACCAGCAGGCGGCTAGCCCTCTCCGTGCCCATAAAAGTTCCCCCGTGTCTGGCGGAGTTGGTGCACTGCCTTCCTGGTGGATAGCAGGTGAAAGTTCTTTTGCAGCTTCTTCCTCTCCAGCAGAAGCTCTATGGTCAGGGCCTCGGAGTATCGTCTGTCAACCTCCAGAATGGAGTTGATCAGTTGCTGCCTAACCGCTCTCTCTTCCCTGTCTGAGCCTTTTGGCGATTATTTCTCCCCTAATCACAGCTTTCAGTGCCTCTCAGAACGTGGAAGGCGAGACTTCCCCGTTCTGGTTGTTAGTCATGTACTTGCCGATGGCCGGTGATGTTTTCTGGCAGAAGACCTTGTCGGCCAAGAGGGTCGTGTCCAATCTCCATGTGGGGCATTGGGCTTGGCCCGTCTCCAACCTCACATCCATGTAATGTGGATCGTGGTCTGAGATTACAATCATGGATTATTCCGCTCTGACTATTTCTGGAAGCACCGATTTCCCCACAACAAAGAAGCCGATGCGAGGGTAGACCTTGTGTACTGGTGAGAAGAATGAGAATTCCTTCTCATCCAGGTGTAAGAATCGCCAGGGATCCACTGCCCCCATCTGCTCCATGAACCGCCAGGGATCCACTGCCCCCGTCTGCTCCATGAACCGCCAGGGATCCACTGCCCCCGTCTGCTCCATGAACGTTCCCAGTTCCCTTGCCATGCCTGTCATTTTCCCAGTTCTGGGATTGACGGCAGCACGGTAGCATTGTGGATAGCGCAAGTGCTTCATAGCTCCAGGGTCCCAGGTTCGATTCCGGCTTGGGTTACTGTCTGTGCGGAGTCTGCACATCCTCCCCGTGTGTGTGTGGGTTTCCTCCGGGTGCTCCGGTTTCCTCCCACAGTCCAAAGATGTGCAGGTTAGGTGGATTGGCCATGATAAATTGCCCTTAGTGTCCAAAATAGCCCTTAGTGTTGGGTGGGGTTATGGGGATAGGGTGGATGTTGACCTTGGGTAGGGTGCTCTTTCCAAGAGCCGGTGCAGACTCGATGGGCCGAATGGCCTCCTTCTGCACTGTAAATTCTATAATTCTAAAAAAAAAATAATTCTATGATCTGTCAGTCAATGGATCCTTTAAACAGTTATGAAGTTCCCCCTCTCATGATCAGACCGTATCTGACCGGGTTCGAATCCCGGCCCTGGGTCACTGCCTGTGTGGAGTTTGCACATTCTCCCCGTGTCTGCGTGGGTTTCACCCCCAAAACCCAAAGATGTGCAGGATAGGCGGATTGGCCACACTAAATTGCCCCTTAATTCGAAAAAATAATTGGGTACTCTAAATTTAAAAAAAAAGAAATATCCATTGGATGGGCTGCTGATCTCCTTCGATGCAGAGAAAGCTTTTGCTCGAGTTGAGTGGAATTATCTGGTGTAGCCGCTGCGAGGCTTCGGGTTGGGTGAGGATTATATTGAGTGGATTCAATTGTTATATCACAGACCGGCAGCGGCGGTGCTCACCAATGGTTTAAGGGTGTTGAAATTTGAGCTTCAGAGAGGGACGAGGCAGGGCTGCCCTCTGTCCACCTGGCTGTTTGCGTTGGCCATTGAGCCTTGCCAGAGGATATTAGATTGGATCCTCTGATGTTAGGACTGGGGGGCGGGGTGAGGCAGCACAGGATCACTCTGTGTGCAGATGACGGGCTGCAGTTTGTGTTGAACCCAGTGTTTCCTGGAGTAGTGGATAGATTTTTAAAAAGTATTTTCATTCAGATTTTAACATTTACAACACATAACATTACGAAGTAAAACCAACACAAAACCCCTAAACCCACCCCCAACTCCCGAACCAACCTCCGCACCTCACTCCCTTCCTTCCCACCGAGCAGTTGATGGTAACCAGCTCCTTGAGATTTTAGAACATAGAATCCCTACGGTGCAGAAGGAGGCCATTCAGCCCATCGAGTCTGCACCGGCTCTTTGAAAGAGCACCCGACATAAGCCCATGTCTCCACCCTATCCCTGTAACCTATTAACCCCACGTACCCTTTAATGCAAGCCTACAAAGCCTCCGTCTCCCTGCTCCAACCTCACACCTACTCTGTGTTTGCCGCCCAATAATAGTATAACCGGTTCAGCAGGGCCCAGCCCCCTGACTGTCGCCCTCTCTGAATCACCGCCTTCCTAATCCTTGCCACCTTATCTGCCCACACAAATGATTAAACCAACCTATCCACCCCCAGAAAGAACAATTTTGGCAAAAAGACCATTCGGCACTGAGATAAAAATAAAAACCACAGCAAAATGTTCATCTTAACCAGCTGCACCCGATTGTGGATAGATTTAGTGACTTCTCTGGTTAGAAGATGAATTTTACTCAATCAGAGGCCATGCTGGTGGGGGGAGGGGGTGTTGAAGGGTAAGCCCCCTCCTCTTGCTAAGTTCCCAATCAGATGCTCTCCTCTTGGGATTTAAATATCTGGGAATGTCAATGACCCCCCCTTTCAGACAGCTATATGGGGCTAACATTCCACAACTGATGGTGACTATTAGGTGGGACCTTACCCGGTGGTCGGCTCTTCTGATTTCATGGTGAGGGAGGATCGCCTTCATTAAAATGCATGTATTGCCCAGACTGTTGTACCCTCTGCAGATGCTGCCTATACTGCTCTCAACCAGAGTCATTAAGGAAATTAATGGAATGATTAGTACATTTATCTGGAACAAAAATAAACCTCACCTCAAGTTTGTTAAGCTCTAATCACCAGGAGCTAAGGGAGGGTTGGATCTCCCGAATATCTGGCTTTATCAATTGGCCTCACATCTTAGGTTCATACAGAATTTGGTCAGGATAGGCCCAACATCCATCAGGCTCGATACGGAAGCAGG
This sequence comes from Scyliorhinus canicula, assembly GCF_902713615.1. NCBI lineage: Eukaryota > Metazoa > Chordata > Chondrichthyes > Carcharhiniformes > Scyliorhinidae > Scyliorhinus > Scyliorhinus canicula. The sequence goes on from NC_052162.1 coordinate 124,115,278, forward strand.
CCAGCCAGTTCTCCCTCTATCCAAAACTGGCATAGGCTAATTACGGAATGTATCCCATTGGGATTTTTAATGCCTGTACTTCATTCTATGTCTGATGCATTTGTTAAATTATGAGACCCCTATCTCAAATACATGTGCTCCAATTTGACTGACTTGCTCCTCCAGGGCTTTCCATCGATGAATTCAATTCAACTGGGCCCAGAGTAGGGCACAGTGAGGCACAGTGGTTAGAACTGCTGCCACACAGAGCCAGGGACCCAGGTTTGATTCCTTGAGTGGCTGTCTGTGTGGAGATGCGCATTCTCCCTGTGTCTGCGCCGGTTTCCTCCCACAGCCCAAAGATGTGCAGGTTAAGTGGATTGGTCCTACTAAATTGCCCCTTAGTGTCCAAAGGTGTTAGGTGGGTTGACGATGATCAATGCACCGGATTATGGGGAGAGGGTGGGGAGTGTGCCTCGGTGAGTGCTTTTTCTAAGGGTCAGTGCAGACTTGAAGAAGTGAATGGCCTCCTTCTGCACTATAGAGATTCTGTGTCATCTATGTTATTTTAATTTGACGATGCTGTTAGTCTGTTTTGTAATATTTTGGGGTGTGCATTGTTATCCTTCTGTTTTTATATAATCTTACCCTTTTTCCCCACTCACTATGTTAACCTGTTAACTGGTTGTTCAATTGATCTGGCATTTCATATAGTGGCTCTGGTCCCTAAAATATCCTGCTGCAAATTAATTCTGCAATCTGTTGCTTGTATTTTGCTGGCAATATCTCTTGTTCCGCTCTGTGCCCATTTCCCACCATTTTTTCTGTTACTCTGTTGCATTCATTGTTTTAAAAAATAGTAAAAAAAGGAAATATTAAAAAAATTAAAAATCTGTCCAACTCATCCTTGAATATATTCAGTGAAACCCCCCTCCCCTCGCCGACTCCACTGGTTCCTGTGATGAGAAATCAATAGACGAATAACCCTCTGTGGGAAGAGGTGACTGGAAATAGCGACAGGACAATATTACACAACCAGAAATAATAATAAATGTATTTTATTACAGAACCATAATATATCTAATCTGTACCATTTAAAAATACCAGTCATATCTCTGTCTGATATTAATTTACTGTCCCTTAAATGTCAACCATCTCTTGGGGAAACCAGCCCTTTAATTGTGAACATTAGGAAAGAGACCATCTTTTAGACAGACAAATAAATGTGTCAAGCTGAGGGAGCAAAGGATGTCAATGTCTTTAAGAGAGAGACCTGGACCAAGCTTTGCAGAGTCTGCACCCTTCCTGGATTCACTTCCTTTCCCTTCAGTTGCTGCAAGTGACCAACTGAAGGTGAGAATGAGAAAAGAAATGGAAAGGGGGAGAAAAGAAAGTGTTTTACTCACAGATGTTGGATTCAGGAGTTTTTTTTCCTTCACTTCCGCTGTGACATCACAATGGAGCCCTGCCTGAATCAGCCAATAGGAATTACTGTATTCCGCGTTGTCGTCACCGGGTTCCTGTGCGCAGGCCCGGCGCTCCCCACCCCCACCCCCGCCCGTTGTTACTCCCGACCCTGAACAAGGCAGAAAAAAACCCGACAACAGAACCTCCTCGAGACAAGGTTTCCAGGCAACCGGCTGACGGCCAGAGCGAGAAGCCAATCGACGATCTCCCCTTGCCTACGACTGCGCATGTCCAAAGGAGGGGAAGCTGCTCATGTGCAGCGGATAGCCCGCCTCCTGACCTTTTTTCTGAGCTATTGACCAATGGGAAGAGTTGGAGGACCGGAAGGACTCTGGTCCTCCAGCTAATCAGCGCGGGCTTTGTGTGACTGCTGGATTGAACTTCACAAATTCCTCCTGTCTCCAACCTCTGTGAGTAAAACACTTTCTTTTCTCCCCCTTTCCATTTGTTTTCTCATTCTCACCTTCAATTGGTTACTTGGAGCAACTGAAGGGAAAGGAAGTGAATTCCTACTTGGCACAAAAAGTCATCGATTCTAGTATGACATTCATGTAGGGCTGGAAAGAAGTTTAAATCTCCGCCCCACGGGTGCAATTTAGCATGCCAAATCCACCTAATCTGCACATTTTTGGACTGTGGGAGGAAACCGGAGATCCCGTAGGGAACCCACACAGACACTTGGCGAATGTGAAAACTCCACACAGCCAGTCACCCGAGGCTGGAATTGAACCTGGGTCCCTGGAGTTGTGAGGCAGTAGTGCGAACTACCGTGCTACCGTTTCGACCCCAGTTGAGTTTAATCTAGATGCGTTTCCTGGAATAAAGCTATGTCGACTTTCTCCTTAAGAAAGGAGACAATCATTTTCCTTCTGATAGGGTGATAGGGTACATTCCCTGAGAAAATTTGAAGATTAACTGCCGCCATTAGTTAGGCGACAGAGAGAACAGGAACAGATTTTCACACCACAATCAGGTGTGCGCCATTACCCCCTCCTCCAACTCACTTTACACCAGAGGCACCAAAGTTTCCCCAAACTGCTCCTTTCACGGATAAAAGCCCCGTCTGTACCAGAGTACAATAAAGTCAACAACACATAAACCGTCCTATAATAACAAAAATACAAAAGAATCACCACCACAATAGATCCAAGGGGACATTCCTCAATAAGACTGAGAACCCTGAGGATTAACCCCATGGCCAGACTGTCGTTACCCTCAAAATACCTTCTCCAAAATGAGAAGAAAAGAAGGGCCAACAAGGGAATGGGGAGTGAATGTCCCTCCCACATTTTGGACCCACCCGTGAAGACCTGCATCCACCACCACCCACCCTTCGGCAATGGCACCACTCGGTTCTGCCATGATTAACGTTCAGATAATAGAAGAAAGATGATGGATAATAAGCAAACGGTATATCTACCATAACTGAGATAAGATAATACGAGTCCCTGTAACACTCAAGGAGAAGAAGACATTCAATCGGTGCTCACAGAATAACAACTCCTTTCAACAGGATAAAAGATAAAATATTCAGACAACAACACCATGATAGGGAAAGAGTCCAGATTAGAGCCTGAGTTAGTCCGAGCTGCAAACCATCCCTCCAAATCCTTGCCCTTCATGGATTTAACAAAGGCCAAGGCAGTAGTTGGATTATTGAAAGACTAGACGGACTTGTCAGGCACAATCTTCGGGTCACAGGATAAAGTGTGACATAATTCATTCCCGCTGCCTTGAGTTCCCTTCGAACTTCACCCAGGCTTCACATCCAGCTTGAGAAAACGTGGCAGCCGGTCCTCGAAGAACCTAACGGGAGCCTTACCCTCCACACCTTCTGGCAGGCCGACGACTCGGATGTTCTTTTCTGACCCTCGGTTCTCCAAGTTCTCCAGGACCTCCCCACGCCACTCAAGCATTTAATTCTTGCCTCCGCCGAGGAGGCATCTTGCTCAGTGTTTAGGATTCTCTCCTCCGGATCATTGAACCCCTTCATGGTGTTTTACGGCTCGGCCTCATGAGCTCACAGATATTGAGTCAGCACACTCAGCTTCTGGTCAATAACACGGAGAATGTCGCTGACATAGATCGGCCAATGATCCCACAGAATAGAACAGGCTCGAAGGGCTGAATGGCCAACTGCAGCTCGTATTTGTTATGATCTCTGTGTCCAGGACAGGAAGCAGTGAGCAGGGATCTGTCAATCAGCCTGAATCAGCACCTTCAGGAGAATTGGGAGGGTGAATATTAGATACAGTGAATGGAGGGAGAGTGTGTGGGATGGAGATTTACACCTTTTGGGGAATGAGAGAGGAAAGAATGTTCCAGAGAATCTCGAATTGTCTGTTCTGAATTTCTATCCTGTACTGACAGCGATGTCTATTATAAATTGTTTTCACAGGATATTAGAAGAGGAGGAATTACAGACAGAAATTTCAACCGTCACCTCTCAATCTGACTGAGTCTCTCAGTTCCTTCGAACTGAATATCATCAGACTTTGATTCGAGAAGGAGAAATGTTTGTCTGTTCTGTCTGCTTCAAAAGATTTTAAACATCAGTGTGACTGGAAAAGCATCGAGTGACACACACCCGAGTGAGAGTGTTCCAGAGCACTGACTGTGGGAAGAGCTTTAACCAGTTACACAGCCTGAAAAGTCATCCCACCATTCGCAGCGGGGAGAGACCGTACACGTGTTCTGTGTGTGGACAAGACTTCAACTGATCGACAAACCTGGAGAGACACAAGGACACCCCCACCCTGGAGAAACCGTGGAAATGTGGGGACTGTGGGAAGCGATACAGGGCTCCATCTCAGCTGGAAGCTCATCGGCGCAGTCACACTGGGGAGAGGCCGTTCACCTGCTCTCAGTGCGAGAAGGGATTCACTCAGTTACCCAGCCTGCAGAAACACCAGCGAGGTCACACTGGGGAGAGGCCGTTCACCTGCTCTCAGTGCGAGAAGGGATTCACTCAGTTACCCAGCCTGCAGAAACACCAGCGAGGTCACACTGGGGAGAGGCCGTTCACCTGCTCTCATTGTGAGAAGGGATTCGCTCAATTATCCACCCTGCGGATACACCAACGAGTTCACACTGGGGAGAGGCCGTTCACCTGCTCCAAGTGTGGGAAGGGATTCGCTCGGTTATCCAACCTGCGGATACACCAACGGGTTCACACTGGGGAGAGGCCGTTCACCTGCTCTAAATGTGGGAAGGGATTCACTCGGTTATCCATCCTGCGGAGACACCAGCGAGTTCACACTGGGGAGAGGCCGTTCACCTGCTCTCATTGTGGAAAGGGATTCGCTCGGTTATCCACCCTGCGGATACACCAACGAGTTCACACTGGGGAGAGACCGTTCACCTGCTCTCAGTGTGGGAAGGGATTCACTCACTTACCCAGCCTGAAGACACACCAGCGAGTTCACACGGGGGAGAGGCCATTCACCTGCTCTCAGTGTGAGAAGGAATTCAGTCAGTTATCCAGCCTGCAGTCACACCAGCGAGTTCACACTGGGGAGAGGCCGTTCACCTGCTCTCCGTGTGGGAAGGAATTCGCTCGGTTATCCAACCTGCGGAGACACCAGCGAGTTCACACTGGGGAGAGGCCGTTCACCTGCTCTCAGTGTGGGAAGGGATTCACTCAGTTATCCAGCCTGCAGACACACCAGCGAGTTCACACTGGGGAGAAGCCATTCACCTGCTCTCAGTGTGAAAAGGGATTCACTCAGTTATCCAGCCTGCGGTCACACCAGCGAGTTCACACTGGGGAGAGGCCGTTCACCTGCTCTCAGTGCGAGAAGGGATTCACTCAGTTATCCAGCCTGCAGACACACCAGCGAGTTCACACTGGGGGAAAAGCCATTCAATTGCTGTCAGTGTGAGAAGGGATTTACTTACTTATCCAACCTGCGGAGACACCAGCGAGTTCACACTGGGGAGAGGCCGTTCACCTCTCAGTGTGGGAAGGGATACTGTGTTTCCTCGTCCCTGCAAAGACACCAACAAGTTCACAAGTGATTACAGTGATGGATTCTGCTGTTATTATTTCTGCTTCAATTACATCCAGGACTGCATTTCGTTCTCTCTTCTCTTTCTCTCTCAGGGAATCTGAGACAGGAAAAGTGATGCAACCGTGGCGAACAAGAAAATTAAAAATCGATTAGATCAAAGGAAGAGGCTCATAAAGTGGCAAAAGTAAGTGTAAGCTTAAGGATTGGCAACTTGTTTTCCAATTTAGCAAAGAAGGATCAATAAACTGATCAAGAGAAAATAGAATATGAGAACAAACTGGCGAGAAACATAAAAACCAACTGGAAAAGCTCCAACAGGAATGTGAAAAGGAAAAGATCAGCAAAGACCAATGTGGGTCCATTCCAGGCAGATACAGGAGAGTTTATAATGGGGAATAAGGAAATGGCAGAGAAACTAAACAATGTGTGTCTGTCCTCACGGAGGAAGAAACAGAAATTGCCCCAAAAACACTGGAGAACCAAGGGACCAGTGAGCACAAGGGACTGAAAGAGATTCGTATTAGTGAAAATGTACCACTGGAGAAATTAATGTGGCTGAAAATTATGTATTAATAAGTCCCCAAAAGCTGCTGCTCTACATCCCAGAGTGTTGAAAGAGGCGGCTGTAGAGATAGTGGATACATTGGTGATCATCTTTCAAAATTCTATAGATTCTGGAATGCTTCCTGCAGATTGGAAGGTGATAAATGTAACCCCACTATTTAAGGAGGGAGAGAGGAAACGGGTAACCACAGACCCATTAGCCTGACATCAGTAGGAGGGAAAATTCTACAATCTATTATAAAGGATGTGATAATATACGAATTAGGAGCAGGAGTAGGCCACTCGGCCCCTCGAGCCTGCTCCACCATTCAATAAGTTCACGGCTGAACTGATTGTAACCTCAACTCCACACAGGCCCGTTTAAAAATAAATCTGGTTGCAAGAGCCTTTCAACATCCCAATGATACTAAAGAACAGGGGGGAGGAATTAAATACCATCACTGGAGAAGTAGCATTAGACAAACTAATGGGGCTAAAGGCAGATAAATCCACTGGCCCTGGTGGTTTGCTTCCTAGGATCCTAAAAGAAATGGCTGCAGAGACAGTGGGTGCATTGATTGTAACTTTCCAAAAATCCTTGGTTTCTGGAGAAATACTGGAGGATTGGATAACTGCCAATGTAACACCCCTATTCAAAAAGGGAGGGAGGCAATTAAGGCAGTAATAGCATATTTAGCAAATTATAATCTGATCAAGTAGAGTCAGCATGGTTTCATGAAAGGGCTAGTTTTTAGAGGAAGTCTCAACCAGAGTGGATAGAGGGGGACCAGTAGATGTGTTGTATTTAAACTTCCAGAAGGCCTTTGACAAGGTCCTCACAAAAAGGTGAGCATAAGAGCCCATGGAGTTGGAGGTAGTATATTGACATGGATAGAGAATTGGCTAATGAGCAGGAAACAGTGAGTGGGGAGAAGGGGTTCTCTTTCAGGTTGGTGACCTGTAACCAGTGGGGTTCCACAGGGATCAGTGCTGGGATCGCAACTGTGTACAATTTATATTAATGACTTGGAGGAAGGAAGCAAACTTACTGCCCAAATTTGAAGACAACACAAAATAGGTGGAAATTGTGAGGGAGATACAAACAGTTTGCAAAGAGACATTGATAGGTTAAGTAACTGGACAAAACATTTGCAAATGAAGTATAATGTAGGAAAATGTGAAGTTGTTCATTTTGGAAGGGAGAACAAAAGAACAGTATTATTTAAACGGAGAAAAAATGCAGAAAGCTGCAACACAAAGGGACTTGGGGGAACTTGTGCAGGAAACACAGGAAGCTAGCAGACAGGTGCAGCAGGTAATCAGGAAGCTAATGGAATGTTGGCCCTGATTCCAAGGGGGTTGGAGTATAAGAATCGGGAAGTCTTGCTGCAGCTGGACAAGGTGCTGGTGACACCACATCTGAAGAACTGTGGGCAGTTTTGATCCCCTTATTTAAGGAAAGGTATTATTTCATTGGAGGAGGTTTAGAGAAGGTTCACTATGTTGATCCCAGGTATGGAGGGATTGTCTTAGGAGCAAAGGTTAAACAGGTTGGGACTCTACTCATTGGAAGTTAGAACAATGAGAGGTGATCTCATTGAAACAGACAGGATTCTTAAGGAGTTTCACAGGGTAAATGCTGAGAGGATGTTTCCCCTTATGGGAGGGTCTCGGACCACAGGGCATCGTCTCAGAATAAACCGGTACCAATTTAAAATTGAGATGAGGAGGAATTTCTTCTCTGTGGGTTGTGAGTTTTTCGAACTGTGGGGAGAGCATCCGTGAATATATTTAAGGTGGAGATAGATTCTTGATCAGTGAAAGAATCAAGCACTATGGGGAAAGGGCCGGAAAGTGGACATGAGGAATGTCGGATCACCCGGGATTGAATGGCGGGGCAGACCCGAAGGGCCGAACGGCCGACTCCTGTTCCTATTCCTCATGGTCTTATTCCCACTGACCCCCCAATAACCCTTCATCCCCTTGCTAAACAAGAATCTATCCAATTCTACCTTTAAAATATTCAAACACTCTGCTTCCACTGCCCTTTGAGGAAGAGACTCTCAACCCTTTGAGAAAAAATGTTCTCCTTTAGCTTAAATGGGCAAGTTATTACTTTTAAAGTGACTCTAATTTCTAGATTCTCCAACCAGAGGAAACATCCTTTCTATATCCACCCTGTCAATAAACATTTGATGGAACATCTGGGTAACAGTGATCATAGGGAAGTTCTTGTTTGTCATTGATTCTGTGATAACTGAACATAATGAAACCAAAGTGTATGAATCAATTCACTCAATACGGTATTGCACTATGTGAGTCTCGAGCTCAGGTGCACTCCTCCTTGGCAAGTGACTTGTGCCATATTGTCTTAGGCCACAGGACTAATACTGAATGAGAATCTCTGTTACATTTTCTGACAGGATTAGGGGATGTATGTGATGTTTCTTGTAGTTTAATTGTGTGTGTCAGTGCTGGAGAAATGTCTTAAATTGTATTCACTTAACTAAAAGCAAAATAGTCACTTTCCTTCAAAGTATACACAGATTTTCCCAATGGTATGGGGGGCTTATTTAGCACAGTGGGCTAAATAGCTGGCTTGTAATGCAAAACAATGCCAGCAGCGCGGGTTCAATTCCCGTACCGGCCTCCCCAAACAGGCGGCGGAATGTGGCGACGAGGGGCTTTTCACAGTAACTTCATTGAAGCCGACTTGTGACAATAAGCGACTGTTGTTATTATTATTAGTTTCTGTAATGGTGTTGTAGTTACGTAGTTTGTGACTTTCATTTCTTAGAAACATGTAATTTATAAATAGAAAATGGTATTTTGTAATGTATATCTTGCTACATGAACTTCAGAACACCAATCACCTTTATGGATTTATTTTTTCGTATTCTGTAGTAATTGCTGTATTAGTTTAAGTTTGTGTATCTCTTATACTTTTAGTATTTGTATTTAAGCAACTTGCATCAGCAATCACTAAGAAGTTACACATAACACCTGAGCTGTATCAGTTAGGACGATGAGCCTGACGAACATCAATCATGAGGAAGTGACACCATATATCCTCTTATTACAAGTACGTAGACACACAAATTACCTGTGTTACCTTGTTGTCTTAGTGCAAAAGCTAGAAACTTAATAAAACAGCAGGGAACTGCCACAAAGAAAATGATGTACCTACAACTGACCGAGATCCAGGGTAACCAATCAGGAGTTATGGGGAAATTACATCGACAAGATGACCAATGTCCTTCAGAGAGCAATCAGACATTGATCGTGTCCCATTTAACCAATCAGAGACTGATCATGGGCTTCATGGGCCAATCAGAACTACAGGTTGCTACCGACCCTGAATAGAAAGGGTTAATGAGCTAAAATTCTCTGGAGCTCGGTGCACAACACAACATGAAGGAAGAGGATAGACTTCAGTCAACAGAACAAGAGACCCAGTCACAGTCAGAGACCCAGTCACAGTCACGCAGAAGTCGAGAGCTGGTGACCCAGAGTGAACGGACTGATCCACTGCCTTTGTTAATTATTGTGATTTTGTACTTATTACAATTAACTTAATAAATTCTGTGACAAAATTCTTGTACCCAGAATGGTCTGTAACTAGTCAGGAGCTGCAGGTTCCTTTCAGGGAACTTTCACAACTTATTCTGACGCGTAATTGATTTGAGGATTACAATTGAGATTGGAGCCAAACCCAGATCTTACAATAGGATCGAATTTCACATTCCATTTGTGTAACCTGCACTAACAGTGATGGCTTTTGTAAACTAATTTTACAGGATATTAGAAGGGGAGGATTTACAGAGAGAAATTTCACACCATACATCATGTCAAGATCTGACAATCACTCAATTCATGGGAACTGAATATCATCAACCTTCAAATCTAGAAGACATGTTTGTGTGCTCTTCTGATGAGATGTTTAAACATTTAAACAAAGATGGAAATTTCAGAACACATTTCTCCATCTTGTATTTTTTAATATTTTGTTCGCCCGTTAAATGTCCTCGACCATTGGACGTTTCATTACAGAACTCAGCTCGAAGACATCAAAACTTCTATCCGTCCTTGCCTGTGTCACCCCGGTATCTGCTGTCCACGGGGACTTTCCTTTAATCAGAGCCCTCAGTGGATCCTGTTCCTGACAACAGGTTGTTGTGGGACAAATGCCACTCGGAATCCAGAGTTAGTTAAAGTTTGGGAATCTTTATTACAAACATGCAGGGAATGCTTCAGTGAACCGAAGCATCTCAAGGAGTAGTTACAATAACACACATTTATACACAGTACAGTTACAGCTGTTTTGTCTGCAAGTTAGTGGGAAAGTACAGGACGTAAAGGAAACACCTCGAAAACAGCTCACTTATCGGCTGTAGTGACTTCATCTCACAAAACACATTTGGGAAAACAATAGCCAGACCAGTAATCCAGAGACCCAGGGTAATGCAATAGGGATCCAGATTCAGCAGATGGTGAAATTTAAATTAATTAAAAATCTGGAATTAAAAGTCATCGATGACGTGAAAGCATTGTCGATAGTTGTAAAAACCCATCTGGTTTCTTTTACATCCACCTGTAGAGGGGGAAAAACACTATTCACTATCCAGGATAAAATAAATGTACTTCAGCCTTTGTGGATCATTTCCAGTGGAAATGTGCTCTCCCAGGCTCAAAGAGCATCAGCCCACTGGAAGCAAAGTCGTAAGACTGGCAAGTCCAGCAGAAAGAAACCCTCCGACGCTCCCACTTCACCAAGTGTCAGAATGATTTGATTTGATTAAATTTATTCAGATGCACCGAGGTACAGTGAAATGTATTGTTCTGCGTATAATAGACAGATCATTTTATACATGAAAAAACATAGGACATATGATAAATACACAATATAAATACATAGACATCGGATGAAGCATACAGAGTGTAGTGCTGCTCAGTAGAGAAGATGTATGGCAAGATCAGTTCAGTCCATAAGAGGGTCATTCAGGAGTCTGGTAACAGCGGGAAAGAAGCGGTTTTGAATCTGTTATTGTGAGTTTTCAGACTTTTGTGTCTCCTGTCCAATGGAAGAGATTGGAAAAGAGAATAACCTCGGTGGGAGGGTCTTTGATTTTGCTGCCCGCTTTCCCAAAGCAGCGGGAGGTGTGGACGGAGTCAATGGATGGGAGGCGGGTTTGTGTGAGGGACTGGGCTGTGTTCACAACTCTCTGTAGTTTCTTAGACTTGGGCTGAGCAGCTGCCAGACCAAATGTCATGGGAGTGTCCCTTTAAGAAATGTTTTTGTCTTATCACATGGCTTCAGTGATGTCATTGTGTGGGTGGAGCTTGGCTGTGGCTCTGGGAGTTGGTTTTACTTTCGCTTTGGTTTGAACCTGTTTTATGGTTCTGAGTTTTTTGCTTTTGTTTTCCCATTTTTGGCTGCTGTACTCAGAAAGAGGAGTATTTTGGCCCGTCTCTCGATCTTCATTTTAAAAGCTGTTTCCAGGCTGCTTGATAACTTGAAAATAAATAATTGCTTTCTGGAAGGAATTCAAACCTGCTGTTTTGGAAAGGAAACAGGAGCATCCAAACCAGGTCTTGAGTGCTGTGTGCTGGGCCACACCTTTCAAAAAGAGGCATTGGCTTATGGGATCTTGTTATTAAATTGGAACAGTTAAAGGGGGAAATTTATTCAGGGTTATACATAGATTACTGTAGCTGTGTGGGGTATTTATGTTTGTAATTTATAAAAATGCTTACTCTGTGTGTTTATAAAAATATTAACTAAATTTGTAGAATAAAGCTTGTTTTGATTAAAAGTACTTAAGGCCTCTGTTGAATAACACCTGAAAGGCAGGTCCCTGTGCCCATCGTAGCCAAAATCAAGAAACAGTTGTAGGTCAGGTGATCTCCATGATACACTTTGGAGTTTTCTAAACCCTGGCCCATAACACAAGCTGTGATGCAGCCAGATAAGATGTTTTCTATGGTGCACCTGTAAAAATTGGTAAAAGTCAATGATAATAATCTTTATCATTGTCACAAGTAGGCTTACATTAACACTGCAATTAAGCTACTGTGAAAATCCCCCAGTCGCCACACTCTGGCGCCTGTTCAGGTTCACTGAGGGAGAATTCAGAATGTCTAATTCACCTAACAAGCATGTCTTTCGGGACTTGTGGGAGGAAATAGGAGCACCAGGAGTAAACCCACACAGACACAGGGAGACATGCAGACTCCACACAGACAGTGACCCAAGCGGGAATCGAACCTGGGATGCTGGCGCTGTGAAGCAACAATGTTAACCACTGTGCTACCATGCCACCCATGTAGCAATTAATGTGGACATGCTGAATTTCCTTATTTTCCTGAGGAAGTACAGGTTTATTGGTCCTAGCGTCGATGTGGGTGGACCAGGACAGAATGCTGGTGATGTGCACATCTCAGAATTTGAATCTCCACCTCCACCCCATTGATGCAGACAGGAGTGTGTACGATACTTCGCTTCCTGAAGTCAATGACCTGCTCCTTAGTTTTGCTGGCATTGAGGGCGAGATTGTTGTCATTACACCACGCCACTAGGTTCCCTATCTCCCTCCTGTACTCTGACTCGCCGTTATTTGATATCTGACCTGTTACGATCGTGTCATCAGCAAATTTGTAGATGGAGCGGGAGCAGATTTTGCCACACAGTCGTGTGTGTATAATGAGTGTAGTAGGGGGCTAAGTACGCAGCTTTGTGGGGCCCCGGTATTGAGGACTATCATGGAGGAAGTGTTCGAGATCCGAACCACTATGGTCGTGTTATGACCAAACATGATGTTGTTGAAAATACGGAAAAATATGTCATTTGAAACATGGAAGGGGCAATATCTGGTCTGAGAGAAACATGAGAGGATACAGGGAAAGATCCCACAAAAGGTTAATAGCAGCTGCAAAGAGCAGGATTATAAAATGCAGATTATTTCTCACAAGCAGTCTTAGCAAACACACAGGATTCATGTATTAAGCTAAAACAATGGCTCACACCTTCATTGAATGTAACTATCTCAGGAAGTATCTGGAAAAGCATGGATGAGAGTTTCAATTGAATTAAGTGACTAATGTTTAAAACAGGCAGGTCTTTCAAGTCATAACCAAGTGAAATTTTCGCATACAGTTAAAAGGAAAGGTTTCACACCTTCATTGAAATTAACTCTCTTAGTAAACAGCTGGAAAGGATGGATGATGTTCAGTTGAATTTGGTGTCAATTCCAAGTGTGAAATTCTACTGACATCAAGGAAATTAAAGAAAATTGGAGACAACCTGTCTACGAGAAACATAATTTAAAGTCAAAATCAAAGGCAAAGTTATGAGCTGGGGACAATTGGAAAATTAAATTATTCAAATGACAGGAATTAAAAGTAACACCTATTGAAACCAAAGCATCTTTGAATATCACAAAGCAACTTTGAACATCACAAAGGACAATGTAATCAGATCTGAGAGGTGAGGTTATGCCCAAAATGAATACTTAGTTGTATTAAAATGTTCAGATCAAAGATACTTTTTTTTAAAAATAATTTTTATTGGAATTTTTTACAGAACATATAAAAATATAACAACAAGTATAGCAAAAAGCAGTAATATGCAACTAACAGCCCCATAACACCCACAATTCCCCCCATACCATACCGTAACATCACATGTATCACACTCCCCCCAATCAAAGATACTTTTTGACAATCAAAGTGAAATAAGTTAATTTACAATAATGTAATAAAAACTTAATATTTGTCAGAAATGGAATATAAACCCAGGGAGCAGAACCAGAAGGGAAGGGGAGGAGAACTCAGAGAGAGGAGAGAAGCATATTCAGCTTTCACAGCTCGGTCATGGCAAAGGCAAGACGAGCAGCCAAGCTTGAACAGCTATACTTCTAAGGAAGACTAGAATTTAAACAGGAGTCAGAGTCAGCTGAGAGATAGCTAGCAGAGCCAGCTCTTATAGCTCAATACACGGGATCGACAACACACAGCAACAGAGCTAACCAGTGAACACATCTCAAGAAGACCAGGCTTTAAAGATTGATTGTCAAGGTGGGCCTGAAGGTCCCTTCAACCAACCAGCAGGATCCAGAAGCAAGACCTTTTTACCTTTCTGTAAAGAAAGTGTTTGCAGCTTTTAAAAGAAAAAATATAATAATAACATAACTTAACTTAACCTGAAAAAGTGGTTATTCCTGAAGTCTACTTTACTTACTTAGCAATGCAGGACCCAGGACATTGATGCTACTAAGTGGTAAGTAGATAAAATCTTCGGTGAAGGTATGGGTTATACCTGGGGATAACTTGAAAATACAGTTTGACCTGAATAGCACCCACCGAAGCCAGCATCGGAGTCAGGGAGTGAGAATCCCTGTTCACCATTTAGAATGTCGGCCCTTTTTGGTATAGGGGGAATTCTAAGAATAATGGTGAGTTTTCAAAATCAATGTGGATGGATTTGGAGCCACATTTTGCCATGCAGTCGTGTGTGTATAGGGAGTGCAGCCTTGCGGGGCTCCTAAATTGAGAACCATCATGGAGAAGGTGTTGTTGTTTATCCTTACTGATTGTGGTCTATGGGTCAGGAAGTTGAGGATCCAGTTGCAGAGAGAGGAGCCTAGTCCTAAGTTTTGGAGTTTTGAAATGAGCTTGGCTGGGATTATGGTGTTGAAGGCAGAGCTGTAGTTAATGAATAGGAGTCTGACATAGGAGTCCTTGTTGTCGAGATGCTCCAGGAATGAGTGTAGGGCCATGGAGATGGCGGTGGCAGGTAGGACCATGGCGCCTGCGGTGGACAGGTAGGACCATGGCGGTATGCGAATTGCAGTGGATGAAGGCACTCTGGGTGTCTGGAGTTGCCGTGTCTCATGGCCAACCTCTCGAAGCTCATATCATAATGATCGATGCCAAGGCCACCGGATGGTAGTCATTGAGGCACGTTGCCTGGTTCTCCTTTGGCACCGGTATGGATGGTGGTCTTCTTGAAGCAGGTGGGAACCTCGGAACGGAGTAGGGAGAGGTTGAGGATGTTCGCGAACACAATCGCCAGCTGGTCTGCGCACGATCAGGGATCTCCTCTGGACCCTTTGCTTTCCGAGGGTTCACTTTCAAGAAGGCCGATCTGACTTTGGAGGCTGTGACGGTGGGCACGGGTGTGCCCAAGGCTGCTGGGGCAGTTTGTTGGTTTCCTGCTCGAAACAAGAAATCAAATGCATGGCGTTTGTCGGGGTGCGCTGTTGCTGAAGATTCTACTCGGCTTTGCTTTGTAGCCCATGATGTTGATTGAGCCTTGCTACAACTGAGGAGAGTCCCTGTCATTAGTCTGTGACTCTAGCTTAGTTTGGTATTGTCTCTTAGGAGTCCCTGATGGCTTTACAGAGGTCATATATAGATTTCTTGTACAGGTCAGGGTTGACTGCCTTGAATACCTCAGACGTGGCCTTCAGTAGGGAGTGAATCTCCCAATTAAGCGATGGTTTCTGGTTGGGTAACATACATACTACCTTCTTTTGCACGCAATCTTCTACACACTTACTGATGAAGTCTGCGATGGTGCTGGCAAACTCGGTTAGGTTGGCTGCCGGGTTCTTGAATATGGACCAGTCCACTGACTCCAAGCAGGAGGAGCTCTTCCTTTGCCTCAGACCAGCATTGCACAACCTTCTTAACCGAATTCTCTGCTTATGTTTCTGCTTGTATGCCAGGAGAAGGAGCACCATCTTGTGGTCCGATTTTACGAAGTGCGGTGCCCTTGATGTTTGTGTAGCAGTGGTCAAGGATGTTGGGGTCCCTGTTGGGGCAGGAGATGTGTTGGTGGAATTTTGGCAGTACACTCTTGAGGCCTGGTTAAAGTCCCCGGCCACGATGAACAAGGCCTCCGGGTATTCTGCTTCATTATTATTTATAGTGGTTACAATTCATCAAGCGCCTTCTTCACTTCCGCCTGGGGTGGGATGTAGACCGCTGTGATGATGGCAGAAGTGAACTCCGTGGAAGGTAGTATGGACGGTACTTCACAGTCAGGTATTCCAGGTCCGGGGAGCAGTAGTTCACCAGGGTCACCACGACTGAGCACCAGGAGGAGTTGGTGAGGAGGCAAACCCCTCCACCCACTCCAGTTTCAGTCCTGGATGTGATTAACAGCAGGAATAACAACAGAATCCAACCAGTCATCACTTGTGAACCCTGTCTCAGCATGTTGGACGGCTGAGTGAATCCCTCCCCACAGTGAGAGCAGGTGAATGGCCTCTCCCCGGTGTGAATGCGCTGGTGTTCCATCAGTACCCGAGAGCTTTTGAAACCCACTCCCAACAGTTGGAGCATTTAAAGGGTCTCTCATTGGTGTGAGTGACATTGTGGCTCAGCAAGTGATGACTGAGTGAATCTTTTCCCAGTCGGAGAGGTTAACGGGATCTCCCCGGTGTGACCTCGCTCGTGTTTGATCAGGTTGGATGAGGTTCTAAAGCTCTTTGTGCAGTGAGAGCAGCTGAACGGTCTCTCCTCAGAGTGAACGCGCTGGTGGGACATCAGTCGCTGTGAGCTTTTGAAACCCCTCCCACAGTCAGAGCATTTAAAGGGCCTGCTCGCGGTGTGAGTGACATTGTGTTTCAGCAGGCTGGATAATTGAGTGAATCCCTTATCACACACAGTGCAGATGAATGGCTTCTCCCCCGTGTGAAGTCGATGGTGTGTCTGCAGGTTGGATAACTGAGTGAATCCCTTATCACACACAGAGCAGATGAATGGCCTCTCCCCGGTGTGAGCGCTCTGGTGTCTCTTCAAGTGTGATAACCGAGTGAATCCCTTATCACACACAGTGCAGATGAATGGCCTCTCCCCAGTGTGAACTCGCTGGTGGTTCTCCAGGTGGGATAACTGAGTGAATCCCTTCCCACACACAGTGCAGCTGAATGGCCTCTCCCCGGTATGAACTCGCTGGTGGCTCTGCAGGTTGGATAACTGAGTGAATCCCTTCCCACACACAGTGCAGCTGAATGGCCACTCCCTGGTATGAACTTGCTGGTGGTTCTGCAGGTTCGATAACCGAGTGAATCCCTTCCCACACACAGTGCAGCTGAATGGCCTCTCCCCGGTATGAACTCGCTGGTGGCTCTGCAGGTTGGATAACTGAGTGAATCCCTTCCCACACACAGTGCAGCTGAATGGCCACTCCCTGGTATGAACTTGCTGGTGGTTCTGCAGGTTCGATAACCGAGTGAATCCCTTCCCACAGTTAGAGCAGGTGAATGGCCTCTCCCCAGTGTGAACTCGTTCGTGTCTCCGCAGGTTGCCAATGTCAGTGAATCCCTTTTCACACTGAGAGCAGGTGAAAGGCCTCTCTCCAGTGTGACTACGTTGATGCCTTGCCAGCTCGTGTGGGGCTCTGAATCCCTTCCCACAAACAGAGCAGGTGAACGGCCTCTCTCCAGTGTGACTACGCTGATGCCTTTCCAGCCTGTACGGGCCTTTGAATCCCTTCTCACAGTCCTCACATTTCCATGGTTTCTCCATGATCCGGGTGATCTTGTGGTCTCACCACGTTGGACGATCAGTTGAAGCCTCGTCCACATACAGAACACGTGTACAGTCTCTCCCTGCTGTGAATGGTGTAGTATTTTTTCAGGTTGTGTCACTGGTTAAAGCTCTTTCCACAGTCAGTGCTCTGTAACAGTCTCAGTGTCAGTCTCAGTGCTTTTCCAGACACACCGATGTTTAAAATCTCTTGAGGCAGACAGAATAGACAAACATTTTTCCTTCTAGATTCAAAGGCTGATGATATTCGGTTCCCGAGAATTGAGTGACTCAGTCAGTTCTTGACGTGATATTTAGTTTGAGATATCCACCTCAAACTTCTCTCGTTCTAACTTCCTGCAAAAAGATTTTATAAAAATCATCACTGTCAGTACAGGATAGAAATTCAGAACCGACAATTCTAGTTTCTATTGAACATTGTTAGCGCTCTCTCTTTCCCTCAAATGCTCTAAATCTCCATCCCACACACTCTCCCTCCATTCTCACTCTACTGTATCTATATTCACCCTCCCAATTCTCCTGAAGGCACTGAATCAGGCTCATTGATAGATCAATGCTCACTGCTTCCTGTCTTGGACACAGAGGCTGCCAGACAGATATATGTCTATGTTACTGGACGATAGATGTGTGTAATATACAGACTGGATTCACTTCCTTCCCCTCCCAATTCTTATGAAGGTGCTGATTGATGCTGATCAACAAATCTAAACTCATTACAACCTGTACAAGAATATATTTGTATACGAGTATATTTACTGATTAGCGATGAGGTGATTCTGAGGAATTTTATTTAGTCATGGAGTGATCATGATCAGGAACCCACTGCCCACAAGAGTTGTGGAAGTGGAAATGATCAATAATTCAAAACAAAATATGAAGAAAATAAGCTTTCAGGGGAACAGGGATATAGAGGGGGAATGGGACTGACTGGATTACTGTACAGAGAGTCAGCATTGACTTGAGTTCCCAAATGGATTCTGTCAGTGCTGCAATGACTGTATGACTGGAAATATATAATGTAGGTAAAGTACTACATTACAAAACTAGAAATAAGAATACATGTATTTTATTACAGAACCATCAATAGTATATCTAATACATTCCATATAACACGAGATATATCTCTGTCCAATATAACATTTTAAAAATTCATTTACATGGTGTGGACGTCGATGGTTAGGCCCGCATTTATTGCCCATCCCTAGTTGCCCTTCAGAAGGGAGTGATGAGTTGCCTTCTTGAACCGCTGCAGTCCTTGAGCTGTAGGTACATCCCCTGTGCTGTCAGGGAAGTAGTTCCAGGATGTTGCCCCAGCAACAATGAAGGAAGTGCAATATATTTCCAAGTCCGTCTGGTGAGTGACTTGGAGGTGAACCTCCAGGTAGTGGGGTTCCCAGGTATCTGCTGCTCTTGTCCTTCTAGATATTAGTGGTCATGGGTTTGGAAGGTGCTGTCGGAGGAACCTTGGTCAGTTACTGCATCTTGTAGATGATACACACGGCTGCCACTGTTCGGCAGTGGCAGAGGGTGTGAATATTCGTGGAATGGGGAGCAGTCAAGCTGGCTGCTTTGTTCTGGATGGTGTACAGCAGCATCTTGAGTGTTGTTGGAGCTGCACTCAACCAGACAAGTGGTGATTATTCTATTACACGCCTGACCTGTGCCTTGTATATGGTGGACAGGTTTGGGGGTCAGGAGGTGCATGACTTGCTGTAGTCTTTGGCCTGCCCTGGTAACCACAGTATTAATATGGCTGGTCCAGTTCAGTTTCTGATCAATGGTAACCCTCAGGTTGTTGGTTGTGGAGGATTCAGAGATGCTAATGCCACTGAATGTCAAGGAGCGGTGGTTAGATCCTCCTTTGTAGGAGATGGTCAGTGCCTGGCACTTGTGTAGCACAAATATAACTTGCCACTTATCAGTCCACATCTGGATACTGTCCAGGCCATGCTGCATTTGGACATGGACTGCTTCATTATCTGAGGAGTCATGAATGGTCCTGAACATTGTGCAGTCATTCACAAACATCCGCACTTCCCACCTTGTGATGAAAGGGAGGTCATTGATGAAGCAGCTAAAGAAGGTTGGGCCTAGGAGTGTGCCTTGAGGCACTCCTGGAGCTGAGATGATTGACCTCCAACCACCACAACCATCTTCTTTTGTGCCAGGTATGACTACAACCAGCGGGGAGTTTCCCCCAATTCCCATTGACTCCAGTTTAACTGGGGCTCCTTGATGCCATACTTGGACAAATGCTGCCCTGATACCAAGGGCAGTCACTCTCACCTCACCTCTGGCATTCAGCTCTTTTGTCCATGTTTGAACCAAGGCTGTAATGAAGTCAGGAGCTGAGTGACCCTGGTGGGACCCAAACTGAGCGTCCGTGAGCAGGTTTTGCTGAGTAAGTGCCAATTGATAGTGCTGTTAATGACTCCATCCATCACTTTGCTGATGGTGGAGAATATTCTGACAGGGAAGTCATTGGTTGGGTTTGATCTGTCCTGTTTACTGTTCCCTTCAATGTCAGCCACCTCCTGGTGAAACCAGCCTTTTAAATGTGAACATTAGGAAAGAGACCATCATTTTAGCCAGACAAATAAACGTGTCAAGCTGAGGCGCAAAGGATGTCAATGTCTTTAAGAGAGAGAGAGACCTGGGCCAAGCTTTGCAGAGTCTGTACCCTCCCTGGATTCACTTCCTTTCCCTTCAGTTGCTGCAAGTGACCAATTGAAGGTCAGAATGAGGAAAGAAATGAAAAGAGGGAGAAAAGAAAGTGTTTTACTCACAGATGTTGGATACAGGAGGAGATTTCAGTCAGTGTGCAGCTGAAGCTCATTCAGGGTTGGGGGAACAACAGCTTTGCTCGGCACAAACCTCCATGTCCAGCTTCCACATTGAGACAATGGGGGAACTCTCTGATTGGCGGAGGGACAGAGTCCTTCCGGTCCTGCAGTCTTCCCATTGGTCACAGCTCAGCAGTGTCAGCGGAGGTGAGCTCCCTCTGCACATGCGCAGCTTCCCCTTCCCTCAGACATGCGCAGTCCTGTATCCGGTTTGGGGGCGGGTCACCACCGACGGCCGGAACTGTCATCCGGTTGCTTGGAAACCTTGACTCGAGGATATGTGGGGAAGGGGAAAAATGCTCCCGCGACTGCGCGCGCTGGGCAGTGACGTCACCGCAGAGCGGATTCACTCCTATTGGCTGATTTAGAGGATGAGGTGCTTTGTGATGTCACAATGTGGAGGTTGGACAATGAGTTTTAGACTAAAACTTCCTCCTCTGGGCAACATCTGGGAGCAAATCAATGTCTCCCCCTTTCAGAAGGTCATAAGATATAGGAGCAGAACCCTTCAACCCGATTAAAAATCTGTCTAACTCCTCCGTAAATTTACTCACTGTGCCAGCTCCACCGCATTCTGGGGTAGTGAATTCCACAGATTCACAGCCCTTTGAAGAAGCAGCTTCTCCTCACCTCTGTTCTGAATTTGCTACCTCTTATCCGAAGACTATTCCTCTCGTTCTCAAATGCCCCACAAGAGGCAGCAGCCGCTCCAAGTCTACTTTATCTTTCCATTTTACATAGATTTACATAGAACATACTGTGCAGAAGGAGGCCATTCGGCCCATCGAGTCTGCACCGACCCACATTAAGCCCTCACTTGCACCGACCCACATTAAGCCCTCACTTCCACCCTATCCCCATAACCCAATAACCCCTTCTAACCTTCTTGGTCACCTAGGGCAACTTATCATGGCCAATCCACTTAACCTGCACGTCTTTGGACTGTGGAGGAAACCAGAGCACCCGGAGGAAACCCTCGCAGACACGGGGAGAACATGCAAACTCCGCACAGACAGTGACCAGCGGGGAATCGAACATGGGACCCTGGCGCTGTGAAGCCACAGTGCTGTCCACTTGTGCTACCATGCTGCCCAATAAGAAGGCGGATGTTCTGCGAGGTGATAGGGACTTGTTTGTCTGGCAGTCTGCATGGAGAATTTCAGGCCTCTGTCCAGGACCGGGAAGCAGTGAGCATAGATCTGTCAATCAGCCTGAATCAGCACCTTCAGGAGAATTGGGAGGGTGAATATTACATACAGCAGAGTGAGAATGGAGGGAGAGTGTGTTGGATGGCGATTTACAGCTTTTGAGGAATGAGAGAGGAAAGAATATTTCATAGGAACTAGAATTGTCTGTTCTTAATTTTCATTTGTTTTACGGGATATTAGATAATTTACCGAAAATAAGACTTCAAGATTTGGAAGAGTCAGTTGGTTATGGGCAGCATGGTGGCACGGTGGTTAGCACTGTTGCTTCACAGCTCCAGGGTGCCAGGTTCGAATCCTGGCTTGGGTCACTGTGCGGAGTCTGCACGTTCTCCTCGTGTCTGCGTGGGTTTCATCCGGTGCTCTGGTTTCCTCCCACAAGTCCCGAAACGCATGCTGATAGGTAATTCTGGACATTCTGAATTCTCCCTCTGTACCCAAACAGGCGGCGGAATGTGGCGACTAGGGGCTTTTCACGGTTATTTCATTGCAGTGTTAATGTAAGCTGACTTGTGACAATAAAGATTATTATTATTTATCAGGATCTGAATATCATCATGTAATGAACTCCAATTGGCTTTATTGGTTGGCCAATTGGAGTATGAGCTCCCTCAATGATAGCTCATTGAGGGGGCCCATATAATCACCTGTGTAGGCTTTGTGAGCCAGTCTTAAGTTGACTGGACTGCTAGCAGCACTGTTTGTAGCTGCTCCTGTAATATCGTTATTGTAAATAAATATTGGTGTGGTGATGGAACTCCTGCCTCCCGTGGATTACTACACATCAGGAGAACCATCACTGCAAGATACTTCTGGGGTGAAGGTTTTCCAGTCAGGCAAAGGAATAGAATGGAAGTAAACACAGGATCGAAGAGTCACATTGGACTGGTTCCAGGAGAATTGAGCGGCAACTTCAGCGACGTAACCATGGAGTGTGGTTTTTTATTGTGTTAAAAATAAAAGGGCAACGTTCTATTTATAGTTCAATGGATAGGTTCCCTATAAAAATAGTGTTTAGGCATTGTTGTTTCTAGTTTGTTGCAAAGTTTTTGTCTTATGATTCTTTAGTTTGTTCACCGGGTTTAGAATTTATCTTTTGAAGTTACTGATCTTTTCAGAGATCTTAAACAGTTGGTTTAGAGCCACAAGTTTCAACTTTCCATTTAAGCCTCAGGCAACTTGCTGTCTCTCTGTTGCTCATGTCAATGACAGCCTAGTAACAGAGCTGAGGGCTGGAGATGCCGTCACTCCTTGCAGGAGCTGGAATCAGTAGAAAGAAGAACCATAGTTTCTGGTTGAGCTTTGTGTTAGCTGCCTGACCATGATGACCGTATATAAATAGCTAACCAGGTATTATGTTGTGATAAGGGTTTAGAAACAGACCCTGGGTGGACAAGTTCACTGAAGCTGTGGGCTTGTCAGCTGTACGGTGAAACCAGGCATCCAACAGCCACAGAGACCTCTAATATTGGACACTTGTTTAACCCTGTTCTGTATCTACCTGATACTGGGGTTGTTATAATTAATCTGACCCTTAATTCATTTGATTCCAAAAGTGAATAACATTGATTCAAGTACAGTGATTACTCTGTTAATCTGTGAACAAAGTGGTGTCAGTTCATGCAGATCTGTGTCTGAATTCAATTTCATTACTTATTTTTGTTACTGACGAGGATTTCTTCCACTCTCTCTCTCCTCTCCCCTTTCTCCTGCCTCTCTGTCTCTGACGCTCCTCCCTCTGGTGCCTCTCTCTCCCTCTGCTGCTTCTCTTGCCGTCTGTCTCTCCGTTCTCTCTCTCCTGCCTCAGTCTCTGGTGCTCCTCTCTTCTCTTTGGTGCCACTCTCTCTCTCTCTCAACTGCCTCTCTCTCTTCAATGCTTAGAAAGGCAGGTGGGGGCAGAGCGATGGCACAGTGATTAGCATTGCTGCCTCACGGCGCCGATGTTCCAGGTTTGATCCCGGCTCTGGGTCACTGTCTGTGTGGAGTTTATACATGAAATGAAACTGAAAAATGAAATTAAATGAAAATGAAAACGAAAAATGAAACAAAATGAAATTAAATTCACCCCTGTTTGCGTGGGTTTTGACCCCACAACCCAAAGATGCGCAGGGTAGATGGACTGGCCACAATAAATTGCCCCTTAATTGGAAAAAAATTAATTGGTTACTCTACATTTATACTTAAAAAAAGGAAGGCAGGTGGGATAGTTCCCTTTGGTAGCCGAGGGCCGAGAATATAAGAACAGAGAGATTGTGCTGGAACTGGATCAAACACCAGTTAGACCACAGCCGGAGCACCGTGGACAGTTCTGGTCACCACATTACAGGAAGGATGTGATCACATGAGAGAGGCTGCAGAGGGGATTTATGATGATGTTACCCAGGATGGAGAATTTTAACTATGAGGAAAGATTGGAGAGGCTGGGGTTCTTCTCATTGGAACAGTGGAGGCTGAGGGGAGATTGAATTGAGTTGTGTGTAATTCTGAGGGGCTCAGATAGAGTGAATATTTCCCTTAGCAGAGTCCAGCCCCTGCAGTCAAACATGAAGTGGCTGGTGTGTCAGGAAGTGGGATGAGTGAGTGACTCTCTATCCGCACAGAGAACATGTAAACAGCAGCTCCCCAGTTTGAACTCGCTGGTGTGTCAACAGGCTGGAGGATTGGCTGATTTCCATCCCACTCCTGGAACATTTTTCAATGTCCTCTCCCCAGTGCCAGCAGGCAGCCTGACTGAGAGAAGCTCTGTCCACAGACAGAGCAGATGAATGGCCTGTCGTTAGTATGTTGATGCTGGTGTCATATTGATATTGTTCATTCCGGGGACTTCCAGTGACAACATGTCGGTGGATGTCACACGTTAGGTAGCTCCTGCAAGAGGCCCAGATTTTGGACTTTTATGTCCAGTTTCGGGTAGTTTTAGATGAGTTGTCGAGGGAAGTCATAAGGAGGCTGACGAAGTCCCAGAGGAAAGGTGCTGGAAAGAAGGGGGCGAGCGAAGGTCCGCCGGCGAGTGCTGCTGTGAGTCCTGCAGGAAGGAAGATGGCGGGGGCTGGGTCGCCGGGTGGGGCCGCTCCCCTCACCGGGGAAACTCTGACCGAGGTGATGTTAGAGCTTCAGGCATAAGTAGATTTTACCCCTTTGAACTAAATTGGCCATATTCCTCTCGGAGGTCTGTTCTATTCTCTGAGCCATCACCCATTTGTCCCGGCTGATCCTCGGTCATTGCTGAAACGGAATCTTCGATGCTTGGTTCTTATACTCCTTCTGACCCGTGTCCCAGACAGGCCAAATTTACTCTACTTCAAACTGTCAAATTACATCTTTCTTCTAACCACAGAGCCATTTTTCAGACATTGTGGTTAAAGGTGTCAACTCAGGCTCTGCTCGGCATTTCATGGGTGGTTTGGGAGGCTCTGAAAGCGGTGGTGAAGAGGGAGGTGATCCTGTTTTAAGGACAAGGTGGATAGGAAGGAGAGGGAGGAACGGCAACAACTGATCGAAGAGATTTTCGAGGTGGATGGGAGGTAGGTGGGGACACGGACCCAGGGCTCCTGGCAAAGAGGACGGAGTTGCAGGCGAGGTTTAACCTATTGAAAGTGAAAATCACTTATTGTCACGAGTAAGCTTCAATGAAGTTACTGTGAAAAGCCCCTAGTAGCCACATTCCGGCACCTGTTCGGGGAGGCTGGTACAGGTGGTACCTGCTATCATCCACAGGGAAAGTGGTGCATCAGCTGAGAAGGGTGAGTGGGGCTGTCTGAGTATGGGGCGGAGGGGGGGGGGGGGGGTGGAGGCAGAGTGTAGGTCAGCTACGCAGGGAGGCTGCAGCAGGGGAGAGAGTTCAGTTGCAGCACAGGGTGGAGGAGTTGGTGGTGGCTCCGGAACAGATTGATAAGGTGTTTGAGGCGTTCTATCAGGACTTGTATCGGTCGGAGCCACCATAGGAGGAGTGGGAGATGATAGAGTTTCTGGGTGGGTTAGAGTGCCCGAGGTTGAGGGGGGTGGAGAGGGTAGGGTTGGAGGAGGGGGTGGAGGAGGTGAAGGTGGTGATTGGGAGGATACAGGCAGGCAAGGCAGCGGGGCCAGATGGGTTCCCAGTTGAATTTTATAAAAGACTTAAGGATAGGCTGACGCCTTTGATGGTTAATGTTCAAGGACACAATGGACTTGCTGCAAACGATGTGTCAGGCATCCATCTTCTTGTTGCTTCAGAAGGGCAAAGATGACTTCCGGTGGTGGCCATGGAGTGAGAGGTCGTTTATTTGGTAGCTCCCGCTCGTGGTGGACCTTTGCCCTGACTTATTTGGGATTTGATCGGCATAGTTGGAGACTGGTGAGGTGGAGGAGAAGAATCCCCCATCAGTTTATGGAGTCGTGGATCAGAAGTGGTCTGAAAAGGAGACCTCAATATGGTTATAGATCAGAGGTTGGATCAGTCGAATTCAAGGACAGGAAGGCTGCAAGCCGCAGCAAAGGAGCTAAAGGGGTTTATGGAACAGGTGGCGGGGGGGGGGGGGGGGGGGGGGGGGGCCGTGAAGGTTTGGATGGCCAAGAGCGAAGGAGTTTTCTTTTTTTTCCCCATGTGCACAAAGTGTATTCCCGGATTGATTTTTTCATTTTGAACAAGGCTTTGCTGGCGGGGGTGGTGGATACCGAGTATTTGGCAATTCTTGTGTCGCACCCTGCCCCACACTGGGTGGATCTACAGGTCAGCAAGGACTAAGGTCAGCGACTGCAATGGAGATTGGATGTAGGACTGTTGGCGGACGAGGGGGTGTGCGAGCGGCTGAGGGAGGCCATCCAGAATTATTTGGAGATAAATGACACGGGAGGTTTCAGCAGCAACGATTGGGAAGCGCTGAAGGCGGTGGTTAGGGGGGAGCTAATTTGGATACGGGCTCATAGGGAGAAGGTGTAGCTGGTAGAGATGAATAGGCTGGTTAGGGAAATACTCCAGGTGGACAGAAGGTATTCTGAAGCCCCGGAGTCAGGGTTCTTGAAGGAATGGCAGAAGCTGCAGATGGAGTTTGGTCTGTTACCCACAGGGGAGGCGGTGGGGCAGCTGAGGAAGGCGAGGGGGGCGGTTTATGAGTATGGGGAGAAGGCCAATAGGATGTTAGCACACCAGCTAAAGAAGAGGGAGGTGGCCAGGGAGATAGGAAGAGTGAAGGACAGAGGGGGGACATGGTCTTGGACCCAGCGGGGGTGAATGGGGGGGTGTAAGGAGTTTTCTCGTCGGCTGTATGAGTCGGAACCCCCAGCTGGAGTGGAGCGAATGAGACAGTTTCTGGAAGGGTTGGAGTTTCCGAAGGTGGAGGAAGGGTTAGTTGAGGGGTTGGGAGCCCCGATCGGGAATGTAGAAGTAATAGAGGGAATGGAGGCCATGCAGTGGAACACAGGGTCATTATATACAGACGACCTACTCCTATACATTTCTGACCCGTTAGGGGGGATGGGGGAAGATTATGCGGATCTTGGGGGAATTTGGCCGGTTCTCGGGGTACAAATTGAAGATGGGTAAGAGCGAGGTTTTTGTGATCCAGGCGAGCGGGCAGGAGAGGAAACTGGGGGAACTGCCGTTTAAAATGGTGGGAGTTTCCGTTACTTGGGAATTCAGGTGGCACAGGGATGGGGGCAGTGACATCAATTAAATTTGACCCCGTTAGTCGAACAACGAAGGAGGACTTTCGGAGGTGGGACATGCTCCCGTTGTCACTGGCGGGGAGGGTACAGACCGTAAAAATGACGGTCCTCCCAAGATTTCTGTTTGTTTTCCAGTGCCTCCCTATTTTTATACCAAAGGCCTTTTTTAACCGGGTGAACAGGGTGATTCCTGGTTATGTGTGGGCGGGTAAAACACAACGAGTAAAGAAGGTGCTGTTAGAGCGGAGCCGGGGGGGGGGGGCTGTTAGAGCGGAGCCGGAGGGGGGAGGGGGGGGGGCTGTTAGAGCGGAGCCAGGGGGGTGGGGGGCTGTTAGAGCGGAGCTGGGGGAGGGGGGGCTGTTAGAGCGGAGCCGGGGGGGGGGGGGCTGTTAGAGCGGAGGGGGGAGGGGGGGGGGCTGTTAGAGCGGAGCCAGGGGGGTGGGGGGCTGTTAGAGCGGAGCCGGAGGGAGGGGGGGGGGGGCTGTTGGAGCGGAGCCGGGGGGGGGGAGGGGGGCTGTTAGAGCGGAGCTGGGGGAGGGGGGCTGTTAGAGCGGAGCCGGGGAGGGGGGGCGCTGTTGGAGCGGAGCCGGGGGGGGGGGGGGGAGGCGCTGTTAGAGCGGAGCCGGGGGGGGGGGGGGGGGGGGGGGAGGGCGGCTGTTAGAGCGGAGCTGGGGGAGGGGGGGCTGTTAGAGCGGAGCCGGGGAGGGGGGGGCGGCGCTGTTAGAGCGGAGCTGGGGGAGGGGGGGCTGTTAGAGCGGAGCCGGGGGGGGGGGGGCTGTTGGAGCGGAGCCGGGGGGGGGGGGGCGCTGTTAGAGCGGAGCCGGGGGGGGGGGGGGGGAGGGCGGCTGTTAGAGCGGAGCTGGGGGAGGGGGGGCTGTTGGAGCGGAGCGGGGGGGGGGGGCGGCTGTTAGAGCGGAGCTGGGGGAGGGGGGGCTGTTAGAGCGGAGCCGGGGAGGGGGGGGGGCTGTTGGAGCGGAGCCGGGGGGGGGGGGGGGGCGCTGTTAGAGCGGAGCCAGGGGGGGGGGGGGAGGGCGGCTGTTAGAGCGGAGCTGGGGGAGGGGGGGAGGAGCGGAGCCGGGGAGGGGGGCTGTTAGAGCGGAGCTGGGGGGCGGGGCTGTTAGAGCGAGGGTGGGGGGGGGGGTTGTTAGAGCGGAGCCGGGGAGGGGGACTGTTAGAGCGGAGCTGGGGGGGGGGGGGGCTGTTAGAGCGGAGCCGGTGGGGCGGGGTGCTGCCGAACTTTAGTAACTACTACTGGGCAGCAAATCTAGCCATGATCAGGAAGTGGGTAGCCGGGGAAGGGTCAGTGTGGGAGTGGGTAGAGGTGGGATCATGGAAGGTCACACGTTTGGGGGCATTGGTAACGGCTCCTCTGCCGTTCTCCCCAGCCCGGTACTTCACAAGCCCAGTGGTAGTGGCGGCTCTGAGAGTTTGGGGGCAGTGGGGGAAGCATACGGGAGTGGAGGGAGCGTCGGTGTGGGCTCCAATTTGTGGAACCACTGGTTTGTCCCGGGGAGGCCGGATGGGGGGCTTCGGATGTGGCAGAGAGCAGGGATTGAGAGGCTGGGGGATCGAGTTATTGATGGAAGCATTCCACGTTTCGAGGATTTGGTGGAGGAAGAGTTGCCGGGAGGGAATGGGTTTCGATATCTGCAGATAAGGGATTTTGCGCTAAGGCAGGTTTCGACCTTTCCGCTTCTACCGCCACAGGGGATACAGGACAAGGTAGTTTCTGGGGAGGGGGAGGGGGAGGGGGGAGGTTTCGGAAATTTACAAAGAATTTATCGAGTGGGAGGAAACCCAGTTAGGTGAGCTAAAGGGTAAATGGGAAGATGAGTTGTGAGGGGAGGTAGAGGCAGGTCTGTGGGAGGATGCTCTGAACAGAGTCAACACGTCCTCACCATGTGCCAGGCTCAGCCTGATACAATTCAAGGTGGTTCATCGGATACACATGACGGTGTCCCGGATGAGCAAGTTGTTTGGGATAGAGGATAGTGTGTGAAGTGAGCAGGAGGGCCTGCAAACCATGACCACATGTTTTGGGCATTCCGAAGCTTAGGGGACACTGGCAGGGATTTGCGGATGTCATGTCCATTGTGCTAAAAACAAGGGTGGCGCCGAGTCCAGAGGTGGCGATTTTTGGAGTTTCGGAAGTTCCAGGAGTTCAGGGGCGAGAGAGGCTGACGTCTTGGCCTTTGTCTCCTTGGTAGCCCGGAGATGGCTATTGTTAGCATGGAGGGGCTCGAAGCCCCCAAAATCAGGGGTGTGGGTTAGCGACATAGCCGGGTTTCTTAGACTTGAGAAAATTAAGTTCGCCCTGAGAGGATCAACGTTAGGGTTCATTCGCAGGTGGCAGCCGTTTATCGACTTCTTCAGAGAAAACTAAACTGTCAACAGAGGCAATAAAGGGGGGGTGATGGGATAGGGCGGAGTTCGGCTATTTTGTGTCTAGAGTAGGTGGGAGCAGTGGGGGATGGAGAGATGTTTATGCACTGAACTATGTTTACATTTGTATTTGTATCGCTTATTGTTATAAAAGCATAAATGCCGAGAATTCCGGTGTGCATCATGGAGTGAGTGATCACACAGAGGCAGCTCCTGCCTAAGGTTGCAGAAAAGAGCTCTTTTTTGGGCAGCACGGGTTGGAATTTCGATGAAAAGGCGTGGGTGAATGTTCAAGGAGTATTTTCCCCCAGGAATAGGATGTTTCTTGGTTATCAGACCCTCAGAAACAGTGCAAGATTTGTCTGAAGCAGCAGCAAACAAAAGCCTCTGCAAGCATGCTAGCGGGGGATGGGCCAGCTTATAGGTCTCAAGCTGACCTGAGGGCCTTTATGAAAGCTGAATTCTAGCAGCAGAGGGAAGAACGGTGAAAAGATCTCACCAAGGCCATTGAAGAAGCGGAGACGGACTTCCGGTAGTGGTGATGCGGAGCTAAGCCACACGTTCAGTGGCTCCCACTATTTTCGGACTTTGGGGCTCTTTTAAGGGCTTGCAGTGGTGCTGTTTGGACTTTTCCCCGTGTGGGAACACTCCTTCTCAGATTCTCCACCGGTGGATGGCCTGGTTAGGAGTGGAGCGGTCAGAAAATCGGCTTTGCAGTTGCGGCTAAGCCGCAGCTCCCGCTACTTAAGGACTTTTGGGCCGATTTGAGGGCCCCAAACGGCGCTGTCTCGACACATCCCGGTGGGGGAAGGTGTCTAGAGGAGCATTCCCCATAATTTATGGTGCTCACCCGGAGTGGGGCAAAGGAAAAAGCTGCAGCAGCTCCCCAAGAAAAGCGGGGGAAGAAGGACAAAATGGCGGCCAGCGGAACACCCGAGGACTGGTGGAAGTGGGCGCAGGAGCAGCAGGCCTCTCTTCTGCGCTGTTTTGCGGAGCTGAAGGCTGAGTTGCTGGACTCCCTGAATGCGACTACCAACAAGCTGCTTGGGGCTCAGGCGGCCCAGGAGGTGTCCATTAGGGAGTTGCAGCAGCAGGCCGCTGAGCGGGAGGAGGAGGCCGTGGTCCTCGTGGGGAAAGTGGAGTTGCACGAGGCACTTCACAAAAAGTGGCAAGACCGCTTGGAGGAGCTGGACGTTCGCACGAGGCGAAATAATTTGAGGATCCTGGGCCTGGCGGAGGGGCTGGAGGGGTCGGATCTCCCGTCGTACGTGACCACGATGTTGAGCTCATTGATGGGAGCGGGGTCCTTCCATTTGCCCTGGAGCTTGAGGGAGCTCACAGAGTGCTGGCCAGGAGGCCTAAGGCAAATGAACCCCCGCGGGCGGTGCTGGTGCGGTTCCATCGATTTAGTGACCGGGAGTGTGTGCTGCGCTGGGCCAAGAAAGAGAGGAGCAGCAAGTGGGAGAATTCGGTGGTGCGAATCTACCAGGACTGGAGTGCGGAGGTGGCAAAGCGGCGGGCCGGGTTCAACCGGACGAAGGCGGTGCTGCATGCCAAGCAGGTCAGATTTAGAATGCTGCAGCCTGCGCGTCTGTGGGTGACATATAAGGACCGGCACCATTACTTCGAGTCCCCGGAGGAGGCGTGGGCCTTTGTACAGGCGGAGAAGCTGGACTCGAACTAGGGTCTGGGGACACACTATGGCCGTTGCTGTTTTCGCTGTTGCTGTTCTTCAATTTTGACACGTGTTTTTTTTATGCTGGTTTTCTTTTTGCTCTGTTTCCGGGTGGGTTTGTCTGTTGGGTATGGGTGGGGTATGTGGGGAACGTTGGGGGTATGTGCTTTATATGTTCTCTTCTGTACGGGGCTGGGGGTTGGGGTGAAACTGGATTTTGAGGAGCTGCATCAGAAGGGTGGGGTGTGGCAGTGTGAAAGCGCGGGGGGGCGGAGCTGGAGGTGGGGGCGTGGCCTCTACTGGTTTTCTTTCCGACGCTGAAGCGGGGCCAAGGAGGTGTGGCAAGAGGGGGATGACCCCATGCTGGGAGGAGATGGGTTTTGGCAGGAGCTGCCGGGTCAGCAGAAGTCAGCTGACTCACGGAAGTACCATGGAGGGTGCGTCGCGGCTAGGAGGGGTCCTAGCCTGGGGGTGTGGGGGGGGATACCGGGTTGCTGCTGGAATGGCCAGGAAGGAGCTGGCGTGTGCCGGGGGGGTAGAGGAGAGGCGTTATCGCCATGGGGAACGGGTCAGGCGGGGCGAGCTGGCCTGGGGCGAGCAGTCGATAAGCTATGGCTAGCCGGCGGGGGAGAGGGGCAGGTTGCCCTCTGATCCGGTTGATTACCTGGAACGTGAGGGGGCTGAATGGGCCGGTTAAGAGAACTAGGGTAATTTCTCATCTGAAGGGGCTGAAGGCGGACGTGGCTATGCTCCAGGAGACCCACTTGAAGATGGCGGACCAGGTTCGTCTGAGAAAGGGGTGGGTGGGGCAGGTTTTTCACTCAGGATTGGACGCGAAGAACCGGGGGGGTGGCAATTCTGGTGGGGAAGAGGGTGGCGTTCGAGGCGGCTGAGGTGGTGTCAGACAAGGAGGGTAGATATATTATGGTGAAGGGTAGGCTGCAGGGAGAGAAGGTGGTGCTGGTTAATGTATATGCCCAGAATTGGGATGATGCCGGCTTCATGAGGCGCTTGTTGGGCCGCATTCCGGACCTGGAGGCAGGGGGCCTGATCATGGGGGGAGACTTTAACACAGTGCTGGATCCCCCACTGGACCGGTCCAGTTCAAGGACGGGTAGGAGACCGGCGGCAGTCAAAGTGCTGAGGGGGTTTATGAACCAGATGGGAGGGGTGGATCCCTGGAGGTTTGGGAGGCCGAGAGCGCGGGAGTATTCCTTTTTCTCCCATGTCCATAGGGTCTATTCCCGAATAGATTTTTTCATCGTGAGCAGGGGATTGATCCCGAAGGTGCAGGATGCAGAGTATTCGGCCATACGATTTCAGACCATGCTCCGCACTGGGTTGATCTGGGGATGGGGGAGGCGCGGGACCAGCGCCCGCTCTGCCGCCTGGATGTGGGGCTGCTGGCTGATGAGGAGGTGTGTAGGAGGGTCCGGGGAAGTATTGAGGGGTATCTTGATACCAACGACACGGGGGAGGTCCGGGTGGGGATGGTCTGGGAGGCTCTGAAAGCAGTGATCCGGGGGGAGCTGATCTCCATCCGGGCCCATAGGGAAAGGAGGGAGAGGAAGGAGAGGGAGAGACTGGTGGGGGAGCTCCTGGATGTGGACAGGAGATACGCGGAGGCACCGGAGGAGGGGTTGCTGGGGGAACGGCGTAGTTTGCAGGCCAAATTTGACTTGTTGACCACCAGAAAGGCAGAGACACAGTGGAGGAGGTCGCAGGGCACGGTATATGAGTATGGGGAGAAGGCGAGCAGGATGTTGGCGCATCAGCTCCGCAGGCGAGATGCGGCTAGGGAAATTGGTGGAGTGACGGATAGGGGTGGGAATGTAGTGCAGAAGGGGACAGAAGTAAATGGGGTCTTTAGGGACTTCTACAAGGAACTGTACCGGTCAGAACCTCCGATGGGGAGAGGGGGAATGGAGAGCTTCATGAACAGGCTATGGTTCCCAAGGGTTCAAGAGGAGCTGGTAGAGGGGCTGGGGGCGCCGATTGAGTTGGAGGAGCTAGTCAGGGGGATTGGACAAATGCAGTCAGGTAAGGCGCCGGGGCCGAACGGGTTCCCGGTGGAATTTTATAAAAAGTATGCGGATCTGGTGGGCCCCCTGTTGGTGCGAGCCTTCAATGGGGCAATGGGAGGGGGGGTGCTTTGCCCCCGACGATGTCGCAGGCACTGATCTCTCTGATCCTGAAGCGGGATAAGGACCCCTTGCAGTGTGGATCATACAGGCCTATCTCGCTCCTCAATGTTGACGCTAAGTTGCTGGCGAAGATCCTGGCCACCAGGATAGAGGACTGTGTGCCAGGGGTGATACACGAGGATCAGACAGGATTTGTCATGGGACGGCAGCTCAACACGAATGTGCGGAGACTGCTAAATGTTATTATGATGTCGGCAGTGAAGGGGGAGGCGGAGATAGTGGTGGCGCTGGATGCGGAGAAAGCGTTTGATAGAGTTGAGTGGGGGTACCTGTGGGAGGTGCTGGAGCAGTTCGGATTCGGGGAGGGATTCATCAAATGGGTGAGGCTGCTCTACGTGGCTCCGATGGCGAGTGTAGTTACAAATGGAAGGAGATCGGAGTACTTTAGGCTCTACCGTGGGACCAGGCAGGGGTGCCCCCTGTCCCCCTTGCTCTTTGCACTGGCGATTGAACCTTTGGCTATGGCGTTGAGGGAGTCAGGGAGATGGAGGGGTCTGGTGCGGGGTGGGGAGGAACATCGTGTATCGCTGTATGCGGACGACCTGCTGTTGTATGTGGCGGATCCAGAAGGGGGAATGCCGGGGGTGATGGAACTGTTAGCAGAATTTGGGGGCTTCTCGGGCTATAAGTTAAATATAGGCAAGAGTAAGGTATTTGTAGTACACCCGGGTGATCAGGAGGAGGGAATTGGGAGACTCCCATTTAAGAGGACAGTGAAGAGTTTCAGATACCTGGGGGTGCAGGTGGCCAGGAGTTGCGGGACTCTCCATAAGCTTAATTTTACCAGGCTGGTGGAACAGATGGAGGAGGAATTTAAAAGGTGGGACATGGTGCCGCTATCGTTGACGGGTAGAGTGCAGTCCGTCAAAATGACAGTTCTCCCAAGGTTCTTGTTCCTTTTTCAGTGTTTGCCCATCTTTATCCCTAGGGCCTTTTTTAGAAGGGTGACTAGCAGCATCATGAGCTTTGTTTGGGCGCATGGGACCCCGAGGGTGAAGAGGGTCTTCTTGGAGCGGGGTAGAGATGGGGGGGGGGGGGGCTGGCGTTACCCAATCTCTCGGGGTATTATTGGGCGGCCAATGTGTCGATGGTGCGCAAGTGGGTAATGGAGGGGGAGGGGGCAGCATGGAAACGGATGGAGAGGGCGTCCTGTGGAGATACAAGCCTGGGGGCCCTGGTAACGGCGCCGTGGCCGCTCCCTCCTACGAGTTATACCACGAGTCCAGTGGTGGCGGCTACCCTCAAGATTTGGGGGCAGTGGAGGCGACATAGGGGAGAAGTGGGGGGCTCAATGGAGGCTCCGTTAAGGGGGAACCATAGGTTCGTCACGGGGAACATTGATGGGGGATTTCAGGGTTGGCACAGAGCGGGCATCAGACAGCTGAGGGACCTGTTTATTGATGGGAGGTTTGCGAGCCTGGGGGAGTTGGAGGAGAAATTTAGGCTCCCCCGGGGAACATGTTCAGGTATCTGCAGGTAAAGGCATTTGCTAGGCGGCAGGTGGAGGGATTCCCTTCGCTTCCCACGAGGGGGGTGAGTGACAGGGTGCTTTCGGGGTTCTGGGTCGGAGAGGGTAAGATATCTGATATCTACAAGGTTATGCAGGAGGCGGAAGAGGCGTCAGTAGAGGAGCTGAAAGCTAAGTGGGAGGGGGAACTGGGGGAACAGATCGAAGATGGAACATGGGCTGATGCCCTGGAGAGGGTTAATTCTTCCTCCTCGTGTGCGCGGCTTAGCCTCATCCAATTCAAGGTGCTGCACCGGGCCCACATGACTGGGACGAGGATGAGTAGGTTCTTTGGGGGTGAAGACAGGTGTGTCAGGTGCTCGGGGAGTCCAGCGAACCATGCCCATATGTTCTGGGCATGCCCTGCACTGGAGGAGTTCTGGAAGGGGGTGGCGAGGACGGTGTCGAGGGTGGTGGGATCCAGGGTCATGCCAGGATGGGGACTCGCGGTTTTTGGGGTTGGGGTGGAGCCGGGAGTGCAGGAGGCGAAAGAGGCCAATGTGCTGGCCTTTGCGTCCCTAGTAGCCCGGCGAAGGATCTTGCTACAATGGAAGGATGCGAGGCCCCCAAGCGTGGAGACCTGGATCAATGACATGGCGGGTTTCATTAAGCTAGAGAAGGTCAAATTCGCCCTGAGAGGGTCGGTACAAGGGTTCTTTAGGCGGTGGCAACCTTTTCTCGACTTTCTGGTTCAACGATAGGGTACAGAGACAGTAGCAGCAGCAACCCGGGGGTGAGGGGGGGAAGGGGGAGGAAAAAGGTGAGGGGGGGGGGGGCGGACGATGACTATATTTGTTTATTTAATTTGAATTTATTTTTAAGTTCTTTTGTTGTTCATTGGGGTTGGGGGTGGGGGATGGGATACATGCGTCGATACGGTCTGGGGGTGTTACAGTTATTATGGGTTATTTTGTTGCATTTCATTGTTTGTCGTTATGTTTTATATTTTCTGTAAAAAATTCCAATAAAAATTATATTTAAAAAAAATAAGTACTTCATTGGCTGTAAAGCACTTTGGGACGTCCTGTGGTTGTGAAAGGTGCTATAGAAATGCAAGTTTTTCAATTGAAGGTTATCTGATCTTGTTTTCTGGAACTTAATTGTTTTCAGCCACCCCCAACTTACCATTTAATAAATTAACCAATTAAGACAAAGGCTGAATTCTCTGGATAATTTTAAAATAAGTTTATGAAATGAAAAAGGTTTACTGAACAACTTTAAGACATTGACTTTTCCAACTTCATGTGGGTGATTAGTCTGTAGAAGCGTAACCCTCTCTGGCTCCTTCTTTGACAGTAATTCTTGTGGAATTCAGCCTCGGGAGTCTGGCTCCTTCTTTGGCAGTAATTTCCTTGGAACTCGGCCTCGGGAATCTTCAGTACTTGGCCAACAAGGAAGACCTTCGGAATCTGTACTTTTATCCCCAAAGTGACCATTACCTCACATCAGAGTTGGGCCTGTTGTCACATGACCATTGGTCAATTTGGTCACTGGATTAATTTAATTGGATCCCCAATTACTGACACCACCTTCTCTCATTATCTCAGACAGGAATACAATAGAACTGTTTCATACTATCCCTTTATCTGATTCTATACAATCCTTTATTCAAACAGTAAACTTGAGGCTAATCAGAGCTTAAAGGTCTCTCTTGCCCGTACATTTACCCTCATTGCACATTCTTTACATACACAGCAATTAAGCTTTTACATTTTTACAGCAAATGAGAATCAGGGCACGATCTAATGGTCGTCCCTCAACCTCCGTCTTTCCAGTGAAAACAATCCGAGTTTATCCAACCTCTCCTCATAGCTAATACCCTCCAGGCCAGGCAACATCCTGGTAAACCTCCTCTGTAATCTCTCCAAAGCCTCCACATCCTTTTGGTAATGTGGTGACCAGAATTGTCGGCAATATTCCACGTGTGGCCTAACTAAGGTTCTGTACAGCTGCAGCATGATTTGCCAATTTTTATACTCAATGCCCCGACCAATGAAGACAAGCATGCCGTCTGCCTTCTTAGCGACCTTATCTACCTGCGTTGTCACTTTCAGTGATATGTTTATTGTAATTTCCCAATCTACCAGACAACTTGCCCCTCAAACCACGACAGTTTCCTTCTGCGAGAAACACCCAGATAAATTAGGCAAAAGAACCCTGTAACCACCATAGTCCATCTTCATGGCAACATGGCTGCTTTGGGAACTAAATATCTTCCAACATGCAAACACCTTTTCATTCTGTGCTCCTCGTCAAACTTGGAGCCAGGTAATCGCAACGAGCCTCAAAAATGGTCAGCCCACCGGAGGCAGAGGTGTTAGACCGGCCAGTCCAGCAGAAAGAAACCCTCCAATCATCACCATTCACCAGATGTCAGAATGAACAAAATGCAGTCCTGGATGTCAGTGAGAGCAGAAACAATAACAACAGAGCCAACATCTGGAATTTATTATGAACTTGTTGCATTCACAACAGGTGCGGTTTATCACAAAACCCCTCCCCACATTGAGAGCAGATGAATGGTCTCTCCCCAGAATTAACTCGCTAGTGTCTCCGTAGTTGGGACGGATCATTGAATGTCTCCCTGCTCAGAGCAGGTGAATGGCCTCGTCCAGGTGTGAACTCGCTAGTGTTCCCGCAGGCTGTATGGATATCTGAATCACTTCTCTCACTAAGAGCAGGTTAACGCCTTCTCCCCAGTATGAACTCGCTGGTGTGTCCGCAGGTTGGATAACTGAGCGAATCCCTTCTCACACTGAGAGCAGGTGAACGGCCTCTCCCCAGTGTGAAGTCGCTGGTGTGTCAGCAGGCTCGATGAAGTAGTGAATCCCTGCCCACACTGAGAGCAGATGAACAGCCTCTCCCCAGTGTGAACTCGCTGGTGTTTCTGCAGTTCGGATGATTGAGTGAATCTCTTCTCACACTGAGAGCAGGTGAACGGCCTCTCCCCAGTGTGAACTCACTGGTGTATCCGCTGGTCGGATGATTGAGTGAATCCCTTCCCACACTGAGAGCAGGTGAACGGCCTCTCCTCAGAGTGAATTCGCTGGTGTTTCTTCAGGCTGGATAACTGAATGAATCCCTTCCTACACAAAGTGCAGGCGAACGGCCTCTCCCCAGTGTGACTGCGCCGATGAACTTCCAACTGAGATGGGGCCCTGAATCCCTTCCTACAGTCTCCACATTTCCATGGTTTCTCCATGTTTTGGGTCTCCTCTTGTCTCTCCAGGTCGGACAATCAGTTACAGAACACGTGTACGGTCCCTCCCCGCTGTGAATGGTGTGATGTTTTTTCAGGCTGTGTAACTGGTTAAAGCCCTTTCCACAGTCAGTGCTCTGGAACACTCTCACTCGGGTGTGTGTGTCTCGGTGCTTTTCCAGCCACACTGATGGTTAAAATCTTTTGAAGCCCAAAGAAAAGACAAACATTTATCATTCCACATTCAATGGCCGATGATATTCAGTTCCAGGGAATTGACAGACTCTGTCAGATTGAGACGCGACATTTGAGATTTCTGTCTGTAATTCCTCTGCTTCTAATACCCTGTAAAAACAATTTACAAAAGACATCACTGTCAGTACAGGATAGAAATTCAGAACAGACAATTCTAGTTCCTCTGAGAACATTCTTTCCTCTCTCATTCCCAAACGCTGTAAATCTCCATCCCACACACTCTCCCTCCATTCTCACTCTGCTGTATCTAATATTCACCCTCCCAATTCTCCTGAAGGTGCTGATTCAGGCTGATTTACTGATCCATGATCACTGTTTTCTGTCCTGGAAACAGGAGATCATAACAAATAGGATCTGCAGTTGGCCATTCAGCCCATCAAGCCTGCTTGTCTATTCTGTGGGACCATTGGCCGATCGATGTCAGCGACATTCTCTGTGTTACTGACTAGAGGCTGAGTGAGCTGACTCAATATATGTGAGCTTATGAGGCCGAGCTGTAAAACACCATGAAGAGGCTCGATGATCCGGAGGAGAGAATCGTGAACATTGAGCAATATGCCTCCTCGGCGGAGGCAAGAATTTAATCCTTGGAAAACCGGCTCAGTGGGGTGGTGGACTCCTGGAGAACTTAGAGAACCGAGGGTCAGAGAAAGAACATCCAAGTAGTCGGTCTGCCAGAAGGTGTGGAGGGTGAGGCTCCCGTTAGGTTCTTTGAGGACCGGCTGCCACGTTTTCTCCAGCTGGATGTGAAGCCTGGGTGTTTTAAATTAGAAAGGGCATCGGATCCTATCTTTGAGGCTGAGGGATAGTTTTCATCCCAGGCCTGGAATCATTCCCTTCCACAACTTGAAAGATCAGCAGAAGGTCCTGGAGACGGGTCAGGTGAGATGGGACCTGGCTCCATGAGGGAATGAGGATTTCCTTCTTCCAGGACTTTTCGGCAGCCACACAAACGAAGCATCGAGGCTTCGATGAAGTTTGAAGGGAACTCAAGGCTGCGGGAGTGAATTACGTCGCTTTATCCAGTGACCCTGAAAATTGTATCTGACAATCCGTCAAGTCTTTCGATAATCCGACTACTGCCTTGGTCTTCGCTAAATCCTTAAAGGGCAAGGATTGGAGTGATGATTTGCAGCTGATGGTTAAAATCTTTTGAATCCGACAGAAAAGACAAACATTTCTCCTTCCAGATTCAAAGGCCGGTGATATTCAGTTCCAAGGAATTGAGAGACTCTGTCAGATCGAGATGTGAAGTTTGAGATTTCTGTCTGTAATTCCTCCTCTTCTAATATCCTGTAAAAACAATTTAACTCAGGCTCTAATCCGGACTCTTTCCCTATCATGGTGTTGTTGTCTGAATTTGTTATCTTTTATCCTGTTGAAGGGAGTTGTTATCCTCTGAGCACCGATTGAATGTCATCTTCTCCTCGAGTGTTACAGGGACTCGTATTATCTTTTCTCAGTTATGGTAGATGTGCCGTGTGCTGATTATCCGTCGTCTTTCTTCTATTATCCGAGTGTTAATCATGGCAGAACCGAGTGGTGCCATTGCCGAAGGGTGGGTGGTGGTGGATGCAGGTCTTCACGGGTGGGTCTAAAATGTGGGAGGGACATTCGATCCCCATTCCCTTGTTGGCCCTTCTTTTCTTCCCCTCATTTTGGAGAAGGTATCCTGAGGGTAACGACAGTCTGGCCGTGGGGTTAATCCTCCGGGTCCTCAGTCTTATTGCGGAATGTCCCCATGGATCTATTGTGGTGGTGATTCTTCTGTATTTTTGTTATTATGGGAGGGTTTATGTGTTGTTAACTTTATCTTACTCTGGTGCAGACGGGGCTTTTATCCGTTAAAGGAGCAGTTTGGGGAGACTTTGGTGCCTCTGGTGTAAAGTGAGTTGGAGGAGGGGGTAATGGCCCACGCCCGATTGTGGTGTGAAAATCTGTTCCTGTTCTCTCTGTCGCCTAACTAATAGCGGCAGTTAATCTGCAAATTTACTCAGGGAATGTACGGAGCATCCATCACCCGATCAGAAGGAAAAAGATCCTCTCCTTTCTTAGGGAGAAAGTCGACATAACCTTAGTGCAGAAAACTCAGCCTATAATGGGAAAGATATTGTTAAACGAGAAAGAGTGCAGAAGAGAATTACCAGGATGCTGCCAGGACTTGATGGTCTGAGTTATAAGGAGAGGCTGGGTGGGCTGGGACTTTTCCCCCTGGAGCGTAGGAGGCTTCGGTGTGATCTTATAGAGGTCTATAAAATAATGAGGAGCATAGATAAGGTATACAGTCGACATTTTCCCTGAGATAGAGGAGTCTAGAACTAGAGGGCATAGGTTTAAGGAGAGAGGAGAGAGATACAAAAGAGATCAGAGGGTAACTTTCTTCACACAGAAGGTGGTGAGCATCTGGAACGGCTGCCAGAGGCAGTGGTAGAGACGGGTACAATTTTGTCCTTCAAAAAGCAGTTAGACAGTTACATGGGCAGGGTGGGTATAGAGGGATATGGGCTAAATCCTGGCAAGTGGGACTAGCTTAGTGATAGAAACTGGGCAGCATGGACAAGCTGGGCCGAAGGGCCTGGTTCCATGCTGTAAACATCTATAACTCTACCTGGAACAAAATGAAACCTCACCTCAAGTTTGTTCAGCTCCAATCACCAGGAGCTAAGGGAGGGCAGGGTCTCCCAAAAATCAGGCTTCATCAATCGGCCTCTCGTCTTAGGTTCATATGGGATTGGGTTAGGATGGAGCCAACATTCATCTGGCTCAATACAGAAGCAGACCAGTCAGTTCTCCCTCGATCTAAAACTGGCAGAGGCTGAATATGGAATGCATCTCCATGCAATTTTTCATGTCTGTAATTCATTCGGAGTCTGATGCATTGGGTAAAGTATGGGACTCCTATCTCAAATACATCGGCTCCAATGTGACCCACTTGCGCCTCCTGGGCTTTCCATGAGTGAATTCAATTCAACTTAGGGCAGGGGTAGGGCACAATAGTTAATGCTGCTACCTCAGCGCCAGGGACCCAGGTTGAATTGCAGCCATAGGTGGCTGTCTGTGTGGAGTTTGCATATTCTCCTTGTGTCTTTGTGTTTTTCCTCCGGGTGCTCCAGATTCCTCCCATTGTCCAAAGATGTGCAGCTAAAGTGGATTGATCACACTAAATTGCCCCTTAATGTCCAAGATGTGTAGGTTAGGTGGGTTGACCATGATCAATGTACCGGGTTACGAGGATAGGATGGGGAGTGGGCTTCAGTGAAGGGTTATTTCTGAGGCTCAGTGCAGACTTGAGGGGTGAATGGCCTTCTGCACTGTAGGAGTTCTATGTCATCTATGTTGTGTTATTCATTTTAATTTGTATATGCAGTTAGTCTGTTTGTAATATTTTACAAACTGAACTGTTATCCTTTGTTTTTATAGAATCTTACCCTCTGTAGTTTCTCTGGAACATTCTTTCCTCTCTCATTCCCCAAAAGTTGTAAATCTCCACCCCACACAATCTCCCTCCATTCTCACTCTGCTGTATCTAATATTCACCCTCCCAATTCTCCTGAAGGTTCTGATTCAGGCTGATTAACAGATCCCTGCTCACTGCTTCCTGTCCTGGACATGGAAACCATAACAAATCGGAGTTGCAGTC
This sequence comes from Scyliorhinus canicula, assembly GCF_902713615.1. Lineage (NCBI taxonomy): Eukaryota > Metazoa > Chordata > Chondrichthyes > Carcharhiniformes > Scyliorhinidae > Scyliorhinus > Scyliorhinus canicula. Next base: position 124,157,383 of record NC_052162.1, read on the forward strand.
GGCCATTTGGCCCATCGAGCCTGCTCAACCGTTCAATGAGATCATTGGCCTATCTACCTCAGCATCATTTTCCCACACTATCCCCCATATCCCTTGATATGTTCAATATCTAGAAACCTATCAATATCTGTGTTGAAAATACTTGATGACTGAGGCTCCACAGTCCTCTTGGGTGGAGAATTCCAAAGCTTCATCACATCCTCGAGTGAAGAAATCCCTCCTCATCTCAGCCTTCTTTCCATTTTCCCACCTGTTCCCCATAAACGTCATTACTCAGAAATCTATTCAACTCATCCGTAAAAATATTCAATGACCCCAGCCTCCACTGGTCCCTGTGGAAGAGAAATCCAGAGACTAACAACCATCCGATGGAAGAGATGATTGGAAATATATAACGTAGTTACTATATTAC
>NC_052162.1:124157894-124207638 GCF_902713615.1 Scyliorhinus canicula
AATTGTGTTTAGGCAGTGTTGTTTCTAGTTTGTATGTTGCAGGAAAATTCATAAAACTTGAAGTTTTTGTCTTATAATTTGTTCACTGGGTTTACAATTTATAAAAAAAAATTACTGATCTTGCACAGTTGGTTTAGAGGCACAAGTTTCAACTTCCCATTTAAGCCTCAGACAACTTGGTGTCTTCTCTGTTGCTCATGTCAATGACAGCCCAGTAACTGAGCTGAGGGCTGAAGATGCTGTGACCCCTTGTCAGAGCTGGAATCAGTAGAAGGAAGAACCGTTGTTTCTTAAAAGAAAATATTTTATTAAGGTATTTATAATTGTAACAATTTTAACCATCAGGTATCAAAAGGAACAAAACACACCCATCCAGTAACAAACCCCAGCCCACATGGCTTACACAAACAGGACCTCCTTCCCCAGCCCCCCTTTCCACTGGTGTTCCTAACCTTACTCAAACCCCCATGCCCCACCCCACACCCCTGCTCACAGCTTAATTTTTCTTGAAGAAGTCAATAAGCGGCAAACCCCTGTAACGATCCCCTCAAGGTGAACTTGATTTCCCCAACTTCAGGAGTTCCGAGTCCCTCCATCCCAGTAGGATCCGTCTCTGGGCCACCAGAGAGGCAAAGGCCAGAACATCGGCCTCTCCCATCCCCTGGGCTCCTGGATCTTCCGACACATCAAAGATTGCCACCTCTGGACTCGGTACCACCTTCGCCTTTAATACTTCTCCAATGTGGTCAGCAAACCCCTGCCAGAAACCTCTCAGCCTCGGACATGCCCAGAACAAATAAACATGGTTCACAGGTCCCCCCCGCACAGCACCCACATCTGTCTTCCACCCCCTCAAAGAATCTGCTGATCTGCACCCCCGCCCTGTGCGCTCTATGGACCACCTTGAATTGTATTAGGCTGAGCCTGGCACAGGACGAGGAAACGTTGACTCACCTCAGGGCCTCCTCCCATAATCCCGCCTCTAACTCCCCACCCACCTCTTCTTCCCACTTTTGCTTCACCTTCCTTGGGACTCCCTCCCACTCCATCAGAAACACCCAGATAAATTAGACAAAAGAACCATGTAACCACCAGAGCCCATCTTCATGGCAAGGTGACTGCTTTGGGAACTAAATATCTTCCAACATGCAAACACCTTTTCATTCTGTGCCCCTCGTCAAACCTGGAACCAGGTAATTGCAACGAGACTCAAAAATGGTCAGCCCACCAGAGGCAGAGGTGTTAGACCGGTCAGTCCAGCAGAAAGAAACCCTCCAATCATCATCATTCACCAGATGTCAGAATGAACAAAATGCAGTCCTGGATGTCAGTGAAAGCAGAAACAATAACAAGAGCCAACATCTGGAATTTATTGTGAACTTGTTGCCGTCACAACAGATGTGATGAATCACAAAACCCCTCCCCACATTGAGAGCAGATGAATGGTCTCTTCCCAGAATTAACTCACGAGTGTCTCCGGATTATTGAATGTCTCCCCAGCTCAGAGCAGGTGAACGGCTTGTTCCAGGTGTTCCTGCCATTGAACCCGCTAGTGTTCCTGCAGGGTGTATGGATATCGGAATCCCTTCTCTCACTGAGAACAGGTTAACGCCTTCTCCCCAGTGTGAACTCGCTGGTGTTTCTTCAGGCTGGATAACCGAGTGAATCCCTTCTCACACTGAGAGCAGGTGAATGGCCTCTCCCCAGTGTGAATTCGCTGGTGTGTCATCAGGCTTGATGAAGTAGTGAATCCTTTCTCACAGTGTGAGCAATTGAATGGCCTCTCTCCAGTGTGAACTCGCTGGTGTCTCAGCAGCTCCGATGAAGTAGTGAATCCTTTCCCACACTGAGAGCAGGTGAACGGCCTCTCCCCAGTGTGAACTCTCTGGTGTATCTTCAGGCTGGGTAACTGAGTGAATCTCTTCCCACACTGAGAGCAGGTGAATGGCCTCTCCCCAGTGTGAACTCGCTGGTGTGTCAGCAGGTTGGATAACTGAATGAATCCCTTCTCACATTGAGAGCAGGTGAACGGCCTCTCCCCAGTGTGAATTCGCTGGTGTGTCAGCAGGTGGGATGACTGAGTGAATCCTTTCTCACACTGAGAGCAATTGAATGGCCGCTCTCCAGTGTGAACTCGCTGGTGTGTCAGCAGGTCCGATGAAGTAGTGAATCCTTTCCCACACTGAGAGCAGATGAACGGCCTCTCCCCGGTGTGAACCCGCTGGTGTCTCTTCAGGATGGATAACCGAGTGAATCCCATCCCACACTGAGAGCAGGTGAATGGCCTCTCCCCAGTGTGAATGCGTTGATGAATTTCCAGCACAGATGGGACTCTGAATCCCTTCCCACAGTCCCCACATTTCCACGGTCTCTCCATGTTTTGGGTCTCCTCGTGTCTCTCCAGGTCGGACAATCAGTTGAAGCCTCGTCCACACACAGAACACATGTACCGTCTCTCTCCGCTATGAATGGTCTGATGTTTTTTCAGACTACATAACTGGTTAAAGCTCATTCCACAGTCAGTGCTCTGGAACACTCTCACTCGGGTGTGTGTGTCTCGGTGCTTTTCCAGCCACACTGATGTTGAAAATCTTTTGATGCTGACAGATCAAGGAAACATCTCTCCTTGTAGATTTAAAGGCCGATGATACTCAGATCCCAAGGTATCGAGTGACTCTGTAAGACCGAGACGTGACAATTGAGATTCCTGTCTGTAATTCCTCCTCTTGTAATATCTGTAAAAGGAATTTACAAAAGTCAACACTCAGTACAGGATAGAAATTCAGAACATATAATTCTAGTTTCTATGGAACATTCCTTCCTCTCATTCCCTAATCCCTCGTCTCCAATACCTATTCCCCAAACCTAGTCTCCAGGGAGCGGACTCGGAGGGACGGAGTTTCGGAGCTGTGAGGACAGAAACCTTATCTCGGGGATTCACAGCCGAGTCTCCAGGGAGCGGATTCGGAGGGGCAGGGTATCGGAGCAGTGACTGTAGGAAGGATGAGCTGGCTGACCACTGCACCCTGGTACAGGAGGCCATTCAAGCGGGGGGAGGAAGTGGTAGTTGTCGGGGATTCTATAATTAGGGGAACTGATAACATCCTTTGGAAGCAGGACCGAGAGTCCCACAGGGTATGTTGTCTGCCCGGTGCCAGGGTGAGGGGCATCTCTAACCGGCTTGAAAGGATATTGGAGAGGGAGGGGGAGGATCCAGTTGTTATGGTCCACATTGGGACAAACAACATCAACAAGACTCGGAAAGAGGAGCTGTTGGGAATATCAGGAACGAGGAACAAAATTAAAGAACAGGTCCCAAGGGTTATAATCTCTGGATTATTCCCTGAGCCACGTGCAAATTGGCAGAGGGATGAGAAAATTAGGGAAGTAAACACGTGGCTAAAGGAGTGGTGTGGGAAAGAGGGGTTCCATTTCATGGGGCACTGGCATCAGTATTGGGACAGGAGGGATCTGTACCGTTGGGACGGTCTCTATCTGAATCGATCTGGGACCAGTTTCCACGTGGAAAGGATAAATAGGGAGGTCACAAGAACTTTAAACTAACAAATGGAGGGGGAGGGAAAGGCCTCAGGGGAACTCAACACAGTTCCAAAAACAAGTAGCAGGATGGTCTGGACTGGGTACCAAATATACCGGTTATAAAGTTTACAGGAGGGACAGAGAATATGGCAGAGTAGGTGGAGTAGCCTTACTGATTAGAAATACTATCATCTCAATGGTGAGAATTGGATTTGTTTATTGTCACGTGTACCGAGATACAGTGAAAAGTATTGTTCTGCGTACAGTTCAGACAGATCATTCCATACATGAGAACAATACACAGGGCAAACAGAAACACACAAGGTGCCTTCTCCTCCTCCAAAATAGCCCCGTAAACCGCCAATACTACCCCTTCCCCAGTCCCCCTGTCGTCAGCACCTCCTCCAGCACTGTGGAAGCCGGCTCTACTGGGAAACTCTGAATCTCCTTTCTGGCAAAGTCTCGAACCTACATACATCTAAATATTTCCCCCTGCTCCAGCCCATACTTCACTCCCAGCTCCTTCAATCCCGCAAAACGACCCCCAAGAAATAAATCTTTTTTGTGTCCTAATTCCTTTCCAATCCCACTTCCCTGGCTGAAATCTATGGTTATCCTCTCCTTTCTTAAGGAGAAAGTCGACATCGCTTTATTACAGGAAACTCATCTGGATGAGGAACACTTTAAATTGAGGTGGGATTGAGTGGGGCAGGTTTTTTCATCTCCTTTTCATCAAGTGGCAGGGATGTGTCAATCTTTATTAATAAAAATATCACTTTTCTGATTGATACCGCACCAAGGACAAAGGAGGTAGATATGTGATCATTAGAGGTTCGGTGCATGGAGATGCTGTTTCTTTTTTTTCTTTTTTTAAAATTTAGAGTACCCAATTATTTTTTCCAATTAAGGGGCAATTTAGCGTGGCCAATTTACCTATCCTGCACATCTTTGGGTTGTGGGGGTGAAACCCACGCAGACGCGGGGAGAATGTGCAAACTCCACACGGACAGTGACCCAGGGCCGGGATTCGAACCCGGGTCCTCAGCACCATAGGCAGCAATGCTAACCACTGTGCCACCATGCTGCCCTGAGATGCTGTCTCAATAATGAATGTTTATGGATCCCCGAATTGCTCCCCAGAGTTCATTACTGAGGCCTTTGTGGATTTTGCAGAGTTAGCTTCAACTAACTCTTTTGTGGTTGGTGACTTCAACTGTCCCTTAAATCCGCTGGTAGATATGCTCCGGGTTACCAGGTAACCCCCCCCCCCCCCAACCGCCCCCAAGCTGCAAGCTAGGGCGATGGCCTTTACTTGTGAGGAGGTGGGTGAACTTTGCACCCGAGGGGAGGAGATTTTACCTTCTTTCCAGCCCCATATCAATGTCAGACTAGAATCAACAACATTTTTATCTCAAGGACAATCCTACACCTGGTGTCCTCTTGCACCATAGTGAACATCGATTGTGGACCATTCCCCTGTTTCTCTGGAATTTCCACTCGAGCGTTCATCCCCAGGTTGAGAATCTGGAGGTTTGCTGCCTCTCTGATCAGAGATACTTCATATACTAATCATTTTAAGAATGAGTTTGAGCTCTTCCTTTGGGTTAACGCGACCCCTGGTATCTCCCCCTCCATTTTATGGGAGACATGTAAAGTTTATGCTCGGATGCTGAAGAACCAGCAACGTCTGGGGGTTTGTTTCACGAAGGCCGAGCAGAATTATAAGGAGATCTCGAATAAGCTATTGCTGAAGGAGGTTAATGCGGCAAGAGTGGCTTTGGACTCCCTATTGATGCAGCAGGTCGAGAAAGGTTGCGAGGCAGACATTGTACGTGTTTGGCAACAAACCGAGCAAATACTTCACCTGTTTGACAAAGAAAAAGGTCAACATTGAAACAATTTCCTCTGTGCGGCTTGGGGGAGGGAAAAGGGTTGTGAGGACAGAAGAGATAAACAGGGATTTGGGGAACTCTATGGAGGATTATAAAGTCTCTGAAGTCTGGTGAAGTGTTGGTGGATATGGGGTATGTATTCTCTTCCCTGAAGCTTCCGGAGGCCTCAGAAAGCCAGTGTGAGCCTCTTAATGCTCCCCTTTCTAGGGAAGAGGTCTCAAAGGCCATGAAGGAACTGTAGCCGGGTAAAGCACCGGGACTGGAATGGCCGTGGGTTTGAGTTTTATCGGGGGCTTGAGGATTTGTTGTTGGACCCATCGATGGGTATGTATTGTCACTCTTTTGACTCAGGGATGCTGCCATCGACTCTTCGGGAGGCTACTGTCTCTTTGATTCTGAAGGACTCAGAAGAGTGTGCCTCTTATTGGCCAATATCTCTCCTGAAGCTTGACTTCAAATTACGATCTAAAGTTTTGGCGAGAAGGCTGGTGGACATCCTTCCAACAATCGTGCAGGGGAGGGGGAGAACCAGACTGGGTTTATAAGGGGGAAGACTTTCCAGTAACAATGTTGGAAGGTTGCTGAATGTGATTCAGGCTTTTCAGAAATACACAGTGGATGTGCTGGTGATCTTCTTCAATGCAGAGAAAACTTTTGCTCGAGTCGAATTATCTGGTGCATACGATTCGAGGCTTCGGATTGGGTGAGGATTATATCGAGTGGATTCAATTGTTAAATTAAAGGTAAAGTCGCCAAGGTCCCAGATGACCAGAGGCTACTTTCCCCTTTGAGGGTATATCTGACTGGTGGTGATTTAACCTGAGGATCAACACACCTCAGGCAAGAGACAAGGTTGAGAAGGTGGTCCCTTCATGAATAACCTCAGTCGGGAATTGAAGCCTCGCTCTGCATCACAAACCAGCTGTCCAAACAACTGAGCTAAACTAGCCCCTGTTATATTACAGGCTGGGCAGGGGCAGGGCTCGTGGATGGTTTATAGTACCTAATCTTCAGAGAGAGTCTCGACAAATACATGTGTCAAGCTGAGGAACAAAGGATGTCAATGTCTTTGAGAGAGAGAGAGAGACCTGGGCCAAGCTTTCCAGAGTCTGCACCCTCCCTGGATTCACTTCCTTTCTCTTCAGTTGCTGCAAGTGACCAATTGAAGGTGAGAATGAGAAAATAAATGGAAAGGGAGAAAAGAAAGTGTTTTACTCACAGATATAGGAGACAGGAGGAGGTTTCAGTCTGTTTGGAGTTCAATCTCCATTCACACAAAGCCCGCGCTGATTGACTGGAGGACAAGAGTCCTTCCAGGCCTAACTCTTCCCATTGGTCAATACCTCAGCAGGAAGGTCAGGGGTGGGCTTTCCCTCGCACATGCGCAGCCTCTCCTCTCTCTTCAAAATGCGCAGTCCCGTTCCGGTGGAGGGGAAATCACCGAGCGGCTTCTCGCTCTGGCCGGAGCTGTCAGCCGGTTGCCTGGAAACCTTGTCTGGAGGAGGGGGAACAATGAGTGGGGCGGAGCTGCTGTGTCCGCGCGCCGGGCCTGCGCACTGGAACCCTGATACGTCACCGCGGATTCCTACACGTGCGCAGGAACGTTGTTGACCAATGGGAAGAGTTGCTGAACCGGAAGGACTCTCTTCCTCCATCCAATCAGCTCCCCCGTTGTTTGAATGCGGAAACTGGACAATGAGCAAAACGTGGGGCTTCACACAGACTGAAAACTCCTTTTGTCTCCAACATCTGTGAGTAAAACACTTTCTTTTCTCCCTCTTTCCATTTCTTTTCTCATTCTGACCTTCAATTGGTCACTTGCAGCAACTGAAGGGAAAGGAAGTGAATCCAGGGAGGGTGCAGACTCTGCAAAGCTTGGCCCAGCTCTCCCTCTCTCTTAAAGACATTGACATCCTTTGCTCCCTCAGTTTGGCACATTTTTTTGTCTGGCTAAAAGGATGGTCTCTTTCCTAATGTTCACAATTAAAGGGCTGGTTTCTCCAGGCTATGCCTGACTTTTAAGGGGACAGTAAATTAATACCAGACAGAGACATGTCTCGTGCTGTTATCCGGTACAGATTAGATATATTATTTATGGTTCTGTAATAAAGTACAATGGGATGTGGGGGTCATTGAATATATTCATGGATGAGTTGGATAGATTTTTAATAAATTGGTATGTTTTAAATCATTTTTTAAACAATGAATGCAACAGAGTAACAGAAAAAAATCATGGCAAATGGGCACAGAGCGGAACAAAAGATATTGCCAACATAAATCTAAGCAACACATTGCAGAATTAATTTGGAACAGGATATTTGAGGGACCAGAGCCTCGAGATGAAATGCCAGATCAACTGAAGAACCAGTTAACAGGTTAAAGTAATGAGTGGGGAAAGAGGGTAAGATTATATAACATTTCAGTTTGTAAACCCCAAAATTTCACAGACTAACAGCATAATCAAATTAAAATGAATAACACAACATAGATGACATAGAACTCCTGTAGTGCAGAAGGCTATTCGCCCCTTCACATCTGCACTGAGCTCCAGAAAGAGCATTTCACTGAGGCCCACTCGCCATCCTATCCTCGTAACCCGGTACATTGATCATGGTCAACCCACCTAACCTACACATCTTGGACACGAAGGGGCAAATTAGCATGACCAATCCATTTTCACTGCACATCTTTGGACAGTGGGAGGAAACCGGAGCACCCGGAGGAAACACGAGGAGAATATAAAACTCCATACAGACAGCAACCCGAGGCTGGAATTGAACCTGGATCCCTGGCACTGAGGTCGCAGCATTAACTACTGCGCCGTACTCCCGACCTGAGTTAAATTGAATTCACTCATGGAAAGCCCAGAAGGAGCAAGTCAGTCAAATTGGAGCCTATGTATTTGAGATAGGAGTCCCATACTTTACCCAATGCATAAGACTCAGAATGAATTGTAGACATTAAAAATTGCATGGAGATGCATTCCATAATCAGCCGATGCCAGTTTTGGATAGAGGGAGAACTGACTGGTCTGCTTCTGTATTGAGCCAGATGAATGTTGGCTCCATCCTAACTCAATCTCTTATGAACCTAAAACGAGAGGCCAATTGATGAAGCCTGATTTGTGGGAGACTTTACCCTCCCTTAGCTCCTGGTGATTGGAGCTTAACAGACTTGAGGCGAGGTTTCTTTTTGTTCCAGGTAGTTATAGATGTTTACAGCATGGAACCAAGCCCTTCGGCCCAGCTTGTCCATGCTGCCCAGTTTCTATCACTAAGCTAGTCCCACTTGCCAGCATTTGGCCCATATCCCTCGGTACCCACCCTGCCCTTGTAACTGTCTAACTGCTTTTTAAAGGACAGAATTGTACCTGCCTGTACCACTGCCTCTGGCAGCCATTCCAGATGCTCACCAGCCTCTGTGTGAAGAATTTTCCCCTCTGGTCTCTTTTGTATCTCTCTTCCTCTCACCTTAAACCTATGCCCTCTAGTTCTAGACTCCTCTACCTTAGGAGAAAGTTGTCGACTATATACCTTATCTATGCTTCTCATTATTTTATAGACTTCTATAAGATCACCACTAAGCCTCCTACGCTCCAGGGGAAAACGTCCCAGCCCACCCAGCCTCTCCTTATAACTCAGACCATCAAGTCCTGGCAGCATCCTGGTAAATCTCTTCTGCACTCTTTCTAGTTTAACAATATTCTTTCTATAATAGGGTGACCAGAATTGAACACAGTATTCCATGTGTGATCTTACCAATGTCTTGTACAACTTCAATAAGACATCCCAACTCCTGTATTCTATATTCTAACCAATAAAACTGAGCATACTGACTGCCTTCTCCACCACCCTGTCCACCTGCGACTCCACCTACAAGGAGCTATGAACCTGAACTCCTGGATCTCTTTGTTCTGTAACTCTCCCCAACTCTATACCATTAACTGAGTAAGTCCTGCCCTGATTTGATTAATTTCTCTAACGACTCTGGTCGACAGCAGTATAGGCAGCATCTGCAGAGGGTACAACCGTCTGGGCAACACATTCATTTTAATGAAGGCGATCCTCCCTCGCCATGAAATCGGAAGAGCCGACCACCGGGCAAGGTCCCACCTCATCGTCACGATCAGCTGCGGAAAGTTATATGTGGCCCTATATAGCTGTCTGAAAGAGGGGCCATTGACACTTCCAGGTTTTAAATGGCATGGGGGGGGGGGGGGGGAGGCATCTGAAGGGGAAGTTGGCAAGAGGGGGTTTACCCCTCAACCCCTCCCCACTGGCATGGCCTCAGACTCAGTAAAACTGATCTCGTAACCAGAGAAGCCAGTAAATCTATGCACTACTCCAATAATGGCTGGGACTGAAACACTGGGGTTTGATACAAACTGCAGCCCGTCATCTGCACACAGAGTGATTTTGTGCTGCCTCACCCCACCCCCCCTCCCCCAGTCCCAATATCAGAGGATCTGATCTGATATCCTCCGGCAAGGGCTCAGTGGCCAGGGGCACAGAGGAGAGCCCTGTCTAGTCCCTCTCTGAAGCTCAAACTGCGACACTCTTAAACCATTGGTGAGCACCACCGCTGCTGGTCTGTGATATAACAATTGAATCCAACACATCACCAGATTACTCAGACTCGTATAATCCTGCATAGATTTACAAAATCCCTGTGTATCTCATCCTTTTCCATCCTCAAGCCACAGAGAGGGATTTGCTCTAAAGTCGGCCTTTTTCTTTGTCAAACAGGCCACGTATTTGCTCGGCTTATTCCCAAACTCGTACAACTTCGACTTCACAAACTTTCAACTTTTCTCGACCTGCTGAGTCAACAGGGAGTCCAAAGCCACACTTGCTGCATTAACCTCCTTCAGCAATAGCTTACTAGGAGGCTTCTTATAATTCTCCTCATCATTGCCAAACAAACCTCCAGATGTCGCTAGTTCTCCAGCATCCTGCACCTTTTATTAGCAGGGTAAGAAATGATCAGCCCCGAGCATAAACTTTACACGTCTCCCACAAAATGGAGCAGGAAATACCAGGAGTCGAGTTAACCCAAAGGAAGAACTCAAACTCTTCACGAAAGTGCAGAATAAATGAACTCAGGGAGGCTCCAAACCTCCACATTTTCGACCTGGGGGTAAGCCCTCGAGCAAAAACTCCAGACAAACGGGGGAAGGTCTGCGATTACGATGCTCCCTGTGGTGCAAGTGGACACCAGGTGTAGGATCGTCCTCGGCACAAAAAAGTTGTAGATTCTAGTCTGACATTGATGTGGGGCTGGAAAGAAGGTAAAATCTCTGCTCCTCGGGTACAAAGTTCTCTAAACATCCACATAACCCACCTCCTCACTGATCCCGGACCAGACCCCAACAGTGGCTCAGATACTGGACACAAACCCCAATATTTTATTTGTGTTTTGTCAGACTGTGAGGAAAGGATACCTCACTCCAGGAGTGATTTCACAAAAAATAGGGCCATGCTATATGGAAACAAACGTTATTATTGACACAATATTAAAATATATTTAACATCACACCAGAAAACAGCTGACAATTGGCCCTTAAGTAATGCTAATCAATACAGTAACCCTTAACTGCTACCTTTATTCCCACTCAAACAACAAAAACACCATCTCCGCTCTCAATCCACTGTTAAACACAGTTAGCCCTCAGCAATACCTGCTTCACACAGATGTTCTTTGAGAAAGAGAGATCACGTGTCACCACTTTAAAGAAAATATCTGAATCCTGTCAGAACCATGAAGAAACTTGGGAAGCTGTTTTGGCTTGTTTCAGCTCACCTTCTGAATTGCTTGGAAAGAAACTGCTAATCTAGTTACAGCCATATCTTTTCAACTGAACTGAGATGCCTGACCTCTGCTCACATCTTGAACTAATTCTCAACTAAAACACTGCTTTGCTGCAAAAAGCCTGAAACCGTGGCTCCTCCCAGTACTGACACCATCTTACCAAGCTGAAATCTAATTATCTCCACAGGGAATCCCCTTCATCCAAACAACATTCCATTAGCCCGCGCTTTTTATGATGCTTTAATTACATATCTGGCTCCAAAACTTAGTTGTCCTTCAAAAAAAAAAATTCAGAGTACCCATTTTTTTTTTCCAATTAAGGGGCAATTTAGCGTGTCCAATTGACCGACTCTGCACATCGATTTACATTGTGGAGGTGAGACCCACGCTGGCACAGGGAGAATGTGCGGACTCCACATGGACAGTGACTCGGGACCGGGATCAAACCCAGGTCCTCGGCACTGAGGGGCAGCAGTGCTAACCACTGTGCCGCTCTGCTGCCCCCAGCAATTAATTTAAAGACAATATGCTGAAGCTTTGGAATTCCCTACTCCAGAGAATTGTGGAGCCTCCGTCATCAAGTATTTTGAAGACCGAGATTGATAGGTTTCTCTATATTGAAGATATTGAGGGATATGGGGGATAGTGTGGGAAAATGGTGCTGAGATAGATCGGCCAATGATCTCATTGAATGGTCGAGGAGGTTTGATGGGCTGAATGGATGACTGCAGCTCCTATTTGTTATGATCTCTGTGTCCAGGACAGGAAGCAGTGAGCAGGGATCTGTCAATCAGCCTGAATCAGCACCTTCAGGAGAATTGGGAGGGTGAATATTAGATACAGCAGAGTGAGAATGGAGAGAGAGTGTGTGGGATGGAGATTTACAGCATTTGGAGAATGAGAGAGGAAGGAATGATCCATAGAAATTGAAACAACCTGTTCTGAATTTCTATTATGTACTGACTGTGATGTCTTTTGCAAACTCCTTTTACAGGATGTGAAAAGGAGAGGATTTACAGACAGAAATCTCAAACATCACGTCTAGATCTGATAGTCACTCGGTTCATCGGCCATTAAATCTATGAGAAATGTTGACTTCAACAAAGCTAAAAAAACATCAGTGTGACTGGAAAAGCACCGAGACACACACACCCGAGTGAGAGTGTTCCAGAGCACTGACTGTGGAAAAAGCTTTAATCAGTTACACAGCCTGAAAAAACATCACACCATTCACAGCGGGGAGAGACCGTACACGTGTTGTGTGTGTGGACGAGGCTTCAACTGATTGTCCAACCTGGAGAAACACGAGGAGACCCAAAACATGGAGAAACCGTGGAAATGTGGAGACTGTGGGAAGGGATACAGATTCCCATCTCTGCTGGAGATTCATCGACGCATTCACACTGGGGAGAAGCCATTCACCTGTTCTCAGTGTGAGAAGGGATTCACTCAGTTATCCAGTCTGAAGTTACACCAGCAAGTTCACACTGGGGAGAGGCCATTCATCTGTTCTCAGTGTGGAAAAGAATTCCCTCGCCTATCGAGTCTGAAGTTACACCAGCAAGTTCACACTGGAGAGAGACCGTTCACCTGCTCTCAGTGTGGTAAAGGGTTCACTCAGTTATGCAGTCTGAAGAAACATCAGCGAGTTCACACTGGGGAGAGGCCATTCACCTGCTCTCAGTGTGGGAAGGGATTCACTCAGTTATCCAGTCTGAAGAGACATCAGCGAGTTCACACAGGGGAGAGACCGTTCACCTGCTCCCAGTGTGGGAAGGGATTCAGTGATTCATCCAACCTGCGGACACATCAGCGAGTTCACACTGGGCAGAGACCTTTCACCTCTCAATGTGGGAAGGGAATCCATGATTCATCGCACCTGCTGAGACACCAACAAGTTCACAAATGATTACAGGGGTTGGATTCTGCTGTTATTGTTTCCGCACTCAGTTACATCAAGGACTGCATTTTGCTCATTCTGTCAGTTGGTCAATGGGGTTGGTTTCTTTCTGCTGGACTGGTCGTTCTCACGGCTTTGTCTCCAGAGGGCTCATGCTCTTCGAGTCTTGTTGTGACTACCTTGTTTAAAATTTGACGAGGATCACAGATTGAAGGGGTGTTTGGAAGTGGGAAGATATTCAGTTTGCATTTCTGTTTGGATGCCCCCCCATATCCTGCCACATTGCCATGAAGATGGGCCCTGGTGGTTACATGTTTTTTCTGTTTAATTTTTCGAGGCCTTTCTCACAGAAGAAAACTATCAGGGTATGGAGGGGGCAAGTTGGCTGAGGTGCCTGGGAATCCACATTAAATGGTGTGATGGGAATCAGGTAATAGCTAATATTTAAGGCATTATTATTCATCTGCGGGGGGGGGGGGCGTTACTTAGCTCAGTTGCCTGGATGGCTGATCATGATGTGGAGTGACTCAAATAGCAGGGGTCCACAACCATGAAGGGTCCACCTTCTCAACATTGCCCCTCGCATGAGGTGTGGTGACCCTGAGGTTAAATCACCAGTTATCTCTCACTCTCTCAAAAGGGAGATCAGCCTCTGGGACTTTGGCAACTTTCATTTCACATATATACACCAAATATAGATTCCTTCAGGGAACAAAAATCCAGCAGGAAAAGTTATGCAATTGATTCCATTTGATCAAAGGAAGAAGCTCATAAAGTGGCCAAAATAGCTGGAAGCCTGAGGATTGGGAACTAGTTTTAGAATTCAGCAAAGGAGGAACAAGAAACTGATAAAGAAAAAATTGAATATGACAGCAAACTGGGGAGAAACATAAAAACCGACTGGAAAAGCTCCTATAGGAATGTGAAAAGAAAAAGATTAGCAAAGGCCAATGTGGGTCCATTCCAGGCAGAGACAGGAGAGTTTATAATGGGGAATAAGGAAATGGCAGAGAAACTAAACAATGTGTGTCTGTCTTCACGGAGGAAGAGACAGAAATTGTCCCAAAAAGACGAGAGAACCAAGGGACTAGTGAGCACGAGGAAACTGAAAGAGATTAGTATTAGTGAAAAAGTAGCACTGGAGAAATTAATGTGGTTGAAAGTTAATAAATCCCCAGAAGCTGATGCTCTACATCCCAGAGTGTTGAAAGAGGCGGCTGTAGAGATAGTCGATACATTGGTGATCACCTTTCAAAATTCTATAGGTTCTGGAATGGTTCCTGCAGATTGGAAGGTGGTAAATGTAACCCCACTATTTAAGGAGGGAGAGAGAAAACAGGGAACCACAGACCCATTAGCCTGACATCAGTAGGAGGGAAAATGCTACAATCTATTATCAAGGATGTGATAACGTACAAATTAGGAGCAGGAGTAGGCCACTCGGCCCCTCGAGCCTGCTCCACCATTCAGTAAGTTCCCGGCTGATCTGATTGCAACCTCAACTCCGCACTCCCGCTGACACCCCGATAACCTTTCACCCCCTTGCTTATCAAGATTCTATCCAACTCTGTCTTCAAAATATTCAAAGACGTTGCTTCCACTGCCCTTAAGGAAGAGAGTTCCAAAGACTCAGGACCCTCTGAGAAAAAAATTCTCCTCTGCCTTAAATGGGCAACTTATTACTTTTAAAGTGACTCCAATTTCTAGATTCTCCCACAAGAGGAAACATCCTTTCCACATCCACCCTGTCAAGGCCCCTCAGGACCTTTATACGGTTCAATCAAGTCACCAAAACTCCATTGGACACAAGCCCAGCCTGTCCAATCATTCTTCATAAGACCAGCCTCCAATTCCAGGTATGAGTCCAGTAAACCTTCTCTGAACTGCTTCCAACACATTGACATCATTCCTTAAATGAGAGCAATACTGTACACAGTGCTCCAGATGTGGTCTCACCAATGTCCTGTATAACTGAAGCATAACCTCCCTACTTTTGTATTCAATTCCCCTTACAATAAACAATAACATTCTCTTAGCTTTCCTAATTACTTGCTGTACCTGTATATTCGCCTTTTGTGATTTATGCTCTTGGACACCCAGATCCCTCTGAATCTCAGAGTTCTGCAATCTCTCACCATTTCGATAATAAGCTTTTTTTATTCTTTCTGCCATGATGGACAATTTCACATTTTTCCCTCATTATACTGCATTTGGCAGATTTTTTCCCCACTCACGTAACTTATCTATATCACTTTAGTCTTCTTATGTCCCCCTTCACAATTTACTTTCCTTCCTATCTTTGTATAATTGGAACATAGGAGCAGGAGTTAGCCATTCAGCCCGTCGAGTCTGCTCCACCATTCAATACGATCATGGCTGATCATCCACTTCAATGCCTTTTCCCCCATACTATCCCCATAGTCCTTTGTGTGGGCTGGTTTAGCACAGTGAGCTAAAACAGTTGGCTTGTAAAGTAGAACAAGGCCAGCAGCGAGGGTTCAATTCCCGTACTAGCCTCCCCGAACAGGCGCCGGAATGTGGCGACTAGGGGCTTTTCACAGTAACCTCATTTTAAGCCTAATTGTGACAATAAGCAATTTTCATTTTTTTCATTTCATGGAAATGCAAGTTTTTAAATTGAAGATTTCTGTTATCCGATCTCATTATCTGGAAATTAATTGTCTTCAGCCATCCCCAACTCACCATTTAATAAATTCACTTTGGTTCAGACAAGACTTTAACCAATTAAGGCAAAGGCAGAATTCTCTGGATGGTAAATTTAAAAAGAAATTTATTAAATGAGTACGGTTTACTGAAGAACTTTAAGACATTGACTTTTACAACTTCATGTGGGTGATCAGTCTGTAGCAGCGTAACCCTCTCTGGCTCCTTTTGACAGTATTTTCCTTGGAACCCGGCCTCGGGAATCTTCAGTACTTGGCCACTAATGAAGACCTTCAGAACGTCTACTTTTATCCCCAAAGTGACCATTACCTCACGTCAGAGTTGGGCCTGTTGTAACATGACAATTGGTCAATTTGGTCACTGGATTAATTTAATTCCCAATTACTGACACCAACTTCTCTCATTATCTCAGACAGAAATACAATAGAACTGTTTCATACTATCCCTTTATCTGATTCTATACAATCCCTTATTCATAGTTTCAAATGTTGAGGCTAATCAGAGTTTGAAGGTCTCTCTTGCCAGTACATTTATCCTCATTGCACATTCTTTATACACAGCAATTAAGCTTTTACATTTACACAGCAAATAAAACTCAGTATTTTTGATATTACTGATTCATTGATTGTCACTTAATTGAGGATCATTGCTTATTCAGTCATCTGTTATTGACTGGTAGCTAATTAATACAGAAATCTTTGATACATTTGGTTAAGACAAGCCACACTGGTTGAAAGAGACAATTTCTTACTCATCTTCAAATAGAACACTGAGGGCAGCAGATTTCCTTTCCTAAAGGACATTAGTGAACCAGATGGGCTTTTACAACAATCGACAATGGCTCATTAGACTTTTAATTCAAAACTTTTATTAAATTTCAATATCTGCCACAGCTGGATTTGAACCCAGATCCCCAGAGCATTAACCTGGGTCTCTGGATTACCAGCCCTTCTCAAAATTGTAAAATGCTGTATTTTTTCAAACAAATTCTGCTACTTCTACAGTTTTTAGAATCATTTTGGTTGAAAGTGTTAATTAAAAAAATAAAGATCTAGTCTTTTACAAAATAATTACCAAATATACCAATTCACTAATGATAATTAGTGTTCACTACTGAATAATCATTGGTTTAATGACTGGCTTTTGATATGTAATCAATACAGAGTTAATATAGAAAAGATACAAAATGTGAAACGCCTGCAGGGAGCCACATGTTTGAGGTTAAAAAGGCTTCCTTGACCTTGTTATTTATGGCAGTGAATACACAATGAAAATAACAATTTAAAAACTTTATTTGATTGCACATGGGTACTTAGTTTCCTAAATTACAGCAGTAAATGTTTCAAAAATACTTCATTGGCTGTAAAAGACTTTGAAGGTCCAGAGGTCATGAGAGGTGCTCTTGAAATGCACCTGTTCTAATTGTCAGCAAACTGTGTCCTCACCAAAATCATTGATAAGGATTGAATCTTAATTTTTGCAATAATCGTGTTTTTGACACCATTTTCATCACTCTGTGAAAGTACAGGCACACGATATCCACAATTATTTGTTGTAAAACATAGCGAGCTGTTGTGATTTGGAATGCACTGTCTACAAACGGTACTGGAAACTGATTGAACTGTACCTTCAAAAAAGAAATTTAATGCATTCATGAAAAGAAAACAAATGAGTCGAACAATGGTATTAATGGGTAGCTTTACAAAGAGCTGGCATGGGAAACATGGGCCAAGTGGATTCCTTCTCTGCTCTGAGAGCGTTGTGTACATCTAGAGTGGTAATGACCCGGAACCTACTTCCTATGAGGGCAGCAAAAGGAGAGATAATGGAAAAATTTCAAAAGGAAATTGGATGGCACTTGAGAGAAATGAATCTACAGGGATTCGAGACAATGGGACTGACTGGTTGGTTCAAGAGAGCTGGCATGGATTCAATGGGCTGAATGGCCACTTCCCCACCCTCCAGATACTTTGAGCTCAGAAGAGAAATTTCAGCTGCTCTAGTCTCTCCAACTCCACCAACTCCCTCATCCCTCGTGCCATTCTCTTCAATCTCCTCAGCACCCTCTCTGAGAACTTCACATCTTTCCTAAAGTGTGGGGCCCATATATAAGGTTCCATTCCAGAGGGATAGAATTGAAAAGCAGGGAGGTTATGTTCAACTTGTTTAGAGCCAGGGTTAGACTACACTGGGAGCACAGTCCAAAGATGTGCGGGTGAGGTGGATTGGCCATGATAAATTGCCCTTAGTGTCCTAAAGAATAAGGTTAATGGGGGGGGGGGGTTGTTGGGTTAAGGGCATAGGGTGAATATGTGGGTTTGAGTGGGGTGATCATTGCTCGGCACAACATCGAGGGCCGAAGGGCCTTTTCTGTGCTCTACTGTTCTAAATACTCTAAATACACTGTCAACATTTGTCATCTCCATTTAGAAAAAGGAAATGGAGGCACTGGAGAAGGTGTAACAAAGATTCACAAGAATAATACCAGAATTGAGAGCATTTCACCCTCAGGAAAAGCTGGGGCTGAAAGAGAAGACTGAAGGGTGACCTGATGGAAGTCTTTAAGATGATGAAGGGGTTCAATAATCCAATATGGATTTCAATGAGAAACCTCTTTGCCCAGCGAGTGGTGAGAATGTGGAACTCACTACCACAGCGAGTGGTTGAGGTGAACAGCATGAATACATTGAAGGGGAAGCTAGATACATACATGAGGGAGAAAGGAATAGAAGGAGATGCTGATGGAGGGAGATGAAGAGGGGTGGGTGGAGGCTCATGTGGAGCATTAATACTGACAAAGACCAATCGAATCGCCAGGCCTGGTCCTGCAGACTCAATGGAACAGAGACAAATGCATTTATTTTAGATCTACCTGTCATGGGGGAAAAACACTATTTACTATCCAGGATAAAATAAAGGTCCTTCATCAGCTTTTGTGGATCATTTCAGTGGAAATGTGCTCTCCCAGGCTCAAAGAGCATCAGCCCACTGGAAGCAAAGTCGTGAGAACGGCCAGAATATACCCATTGTACAGAACCTTGGTTAAACCCCAGCTGGAGCAGTTTGTGCAGTTTTACTTCCCTTACCTTCGAAAAGATATTATGGCTTCACAGCGGGAGGCAACGAAGGTTCACCAGACTTGTTCCTGGGATGGTTGAACTGTCCTATGAGGAGAGATTGGGGAAACTGGGTCTGCAATCTCTAAGTTGTGAAGAATCAGAACAAACACATAGAACAAAGAAAAGTACAGCACAGGAACAGGCCCTTCGGCCCTCCAAGCCTGCGCTGACCATGCTGCCCGTCTAAAGTCTTCTACACTTCCGGGGTCCATATCCCTCTATTCCTATCCTATTCATGTATTTGTCAAGATGCCCCTTCAATGTCACTATCGTCCCTGTTTCCACCACCTCCTCCGGCAGCGAGTTCCAGGCATCCGCCCGCTACCCTCTGTGTAAAAGACTTGCCTCGTACATCTCCTTGCCCCTCGCAGCTTAAACCTTTTGTCCCCTAGTAATTGACCCCTCTACCCTGGGAAAAAGCCTCTGACTATCCACTCTGTCTGTGCCCCTCATAATTTTGTAGACTTCTATCAGGTCGCCCCTCAACCTCCGTCAGTCCAGTGAGAACAAACCAAGTTTATTCATAGCCCTCCATACCAGGCAACATCCTGGTAAATCTCTTCTGCGCCCTCTCTAAAGCCTCCACATCCTTCTGGTAGTGTGGCGACCAGAATTGAACACTACACTCCAGATGTGGCCAAACTAAGGTTCTATACAGCTGCAACATGACTTGCCAATTTTTATATTCAATGCCCCGGCCAATCAAGGCAAGCATGCAGTATGCCTTTTTGACTACCTTCTCCACCTGTGTTGCCCCTTTCAGTGACCTGTGGACCTTTACACCTAGATCTCTCTAACTGTCAATACTCTTGAGGGTCTACCATTCACTGTATATTCCCTCCCCGCATTAGACCTTCCAAAATGCATTACCTCACATTTGTCCAGATTTAACTCCATCTGCCATCTCTCCACCCAAGTCTCTAAACGATCTAAATCCTGCTGTATCCTCTGACAGTCCTCATTGCTATCCGCAATTCCACCAACCTTTGCGTCGTCCGCAAACTTACTAATCAGACCAGTTACATTTTCCTCCAAATCATTTATATATACTACGAACAGCAAAGGTCCCAGCACTGATCCCTGCAGAACACTAGTCACAGCCCTCCAATCAGAAAAGCACCCTTCCATTGCTACTCTCTGCCTTCTATGACTTAGCCAGTTCTGTATCCATTTTGCCAGCTCACCTCTGATCCCATGTGACTTCACCTTTTGGACTAGTCTGCCATGAGGGACCTTGTCAAAGGCCTTACTGAAGTCCATATAGACAACATCCACTGCCCTCCCTGCATCAACGATCTTTGTGATGTCCTTGAAAAGCTCAATCAAGTTAGTGAGACACAACCTCCCCTTCACAAAACCGTGCTGCCTCTCGCTAATACGACCACTTGCTTCCAAATGGGAGTAGATCCTGTCTAGAAGAATTCTCTCCAGTAAATTCCCTACCACTGATGTAAGGCTCACCGGCCTGTAGTTCCCTGGATTATCCTTGCTACCCTTCTTAAACAAAGGAATAACATTGGCTATTCTCCGGTCCTCCAGGACATCACCTGAAGACAGTGAGGATCCAAAGATTTCTGTCTGGGCCTCAGCAATTTCCTCTCTTGCCTCCTTCAGTATTCTGGGGTAGATCCCATCAGGCCCTGGGGCCTTATCCTCCTTAATATTTTTCAAGACACCCAACACCTCGTCTTTTTGGATCTCAATGTGACCCAGGCTATCTACGCACCCTTCTCCATACTCAACATCCACCAATTCCTTCTCTTTGGTGAATACTGATGCAAAGTATTAATTTAGTACCTCACCCATTTCCTTTGACTCCACACATAGATTCCCTCTCCTGTCCTTCAGTGGGCCAATGCTTTCCCTGGCTACCCTCTTGCTTTTTATGTATGTGTAAAAAGCCTTGGGACTTTCCTTAACCCTATTTGCCAATGACTTTTCATGACCCCTTTTAGCCCTCCTGACTCCTTAAGTTCCTTTCTACTTTCTTTATATTCACACAGGCTTCATCTGTTCCCAGCCTTCTAGCCCTGACCAATGCCTCCTTTTTCTTTTTGACGAGGCCTACAATATCTCTCGTTATCCAAGGATCACGAAATTTGTCATATTTATCCTTCTTCACAGGAACATGCGGGTCCTGAATTCCTTTCAACTGACATTTGAAAGCCTCCCACATGTCAGATGTTGATTTACCCTCAAACATCCGCCCCAAATCTATGTTCTTTTGTTCCTGCCTAATAGTATAATTAGCCTTCCCCCAATTTAGCACATTCACCCTCTTACCCTTGTCCACCAGCATTTTAAAACTTACTGAATTGTGGTCACTGTTCCCAAAATGCTCCCCGACTGAAGTTTCTACCACCTGGCCGGGCTCATTCCCCAATACCAGGCCCAGTACAGCCCCTTCTCTAGTTGGATTATCTACATATTGTTTCAAGAAGCCCTCCCGGATGCTCCTTACAAACTCTGCCCTGTCCAAGCCCCGAGCACTAAGCGAGTCCCAGTCAATATTGGGGAAGTTGAAGTCTCCCATCACAACAACCCTGTTGCTTTTACTCCTTTCCAAAATCTGTCTACCTATGGGCTGTTCTATCTCCCGCTGGGTGTTGGGAGGCCTGTAGTAAACCCCCAACATTGTCACTGCACCCTTTTTATTCCTGATCTCTACCCATACAGCCTTGTTGCCCTCTGAGGTGCCCTCCCGCAGTACAGCTGTGATATTCTCCCTAACCAGTAGCGTAACTCCACCACCCCTTTTACATCCCCCTCTATCCCGCCTGAAACATCTAAATCCTGGAATGTTTAGCTGCCAATCCTGTCCTTCCCTCAACCAGGTCTCTGTAATGGCAACAACATCAAGCTCAAAGTTCATCTGCCTTACCTGTTAAACTTCTTGCATTAAAACATATGCATTTCCGGCCACCAGTCCCGCTGTTTTCAGCAACATCCCTGTTGCCATGGTGGCCCTATTTCCCAGTTCTCCCTCAATTTTTTGCGCACTCTGACCTATTGCTCCGGTACCCAACCCCCTGCCGTACTAGTTTAAGATCAGCCATGAACTTACTGAATGGTGGAGCAGGCTCGAGGGGCTGAGTGGCCTACTCCTGCTCCTGATTTGTATGTTATCACATCCTTTATAATAGATTGTAGCATTTTCCCTCCTACTGATGTCAGGCTAATGGGTCTGTGGTTCCCCGTTTTCTCTCTCCCTCCTTAAATAGTGAGGTTACATTTACCACCTTCCAATCTGCAGGAACCATTCCAGAATCTACAATCTGAAAGATGATCAATGTATCCACTGTCTCTACAGCCACCTCTTTCAACACTCTGGGATGTAGAGCAGCAGCTTTTGGGGATTTATTAACTTTCAACCACGTTAATTTCTCCAGTACTGCTTTTTCATGAACACTAATCCCTTTCAGTCTCTACTGCTCACTAGAGCCTTGGTTCTCTTGTGTTTTTGGGACAATTTCTGTATCTTAATAATAATAATCTTTATTGTCACAAGTAGGCTTACATTAACACTGCCATGAAGTTACTGTGAAAAGCCCCAAGTCGCCACATTCCGGCCTGTTCGGGTACACGGAGGGAGAATTCTGAATGTCCAAATTACTTAACAGCACGTCTTTCGGGACTTGTGGGAGGAAACCGGAGCATCCGGAGGGAACCCGTGCAGACTCCACACAGACAGTGACCCAAGCCGGGAATCGAACCTGGGTACCAGGAGCAGTGAAGCAACAGTGCTAACCACTGGGCTACCATGCTTCATCCGTGAAGACAGACACACATTGTTTAGTTTCTCTGCCATTTCCTTATTCCCCATTATAAACTCTCCTGTCTCTGCCTGGAATGGACCCACGTTGGTCTTTGCTAATCTTTTCCTTTTCACATTCCTTTTGGAGCTTTTATGTCGGTTTTTATGTTTCTCGCCAGTTTGCTCTCATATTCTATTTTCTCTTGATCAGTTTCTTGGTCCTCCTTTGCTGAATTCTAAAACTAGTTCCCAATCCTCAGGCTTACTACTATTTTGGCCATTTTATGAGCCTCTTCCTTTTATCTAATGGAATCTTTAACATTTCTTGTGTGTGGGATGGTTGCATCGCTTTTCCTGTCTCAGATTCCCTGAGAGACAGAGAGAGAGAGAGAGAGACAGACAGAGAGAGGGAGACAGAGCATCAGCTCACGAGAGGAAATGTTGTGAGACCGGCCAATCCAGCAGAAAGAAACCCTCCCCACCGACCAACTGTCAGAATGAACACAATGCCGTCCTGGATGTACTTGAAGCAGAAACAATAACAGCAGAATCCAACCCCTGTGATCAATTATGAACTTGTTGGTGTCTCAGCAGGTGTGATGAATCACAAAATCCCTTCCCACATTGAGAGCAGATGAATGGCTTCTCCCCAGTGTGAATTCGCTGGTGTCTCTGCAGGTTGGATGAAAAACTGAAGCCCTTCCCACACCGAGAGCAGGTGAATGGCCTCTCCCCTGTGTGAACTCGCTGGTGTGACTGCAGGTTGTGTAACTGAGTGAATCCCTTCCCACACTGAGAGCAGGTGACTGGCCTCTCCCCAGTGTGAACTCGCTGGTGTGAGTGCAGGTTGGATGAGTGAGTGAATCCCTTCCCACACTGAGAGCAGATAAATGGCCTCTCCCCAGTGTGAATGCGTCGATGAGCTTCCAGCTCTGATGGAGATCTATTTCCCTTCCCACAGTCTCTACATTTCCACCGTTTCTCCATGTTTTGGGTCTCCTCGTGTCTCTCCAGGTCGGACAATCAGTTGAAGCCTCGTCCACACACAGAACACGTGTACAATCTCTCCCTGCTGTGAATGGTGTGATGGTATTTATTCAGGCTGTGTAACTGGTTAAAGCTCTTTCCACAGTCAGTGCTCTGGAACACTCTCACTCGGGTCTGTGTGTCCCGGTGCTTTTCCAGTCACACTGATGTTTAAAATATTTTGAAGGCAACAGGTCGGGCAAACATTACTCCTTCCAGATTAAATGGCCGATGAACCGAATCTGTCAGATATGGACGTGATGTTTGAGATTTCTGTCTGTAAATCCTATCCTTTTAACATCCTGTAAAAGGAGTTTAGAAAAGACATCACTGTCAGTACAGGATAGAAATTCAGAACAGACAATTCGAGATTCTCAGGAACATTCTTTCCTCTCTCATTCCCCAAACGCTGTAAATCTCCATCCCACACACTCTCCCTCCATTCTCACTCTGCTGTATCTAATATTCACCCTCCCAATTCTCCTGAAGTTGCTGATTCAGCTGATTGACAAATCCCTGCTCACTGCTTCCTGTCCTGGACACACAGACCATAACAAATAGGAGCTGCAGTCAGACATTCGGCCCATCGAGCCTGCTCCACCATTCAATGAGATAATTGGCCGACCTACCTCAACACCATTTTCCAACACTACCCCCTTGATATCGTCAATATCTAGAAACCTATCAATCTATGTCTTGAAAATACTTAATGACTGAGGCTCCACAGTCCTCTGGGGTAGAGAATTCCAAAGACCATATTGTCTTGAAATTCATTGCTGGGTGGCACAGTGGTTAGCACTGCTGCATCTCAGGGCCGAGGACCCAGGTTCGATCCCGGCGCCGGGTCACTGTCCATGTGGAGTTTGCACATTCTCCCCGTGTCTGCATGGGTCTCACCCCCACAACCCAAGAAGATGTGCAGCGTAGGTAGATTGGCCGTGCTAAATTGCCCCTTAATTGGAAAAAAAAGAATTTGGTAGTCCAAATATTTTTTTAAATAAATTCATTGACCGGGGATTTGGGGGTCACTGGTTAGGCCAGCATTTACTGTCCATCCCTAGTTACCCTTCAGAAGGTGGTGGTGAGCTGCCTTCTTGAACTTCTGCAGTCTCTGCGGTGTAGGTACACCCACTGTGCTGTTAGGGAGGGAGTTCCAGGATGTTGCCCCAGCGACAGTGAAGGAACGGCGATATATTTCCAAGTCTGTCTGGTGAGTGACTTGGAAGGGAACCTCCAGGGGATGAGGTTCCCAGGTATCTGCTGCTCTTGTCCTTCTAGATGGCAGTGGTCGTGGGTTTGGAAGGTGCTGTCTATGGAACCTTGGTGAGTTACTGCAGTGCACAATCAAAATGGCTGCTCTGTCCTGGATGGTGTCGAGCTTCTTGAGTGTTGTTGGAGCTGCACTCATCCAGGCAAGTGGAGAGTATTCCATTACACTCCTGACTTGTGCCCTGCAGATGGTGGACGGACTTTGGGAGTTCAGGAACTGAGTTACTTACCATAGGATTCCCAGCCTTTGACCTGCCCTGGTAGCCACAGTATTAATATGGCTAGTTCACTTCAGATTCTGATCAATGGTAACCCCCAGGATGTTGGTTGTGCGGGTTTCAGCGAAGGTAATGCCACTGAATGTCAAGGGGTGTTGGTTAGATCCTCTCTTGTAGGAGATGGTCATTGCCTGGCACTTGTGTTACATCCTTGAGTGAAGAAATCCTTCCTCATATCAGCTTTCTCCTCATTTTCCTGCCGGTTCCCCATGACCCTCGGCTGCCTCGTCAATCAGAAATCTGTCAGGGGGGGGGGGGGGAGGGAGGAACCACGTGAAGTGGGCGTGGGAGGAGCTACTTTTCCTGCAGGTTCTGGCGCCACTCGCCAATAATACGTAATTTATCCTGATTGCCCGGCACTTGTCTACTTCATCCTTGAATTAATATTTATCAGGTCCCTGAAAGACTTCGGGATTGGGTTTGGTAAGATTATGCCAAAGAGCTTTAAGAAATCCGGTGATAAAAGAGGGCAGGAGGATTCAGTGGGGGTGGAGCCGCCTTTTCAACATGACAGCCTGACCCTCAATAGGTGTCTCGACCCCGCGCTCTCCGGGGCTCTCTCGGAGGTGGCGAACATGATGATTGCCGACATTCTCCGTGTTATTGACCTGAGGCTGAGTGAGCTGACTCAATATCTGTGAGCTCATGAGGCCGAGCTGTAAAACATCATCAAGAGGCTCGATAATCTGGAGGAGAGAATCCTGAACGTTGAGCAAGATGCCTCCTCGGCGGAGGCAAGAATTCAATCCTTGGAAAACTGGCTGAGTGATGTGGTGGACTCCTGGAGAACTTGGAGAACCGAGGGTCAGAGAAAGAACATCCGAGTAGTCGGCCTGCCGGAAGGTGTGGAGGGTGAGGCTCCCGTTAGGTTCTTCGAGGACCAAAGTCAGAGGAGAATTATAAGAAGACCCCGAGTGAGCTATTGCTGAAGGAGGTTAATGCAGCAAGAGTGGTTTTGGGCTCCCTATTTACTCAGCAGGTCGAGAAAAGTTGGAAGTTTGTGAGGTCGAAGTTGGACAAGTTTGGGAATAAGCCGAGCAAATACATGGCCTGTTTGACAAAGAAAAAGGCCGACTTTAGAGCAAATCCCTCTCTGTGGCTTGGGGTATGGAAAAGGATCATGAAGACGGAGGCGATAAACAGGAATTTGGGGAATTCTATGCAGGATCGTACAAGTCTGAGCAGTCTGGTGATGTGTTGGTGGGTGTGGAGCATTCTTTCTCTTCCCTGAAGCTTCTGGAGGCCTCAGAAAATCTTAATGCTCCCCTTTCTAGGGAAGAGTGTCAAAGGCCATGAAGGAGCTGCAGTCGGGTAAAGCCCCGGGAACGGATGGCTGTGGGTGTGAGTTTTATTGGGGGGATTGAGGATTTGTTGTTGGACCCGTTGGTAGATATGTATTGTCACTCTTTTGACTCTGGGATGCTGCCACCGACTCTTCGTGAGGCTAATATCTCTTTGATTCTGAAGGTGGGCAAGGACCCAGAGGAGTTGGCCTCTTATCACCCAATCTCTCTTTTGAATGTTGACTTGAAACTGCGACCTTATGCTCCGGCGATAAGGCTGGAGGACATCCTTCCGACAATCGTGCGGGAGAACCAGACTGGGTTTATACGGGGAAGATTTTCCAGGAACAATGTTGGAAGGTTGCTGAATGTGATTCAGGCTTTTCAGAAATATCCATTGGATGGGCTGCTGATCTCCTTCGATGCAGAGAAAGCTTTTGCTCGAGTTGAGTGGAATTATCTGGTGTATCCGCTGCGAGGCTTCGGGTTGGGTGAGGATTATATTGAGTGGATTCAATTGTTATATCACAGACCGGCAGCGGCGGTGCTCACCAATGGTTTAAGGGTGTCGCAGTTTGAGGGTCTAGACAGGGCTGCCCTCTGTCCCCCTGGCTGTTTGCGTTGGCCATTGAGCCCTTGCTGGACGATATCAGATCGGATCCTCTGATATCGGGACTGGGGGGTGGGGTGAGGCAGCACAAGATCACTCTGAGTGTCGATGACGGGCTGCAGTTTGTGTTGAACCCAGTGTTTAAGTCCCGGACATTATTGGAGTCGTGGATAGATTGAGTATCTTCTCTCGTATCGAGATCAATTTTACTGAGTCTGAGGCCATGCCGGTGGGGAGGGGTTGAGGGGTAAACCCCCTCCTCTTGCTAACTTCCCCTTCAGATGACCCCCCCCCCCCCCCAACCCCACACCATGCCATTTAAAATCCGGGGAATGTCAATGGCCCCCCTCTTTCAGACAGCTATATGGGGCCAACTTTCCACAGCTAATGGTGACTATTAGGTGGGACCTTGCCCGGTGGTCGGCTCTTCCGATTTCATGGTGAGGGAGGATCACCTTCATTGAACTGAATGTGTTGCCCAGACTGTTGTACCCTCTGCAGATGCTGCCTATACTGCTATCGACCAGAGTCGTTAGGGAAATTAATCAAATCAGGGCAGGACCTACTCAGTTAATGGGAGGGAGTTGGGGAGAGTTACAGAACAAAGAGATCCAGGAGTTCAGGTTCATAGCTCCTTGTAGGTGGAGTCGCAGGTGGACAGGGTGGTGGAGAAGGCAGTCAGTATGCTCAGTTTTATTGGTTAGAATATTGAATACAGGAGTTGGGATGTCTTATTGAAGTTGGACAAGACATTGGTAAGACCGCACATGGAATACTGTGTTCAGTTCTGGTCACCCTATTATGGGAAGGATATTGTTAAACTAGAAAGAGTGCAGAAGAGATTTACCAGGATGCTGCCAGGACTTGATGGTCTGAGTTATAAGGAGAGGCTGGGCTGGGCTGGGATTTTTTTTCCCAGGAGCCTAGGAGGCTTAGTGGTGATCTTATAGAAGTCTATAAAATAATGAGAAGCATAGATAAGGTATACAGTCGACATTTTCCCTGAGATAGAGGAGTCTAGAACTAGAGGGCATAGGTTTAAGGAGAGAGGAGAGAGATACAAAAGAGAGCACAGGGTAAATTTCTTCAGACAGAAGGTGGTGAGCATCTGGAATGGCTGCCAGAGGCAGTGGTAGAGGCGGGTACAATTTTGTCCTTCAAAAAGCAGCTAGACAGTTACATGGGCAGGGTGGGTATAGAGGGATATGGGCCAAATGCTGGAAAGTGGGACTAGCTTAGTGATAGAAACTGGGCAGCATGGACAAGCTGGGCCGAAGGGCCTGGTTCCATGCTGTAAACATCTATAACTCTACCTGGAACAAAAAGAAACCTTGCCTCAAGTTTGTTAAGCTCCAATCACCAGGAGCTAAGAACTAGAACAAAGAACAAAGAAAATTACAGCACAGGAACAGGCCCTTCGGCCCTCCCAGCCTGAGCCGATCCAGATCCTTTATCTCAATCTGTCGCCTATTTTCCAAGGATCTACTTCCCTCTGTTCCCCACCCGTTCAATAATCTGTCTTGATGCATCTTAAATGATGCTATGGTGCCCACCTCTACTACCTCCACTGGCAAAGTGTTCGAGGCACCCACCACCCTCTGCTTCAAAAACTTTCCACGCACATCTCCCTTAAACTTTCCCCCTCTCACCTTGAAATTGTGACCCCTTGTAATTGACACCCCCACTCTTGGAAAAAGCTTATTGCGATCCACCCTGTCCATACCTCTCATAATTTTGTAGACCTCAATCAGGTTCCCCCTCAACCATCGCCACTCCAACGAAAACAATCCTAATCTACTCAACCTTTCTTCATAGCTAGCACCCTCCATACCAGGCAACATCCTGGTGAACCTCCTCTGCACCCTCTCTAAAGCATCCACATCCTTCTGGTAATGTAGCGACCAGAACTGCACGCAGTATTCCAAATGTGGCCTAACCAAAGTCCTATACAACTGTAACATGACCTGCCGACTCTTGTACTCAATAACCCGTCCAATGAAGGCAAGCATGCTGTATGCCTTCTTGACCACTCTATCGACCTGCGTTGCCACCTTCAGGGTACAATGGACCTGAACTCCCAGATCTCTCTGTACAAGAATTTTCCCCAGTACTCTTCCATTGACTGTGTAGTCCACTCTTGAATTCGATCTTCCAAAATGCATCACCTCACATTTGCCTGGATTGAACTCCATCTGCCATTTCTCTGCCCAACTCTCCAATATATCTATATTTTGCTGTATTCTCTGACAGTCCCCCTCGCTATCTGCAACTCCACCAATCTTAGTATCATCTGCAAACTTCCTAATTAGACCAACCTCTTCCTTCGTCCAGATCATTTATGTATATCACAAACAACAGCGGTCCGAGCACAGATCCCTGTGGAAACCACTAGTCACCTTTCTCCATTTTGAGACACTCCCTTCCACCACTACTCTCTGTCTCCTGTTGCCCAGCCAATTCTTTATCCATCTAGCTAGTACACCCTGAACCCCACGTGATTTCGCTTTTTCCATCAACCTGCCATGGGAAACTTTATCAAACACCTTACTGAAGTCCATGGGCGAGATTCTCGGCAGCCTTCACGCCCACTTCCGGGGCCGATTCTCCCCCCCCCCCCGGGCGGGGCTAGGAGCGCGGCCCCGTGCGACACGGCCTTGACGACCGTCGTCAAGGCCGCACGTCAAGCGTCACGCCGGCTGACGCGGCCGATGACGTCAGCCACGCATGCGCAGTTGGCGTCGTTTGCCTCAGTGGCCCCGCAAGACGTGGCGGCTTGATCTTGCGGGGCGGCGGAGGGAAAAGAGTGCGTCCGTTACGGACGCACGGCCCGCGATCAGTGGGCACCGATCGCGGGCCTATGCCCCCCTTGGCACGGCCGTGATACTGCCGTACCAATCGGGCCCCCAGATGCCCCAAACGGGCATCTGGCGCTCGTTTCACGACGGCAGCAAGCAGGTGTGTTTGCTGCCGTGTTGAAACGGGCGTGAAGGCCTGGCCGCCCGGCCTCGGAGAATCGCCGCTCACCGTAAAAAACGGCGAGCGGCGATTCGTGCCGTGGGTCGGGCGTGAGGGGGGGAGAATAGCGGAAGGGCGTGAAAAATGTCGGGAGGCCCTCCCCCTATTCTCCCACCCGGCGTGGGGGGCGGAGAATCGCACCCCATGTATATGACATCTACAGCCCTTCTCTCATCAGTTAACTTTGTCACTTCCTCAAAGAATTCTATTAGATTTGTAAGACATGACCTTCTCTGCACAAAACCATGCTGCCCTATCATTGATAAGTCTATTTTCTTCCAAATGTGAATAGATAGAACATAGAACAGTACAGCACAGAACAGGCCCTTCGGCCCTCAATGTTGTGCCGAGCCATGATCACCCTACTCAAACCCGCATATCCACCCTATACCCGTAACCCAACAACCCCCCCTTAACCTTACTTTTTATTAGGACACTACGGGCAATTTAGCATGGCCAATCCACCTAACCCGCACATCTTTGGACTGTGGGAGGAAACCGGAGCACCCGGAGGAAACCCACGCACACAGGGGGAGAACGTGCAGACTCCACACAGACAGTGACCCAGCCGGGAATCGAACCTGGGACCCTGGAGCTGTGAAGCATTTATGCTAACCACCATGCTACCCTGCTGCCCCTATCCCTCAGTATCTTCTACAACAGTTTGCCTACCACTGACGTCAAGCTCACAGGTCTATAATTCCCTGGATTATCCCTGCTACCCTTCTTAAACAAGGGGACAATTCTCCAGTGCTCCGGGACCTCAGCCGTGCTCAAGGATGCTGCAAAGATACCCTAAGGGAGGGTATAGTCTCCCAAAAATCAAGGTCCATCAATTGGCCTCTCGTCTTAGGTTCTTAAGGGATTGGGTTAGGATGGAGCCAACATTCATCTGGCTCAATACATAAGCAGACCAGTCAGTTCTCCCTCTATCAAAAACTGGCGTAGGCTGATTATGGAATGCATCTCCGTGCAATTTTTAATGACTGTAATTCATTCTGAGTCTGATGCATTAGGTAAAGTATGGGACTTCTAACTCAAATACATAGGCTCCAATTTGACTGACTTGCTCCTCCTGTGCTTTCCATGAGTGTATTCAATTTAACTTAGGGCACAGTGATTAATGCTGCTCCCTCAGTGCCAGGGACCCAGGTTCAATTCCAGCCTTGGGTAGCTGTCTGTGAGGAGTTTGCATATTCTCCTTGTGTCTTTGTGTGTTTCCTCCGTATGCTCCGGTTTCCTCCCACTGTCCAAAGAAGTGCAGTGAAAGTGGATTGGTCACGGTAATTTGCCCCTTAGTGTTCCACATGTGTAGGTTAGGTGGGTTGACCATGATCAATGCACCAGGTTACGAGGATAGGATGGGGAGTGAGCTTCCGTGAAATGCTCTTTCTGAGGCTCAGTGCAGATGTGAAGGGGTGAATAGCCTTCTGCACTACAGGAGTTCTATGTCATCTATGTTGTGTTGTTCCAAATTAATTCTGCAATATGTTGCTTGTCTTTATGTTGGCAATATCTCTTGTTCCACTCCGTGCCCATTTGCCATGATTTTTTTCTGTTACTCTGTTACATTCATTGTTTAAAAATTATTTAAAACATACCAATTTATTAAAAATCTGTCCGCCTCATTCGTGAATATATTCAATGACCCCACACCCCGCTGGTCCCTGTGGAAGAGAACTCCAGAGACTAATAACCCTCTTGAGGGAAGAGATGACTGGATTGTACTTATAGACATGTCTCTGTCTGGTATTAATTTACTGTCCCCTTAAATGACAACCATCTCCTGGGGAAAGCAGCCCTTTAATTGTGAACATTTGGAAAGAGACCATCCTTTTAGCCAGACAAAAAATGTGTCAAGCTGAGGGAGCAAAGGATGTCAACGTCTTTAAGAGAGAGACCTGGGCCAAGCTTTCCAGAGTCTGCACCCTCCCTGGATTCACTTCCTTTCCCTTCAGTTGTTGCAATTGACCAATTGAAGGTCAGAGAGAAAAGAAATGGAAAGGGGGAGAAAAGAAAGTGTTTTACTCACAGATGTTGGAGACAGGAGGAGGTTTCAGTCTGTGTGAGGTCCCAGTTTTCCTCATTGTCCAGCTTCCGTATTCAGACAACGGGGGAGCTGATTGGATGGAGGAAGAGAGTCCTTCCGGTTCACCAACTCTTCCCATTGGTCAACAACCTTCCTGCGCACGCAGAGGAATCCGCGGTGACGTTTCAGGGTTCCAGTGCGCAGGCCCGGCGCGCGGACACAGCAGCTCCGCCCCACTCATTGTTCCCCTTCCTCAAGACAAGGTTTCCAGGCAACCGGCTGACAGCTCCGGCCAGAGAGAAGCCTCTCGGTGATTTCCCCCACCCTCCGTGCCGGGACTGCGCATGTTCTAGAGAGAGGAGAGGCTGCGCATGTGCGAGGGAAAGCCTGACCTTCCTGCTGAGGCATTGACCAATCGGAAGAGTTCGATGACCGGAAGTACTGTAGTCCTCCAGCCAATCAGCACAGGATTTGTGTGAATGAAGATTGAGCTTCACACAAACTGAAACCGCCTCCTGTCTCCAACATCTGTGAGTAAAACACTTTCTTTTCTCCCCCTTTCCATTTCTTTTCTCATTCTCACATTCAATTGGTGACTTGCAGCAACTGAAGGGAAAGGAAGTGAATCCAGGGAGGGTGCAGACTCTGGAAATCTTGGCCCAGGTCTCTCTCTCTCTTAAAGACATTGACATCCTTTGCTCCCTCAGCTTGATACATTTATTTGTCGAGACTCTGAAGCGCAAATACTATAAACCATCCATGAGCCCTGCCCAGCCTGTAGTATAACAGGGGCTGGTTTAGCTCAGTTCTTTGGACAGCTGGTTTGTGATGCAGAGGAAAGCTTCAATTCCCAGCTGAGGTTATTCATGAAGGCACCACCTTCTTAACCTTGTCTCTTGCCTGAGGTGTGTTGATCTTCAGGTTAAATCACCACCAGTCAGTTATACCCTTCAAAGGGGAAAGCAGCCTGTGGTCATCTGGGACCTTGGCGACTTTACCTTTAATCGAACAATTGAATCCACTCGATATAATCCTCACTCAATCCGAAGCCTCGAACCATATGCACCAGATAATTCGATTTGAGTGAAAGCTTTCTCTGCATCGAAGGACTTCACCAGCCCATCCACTGTGTATTTCTGAAAAGCCTGAATCACATTCAGCAACCTTCCAACATTGTTACTGGATAGTCTTCCCCCTTATAAACCCAGTCTGGTTCCCCCCCACCATCCAATTGTTGGGAGGATGTCCTCCAGCCTCCTCGCCAAAACTTTAGATCGTAATTTGAAGTCAAGATCCAAAAGAGATATTGGCCAATAAGAGGCACGCTTCTCTGGGTCCTTCAGAATCAAAGAGATATTAGCCTCACGAAGAGTTGATGGCAGCATCCCTGAGTCAAAAGAGTGACAATACAGACCCATCAATGGGTCCAACAACAAATCCTCAAGCCCCCGATAAAACTCACACCCACAGCCATCCGGTCCCGGTGCTTTACCCGGCTGCAGTTCCTTCATGGCCTTTGACATCTCTTCCCTAGAAAGGGGATCATTAAGAGGCTCATGTTGGCTTTCTGAGGCCTCCGGAAGCTTCAGGGAAGAGAATACATACCCCATATCCATCAACACATCACCAGACTTCAGAGACTTGTATAATCCTGCATAAAATTCCCCAAATCCCTGTTTATGTCCTCTGTCCTCACAACCCTTTTCCCTTCCCCAAGCCGCACAGAGGGAATTGTTCCAATGTCGGCCTTTTGCTTTGTCAAACAAGTCAAGTATTTGTTTGGTTTATTCCCAAACTCGTACAACGTCTGCCTCGCAAACCTTTCTCGACCTGCTGCATCAATAGGGAGTCCAAAGCCATTCTTGCCGCATTAACCTCCTTCAGCAATAGCTTATTCGAGATCTCCTTATAATTCTGCTCGGCCTTCGTGAAACAAACCCCCAGACGTTGCTGGTTCTTCAGCATCCGAGATTACATGTCTCCCATGAAATGGAGGGGGAGATACCAGGGGTCAAGTTAACCCAAAGGAAGAACTCCAACTCCTTCTTAAAATGCTTCATAAATGAACTATCTCTGATCAGAGAGGCAGCAAACCTCCACGTTCTCAACCTGGGGATGAACGCTCGAGTAGAAATTCCAGAGAAACAGGAGGATGGTCCACAATCGATGTTCACTACGGTGCAAGAGGACACCAGGTGTAGGATCGTCCTTGAGATAAACATGTTGTTGATTCTAGTATGACATTGATTAGGGCTGGAAAGAAGGTAAAATCTCTGCCCCTCGGGTGCAATGTTCTCTAAATATCCACATAACCCACCTCCTCACAAGTAACGGCCAACGCTCTAGCTTGCAGCATGGGGCGGGGCGGGGCGGGGGGTTTCTTGGTAACCGGGAGCATATCTACCAGAGGATTTAAGGAACAGTTGAAGTCACCAACCACAAGAGTTAATTGAAGCTAACTCTGCAAAATCCACAAAGGCCTTAGTAATGAACTCAGGGGAGCAATTCAGGGATCCATAAACATTCATTATTGAAATAGCATCTCCAAGCATTTAATCTCTAATGATCACATATCCACCTCCTTTGTCCTTGGTGCAGGTTTCAATTTGAAAAGTGATATTTTTATTAATAAAGATTGCCACACCCCTGCTACTTGATGAAAAGGAGATGAAAAACCTGCTCCACCCAATCCGGCCTCAATTTAAAGTGTTCCTTATCCAGATGAGTTTCCTGCAATAAAGCGATGCCACTTTCTCCTTAAGAAAGGAGAGGATAACCATAGATTTGAGCCAGGGAAGTGGGATTGGAAATTTTTGGAGATGGGATTGGAAAGGAATTAGGACACAAAAAGATTTATTTCTTGGGGGTTGTTTTGCGGGATTGAAGGAGCTGGGAGCGAAGTATGGACTGGAGCAGGGGGAAATATTTAGATATATGCAGGTTCGAGACTTTGCCAGAAAGGAGATACAGAGCTTCCCAGTAGAGCCGGCTTCCACATTGCTGGAGGAGGTGCTGACGACAGGGGGACTGGGGAAGGGGTAGTATTGGCGGTTTACGGGGCTATTTTGGAGGAGGAGAAGGCACCTTGTGTATTTCTGTTTGCCCTGTGTATTGTTCTCATGTATGGAATGATCTGTCTGAACTGTACGCAGAACAATACTTTCACTGTATCTCGGTACACGTGACAATAAACAAATCCAATTCTCACCATTGAGGTGATAGTATTTCTAATCAGTAAGGCTACTCCACCCGCTCTGCCATATTCTCTGTCCCTCCTGTAAACTTTATAACCGGTATATTTGGTACCCAGTCCAGACCATCCTGCTGCTTGTTTTTGGAACTGTGTTGAGTTCCCCTGAGGCCTTTCCCTCCCCCTCCATTTGTTAGTTTAAAGTCTTGTGACCTCCCTATTTATCCTTTCCGTGTGGACACTGGTCCCAGATCAGTTCAGGTGGAGACCGTCCCAACGGTACAGATCCCTCCTATCCCAATACTGATGCCAGTGTCCCATGAAATGGAACCCCTCTTTCCCACACCACTCCTTTAGCCACGTCTTTACTTCCCTAATGTTCTCATCCCTATGCCAAATTACAGATGGTTCGGGGAATAATCCAGAGATTATAACCCTTGCGACCTGTTCTTTAATTTTGTTCCTAGTTCCGGATATTCCCCAAACAGGTCCTCTTTCCGAGTCTTGTTGATGTTGTTTGTCCCAATGTGGACCACAGCAACTGGATCCTCCCCCTCCCTCTCCAATATCCTTTCAAGCCGGTTAGAGATGCCCCTCACCCTGGCACCGGGCAGGCAACATACCCTGTGGGACTCTCGGTCCTGCTTCCAAAGGACGTTATCAGCTCCCCTAATTATAGAATCCCCGACAACTACCACTTCCTCCCCCCGCTTGAATGGCCTCCTGTACCAGGGTGCAGTGGTCAGCCAGCTCATCCTTCCTACAGTCACTGCTCCGATACCCTATGCCTCCGAGTCCGCTCCCTGGAGACTCGGCTGTGAATCCCCGAGATAAGGTTTCTGTCCTCACAGCTCCGAAACTCCTGTCCCTCCGAGTCCGCTCCCTGGAGACTAGGTTTGGGGAATAGGTATTGGAGACGAGGTATTGGGGAATGAGAGGAAGGAATGTTCCATAGAAACTAGAATTCTCTGTTCTGAATTTCTATCCTGTACATAGTGTTGACTTTTGTAAATTCCTTTTACAGATTTTACAAGAGGAGGAATTACAGACAGGAATCTCAATTGTCACGTCTCGGTCTTACAGAGTCACTCGATACCTTGGGATCTGAGTATCATCGGCCTTTGAATCTAGAAGGAGAAATGTTTCCCTAATTTGTCGGCATCAAAAGATTTTAAACATCAGTGTGACTGGAAAAGCACTGGACACACACACCCGAGTGGGAGTGTCCCAGAGCACTGACTGTGGAAAGAGCTTTAAACTGTTACACAGCCTGAAAAAGACATCACACCATTCACAGCGGGAGAGACCGTACTCGTGTTTAATAATAATCTTTTATTGTCACAAGTATGAAGTTACTGTGACAAGCCCCTAGTCACCACATTCCGGCGCCTGGCTAAGCTGGTATGGGAATTGAACCCGCGCTACTGGCCTTGTTCTGCATCACAAACCAGCTGTCTAGCCACTGAGCTAAACCAGCCCTTCACCAGTTTGTGGGTGGCCAAGGCTTCAACTGATTGTCTATCTGACCAGGGGAGACAAGAGGAGACCCCAAACATGGAGAAACCGTGGAAATGTGGGGATTGTGGAAAGGGATACAGTGTCCCATCTCGGCTGGAGATTCATCGACGCAGTCACACTGGGGAGAGGCCGTTTATCTGCTCTCAGTGTGAGAAGGGATTCGCTCAGTTCTCCAGCCTGAAGAAACACCAGCGAGTTCACTCTGGGGAGAAGTCGTTCACCTGCTCTCAGTGTAGGAAGGGATTCACTCAGTCTTCCAGTCTGACGTCACATCAGCGAATTCACACTGGGGAGAGGCCATTCACCTGCTCTCGGTGTGGGAAGCGATTCACTCAGTTATCGAACCTGCAGTCACATCAGCGAGTTCACACCAGGGAGAGGCCGTTTAACTGCCCTCAGTGTGAGAAGGGATTTACTGAGTTATCCAGCCTGAAGAAACACCAGCGAGTTCACACTGGGGAGAGGCCATTCACCTGCTCTCAGTGTGGGAAGGGATTCACTCAGTTATCCAGCCTGCGGAGACACCAGCAAGTTCACACTGGAGGTAGGCCATTGATATGCACGGTGTGTGGGAAGGGATTCAGTGATTCATCTACCCTGCGGACACATCAGCGAGTTCACTCCAGGGAGAAACCGTTCACCTGCTCCCAGTGTGGGAAGGGATTCAGAGATTCATCCCACTTGCGGATACACCAGCGGGTTCACACTGGGGAGAAGCCTTTCACCTGCACTCAGTGTGGGAAGGGATTCACTCAGGTATCCAGTCTGAAGTCACACCAACAAATTCACACTGGGGAGAGGCCGTTCACCTGCTCCCAGTGTGGGAAGGGATTCAGAGATTCATCCCACCTGCAGAGTCACCAGCGAGTTCACACAGGGGAGAGGCCGTTCACCCCTCAATGTGGGACGGAAACTCATGATTCATCGCACCTGCTGAGACAGCAACAAGTTCCCAGTTGATGACGGGTTGGATTCTGCTGTTACTGTTTCTGCTTCAATTACAGACAGAATGAACAAAATTCAGTCCTGTCAGTTGGTCAATGGGGATGGCCGTAGGGTTTCTTTCTGCTGGACTTGGCAGTCTCACGGCTTTGTCTCCAGTGGGCTGACGCTCTGCGAGCCTTGTTGCAAATTCCTTGTTTCAAATTTCACAAGGATCAGAGTGAAGGTACTATAGAAATGAAATTACATTTCTATAGTACTTTTCATGACCACAGGATCTCCTCACGCATTTTACATCCAACGAAGTGCTTTTGAAGTGTAGCCACTGTTGTCATGTTGAGGAGCGATAGGTGTGCCTTAGAAATAAAATTTAATTAAAAAATCATCTTCATCCATCTTCATTATTATAAATGACAAGGTCAATGAAGCCATGTTAAACTCCAGCATGTGAGTGGACTAATTAAAAATGAATACTGTACAAACCAAAATGTTTCCAGAAACTGCTGAAGTAGTGGAAACTACTCATTCCAAAATTTTGAAAAGCTACTGGTCATCATAGACTGCCAAAATCTGGCTCAAGAATAAGATTCATTGTTCCATCCGATCAAAATTAGTAAGAAAGTAAGCTATTGAATTCTACAAAACTGTCTTTGAACTACTGTATCCTGTATTAACCAAATGTATTAATTGAAGATTACTGTATTAGCTACCTGTCAGACACAGATGATTTAATAAGTAGTGAGCTTTAATTCAGTTACAGTTAATGAATCAATTGTTATGTTAAAAGACAGTTTTAATTGCTGTAAAAATGTGATGCTTACTTTCTGTGTATGTAAAGAATGTGCAATGAGGATAAATGTACTGGCAAGAGAGACCTTCAAACTCTGATTAGCCTCAACGTTTGAAACCATGAATAAGGGATTGTACAGAATCAGATAAAGGGACAGTAACAAACAGTTCTATTGTATTCCTGTCTAAAGTAATGACAGATGTGTGGACTCCCCGTGTCTGCATGAGTTTCCTCCGGGTGCTCTGGTTTCCTCCCACAGTCCAAAGGTTAGGTGCATTGGCCATGCTAAATTGCCCCTTAGTATCCAAAGTTCCCACAAACAACAATGTGTTAATGAGCAGATGATGTGTTTTTAGTGATGTTGACCGAGGGATAAATATTGACCAGGACACTGGGGATAACTCCCCTGCTCTTCTTCAAAATAGCGGCTGTGGGAACTTTTACACCCACCTGAGAGGGGCAGACAGGGCCTCAGTTTAACATCTTATTTGAAAGAAGGCTGTTCTGACAGTGCAGCACTCCCTCAGTGCTGGGACCAGGAATGTTGGATGTGACTTTTGTTCTCAGGTCTCTGGGACTGGGATTTGATCCCATGACCTTCTGACTCAGAGGTGAGAGAGCTGCCCACTGAGCCACTGCTGACACTATAGACTATGGGCGCGATTCTCCAGCCTTGTTGAGCTCTCGATCAAGAGTAACGAAGCCGCTGAATAGCGGGAAATGCCAAAAACGAGATCCGTGCCGGGTGCCAAACAGTTTACGATGCAACCAGCCCGTTCCCCTTAGTGAAATCAGGATCTCGCCGGAGCGAGGCGAGAAACCAATCACCATCACTTCAGCCCCATTTCCATACAATTAACGAGACACCTCAGATCCAACGGCCTCCCGTCAGTCAGCGGCCTCTCCAGCAAGTGCTCACGCTGGCACCGATTAGTATTTCTTTTGAAAAGCTTGAACCAGGCAGAAGGCCTCCTGTGGTGAGCTGAGGAGGTGAGTAGCCATCTTTGCTCACAGGCAAAGAGCCCGGGGCCGCTGGGCATGCTGACCCAGTACTCGGGGGGGTGGGGGACCTTCCGCAGGGGTGGGTCACCATGGGGTAGGGTGGGGGAAGGCTCTGGGGGTGGCAACCACTTGGGCACCACCATGCCAACCCCTGGATCATGTGTTCCCATTCCAGGGGTAACCCTTGTCCCTGCCCGTCTACCCCAACGGCCACCCGTTACCCCCACCGATTGCTGAGGTGTCTGTCTGTGTGGCTGAAGGCTATTGCTGATAGGGAATGGGCAATTGTGAGCCCTTAAAGTGAGCCCTTCACAGATGCCAAGTGGATTCCCGTGGGTTGGCAGGCCTTGTAGCATGTGGGAGTCATTGCCGAGCATTTCAATCAAACCTTGATGCCTGGACACTGTGCCTGAACACTGCGGGAGGCAAGAGCATACACACAGCATCCACACACCCAGGGGATGGGACAGAGCCTCAGGGACATGCCCACGGCCAGAGGGTGGGTGGGTGCCACGTCAGGTGGTGGTGGGGGGGGTAATGTGTGGAGAGATGGGCAAAGGGACCAGGGGTCAGCCCGCATTGCAGAAGAAAGTGACAGAGGCATCATAATGTCATAATATTTGTGCAAAGAAGCAATTATTATGCTGTATATTATCCCACTCCTGGTGGCGTGCCCCCCCCCCCCCCCCCCCCCCCCCCACCACCTCCGCACCCAGTGCCCTCAGTGATCCTCGACGTGCCTGGCCCTCCTCGCTCTAACACTATGTCTCGCTGTGACCAACATTGATGAAACTCCACAGGCGTGACTGACACTCATTCAAGTGTCTGTCTGAAACCCCGCACCAGGGAATGAACGCAGGCCGACCATTTTGGTTGAAGCCACACTGACTGACTCGAAGCCGCGGATGTGGGCCAACGCTCACTCGAGCGTCTGGTTGAAGCTGCAGAGGTTGTTGAAGCCATGCAAGTGGGCCAATGCTCACTCGAGTGTCTAGTTGAAGCCGCATAGTTCTCTGCATTTTCTTTCCCTTTGTCGATTTGTTATATTTCTCCCTCCATCGTGTCAGAAAATAAATAAATAAATAATGCCGAATACAAAAAGAAAGGGAATGTTCCGGGTTCTGATTGAGGAGCCGTGAGCTCCATCACAGGGTTCATAGCGGAACATCAATCTCAGTTAATGCAGAAAGATGGTTGGGACCCACACCTTACGGCTGGGGAACAGGAAAGCTGGCGGGTGGGTCAGAAGAAGGAGAGAGAACAAAAGGGGTAATAATTATGAGCAGCCTATATTTAGTGAATATTTAGACAAAGGAATGAGACAATCCAGCCCAGCCGGTGGCTGCAGTTTGCAGCAACACAGTTGGGCAGATAGGGTGGGGCTGCCCCAGTGGATAAAACACAATCACCAACCGCCCTTGGGCCGAGGATACTGAGCCTCATCTCCCTGTGACCAGAACCAATAGATATCGGGAATTGAAGGAAAAGGGGAGACATTTAGTAAACCCACAGGGTAAGGCTAATCCTGAAGGAACAGAAATTTGCTGAGGAATGGCAATGGTGTCACTTTACCTGCCTGAAGACACAGGAAACTGAGCGATAATTCAGCTGGACGGTTGGAAATGAAATACAGGCTTGTGTCTCAAAGGAAAACTCTGTCTGTGAAAAAGCATTTTTGCAAACTTTAAGCCAAGGTCATTCAAAGCAAGTTGATAAGGACAAGTACAGCTCCTCCTGCGATTACCAAGGGGGAGGCTGCCCTAAACATTCAGTCATATATTCTCCCCTCCCTTGTACTGGTGAGTTAGCAACAGTTATAGTTAAAATGTAACAAATGAATTTACTGTTCCATTTGAGATGCTAATTAGAGTTCTTTTAATTGGGTTTAGTTCTAAAAAAATGTTTACAATTAGTTTGCATAGGAAACTAAACTTCATCTAATGTGAAACTCTGATTTGAAAAAAATCAAACCGCTAGGATTAATGAGATAGGTTTGAAAGTAAGCAGCCCATGTTTAGGTCAGTCTGTTCCAAAACAAAGATAAGCCGAGTTTGGCAGCCAATCCGATTTTAACTCCCCAGTACATTTGGGTGATAAAACATGTTGAGAGTCAGTTTTTCTTAAAATAGTTTTTTATTCTCCTCTTTTCTCCCAAATTTACACCCACCAACAATAATCAGAAACAAATATGTCAATCCCCATTTCAATAAGACCGACCCCATCCTCCCACCAAACCCCAAACATTAGCTCACATGTTCACATAAACAAATGACAAAAGGAATGAGGAATCGCTCATGGTCGCCATTAACACACACCGCGTCCCTCCCCCAACCCTCCCACCCACACGGCCCAACTAATGTTCAATGTTATCCAGTTCTTGAAAGTGCATAATGAATAATGCTCATGAATTGTAGAACCCCTCCATCCTTCCCCTCAGTTCAAACTTAACCTTCTCAAGAGTCAAGAATTCCAACAGGTCCCCCCGCCACGCCAGGGCACAGGCTGGAGAGGCTGCTGTCCAACCCATCAGGATCTGCCTTCGGGCGATCAACGAGGCGAAGGCTACAACATCTGCCTCCGCACCCGTTTCCAACCCTGGCCAGTCCGACACCCCGAATATGGCCTCCTGGGAGCCCGGGTCCAGTTTCACGTCCACTACTTTTAGAAATT
This sequence comes from Scyliorhinus canicula, assembly GCF_902713615.1. Classification (NCBI taxonomy): domain Eukaryota; kingdom Metazoa; phylum Chordata; class Chondrichthyes; order Carcharhiniformes; family Scyliorhinidae; genus Scyliorhinus; species Scyliorhinus canicula. The sequence goes on from NC_052162.1 coordinate 124,200,215, forward strand.
ACCCTCAAAACCTCCTTTCAGTACTCCGCTAGCTTTGGACAGGACCAAAACATATGAACGTGATTAGCGCGCCCCCCCGCAACGTTCACACACATCCTCTACTCCTTCAAAGAATCGGCTCATCCTCGCCCTCATAAGGTATGCTCTGTATACCACCTTCAGCTGTATCAGCCCCACCCACGCGCACAAGGTGGAGGCATTCACTCTCCGGAGCACCTCACACCAGAACCCCTCCTTCATATCCTCTCCCAACCTTTTCTCCCACTTTGCTTTGATCCCTTCCAGCGGTGCCTTCTCCTCCTCCAAAATAGCTCTGTAATCCGCTGACACTGCCCCCTTCTCCAGTCCCCTTGTCGTCCCCTTGTCGTCAGCACCTCCTCCAGCAATGTGGAGGCCGGCTCCACCGGGAGGCTCTGTATCTCCTTTCTGGCAAAATCTCGAATCTGCATAGATCTAAACATTTCTCCCTGCTCCAGCCCATACTTCGCTTCCAGCTCCTTCAGTCCTGCAAACCGACCCCGAAGAAACAAAATCTTTTAGTGTCTTAATCCCCTTCTCTTCCCATTTCCGAAAATTTCCATCCCACCTCCTGGCTCAAATCTGTGGTTCCCCCGAATCGACATTTTCCTTGATCCTGCCCCCAACCCGAAGTGTTGGTAGAACTGTCTCCAAATTCTCAATGAAGCTCTTATTACTGGACTCCCTGAGTATTTCCCCGGAGCTATCGGGAGCGGCGCTGTTGCTAGTGCTTTCAATCCCGACCCCTTGGGACAAACCCTCCTCCATTCTGACCCACTGGGAATCAACCCCTCTGACCCAGCTCCGCACCTTCTCCACATTCGCTACCCTGTAGTAATACATCAGGTTTGGAAGACCCAAACCCCCTGCCTGCCTTCCCCTCTGTCGCAGCACCTTTCTAACTCTGGCCACCTTCCCTCCCCATATGAACAAAGTAATCCTTCCTGCAATCTCTCTGAAAAAAGTATTTCGCAGGAAAATCGGCATAGGGATGAGAAAATTAGGGAAGTAAAGACGTGGCTAAAGGAGTGGTGTGGGAAAGAGGGGTTCCATTTCGTGTGGCAATCTTTATTAATAAAAATATCACTTTTCAGATTGAAACCTACACCAAGGACAAAGGAGGTGGATCTGTGATCATTAGAGGTTCGGTGCATGGAGATGTTGTTTCAATAATGAATGTTTATGGATCCCCAAATTACTAAGGCTTTTGCGAATTTTGCAGAGTTAGTTTCAACAAACTCTTTTGTGGTTGGTGACTTCAACTGTCCCTTAAATCCGCTGGTAGATATGCTTCCGGTTACCAGGATCCCCCCTCATCCCACCACCTCATGCTGCAAGCTAGGCCGTTGGCGTTTACTTGCGAGGAGGTGGGTTATGTGGATATTTGGAGAACTTTGCACCAGAGGTGCGGAGATTTTACCTTCTTTCAAGCCCTAATGAAATGAAATAAAAATGAAAATCGCTTATTGTCACAAGTAGGCTTCAAATGAAGTTACTGTGAAAAGCCCCTAGTCGCCACATTCCAGTGCCTGTTCAGGGAGGCTGTTACGGGAATCGAACCGTGCTGCTGGCCTGCCTTGGTCTGCTTTCAAAGCCAGCGATTTAGCCCTGTGCTAAACAGCCCCTATGTCATAATCAATGTCATAATAGAATCAACAACATTTTTATCTCAAGGTCGATCCGACACCTGGTGTCTTCTTGCACCGTAGTGAACATCGATTGTGGACCATCCCCCTGTTTCTCTGGAATTTCTACTCGAGCGTTCATCCCCAGGTTGAGAATGTGGAGGTTTGCTGTCACTCTGATCAACGATACTTCATTTATGAATCATTTTTAGAATGAGTTTGAGTTCTTCCTTTGGGTTAACTCGACCCCTTGTATTCCCCCCTCCATTTTAGAACATAGAACATAGAACAGTACAGCACAGAACAGGCCCTTCGGCCCTCGATGTTGTGCCGAGCCATGATCACCCTACTCAAACCCACGTATCCACCCTATACCCGTAACCCAACAACCCCCCCCCCCCCCCCAACCTTACTTTTTTAAAATTGACTACGGGCAATTTAGCATGGCCAATCCACCTAACCTCCACATCTTTGGACTGTGGGAGGAAACCGGAGCACCCGGAGGAAACCCACGCACACACGGGGAGGACGTGCAGACTCCGCACAGACAGTGACCCAGCCGGGAATCGAACCTGGGACCCTGGAGCTGTGAAGCATTTATGCTAACCACCATGCTACCGTGTTGCCTTAAATTTTTTGGGAGACATGTAAAGTTTATGCTCGGATGCTGAAGAACCAGCAACGTCTGGGGGTTTGTTTCACGAAGGCCGAGCAGAATTATAAGGAGATCTCGAATAAGCTATTGCTGAAGGAGGTTAATGCGGCAAGAGTGGCTTTGGATTCCCTATTGATGCAGCAGGTCGAGAAAGGTTTGCTAGGCAGACGTTGTACGAGTTTGGGAATAAACCGAACAAATACTTGACTTGTTTGACAAAGAAAATGTTCGACATTGGAACAATTCCCCCTGTGCGGCATGGGGGAGGGTTGTGAAGACAGAGGAGATAAACAGGGATTTGGGGAATTCTAAGCAGGATTATAAAGTCTCTGAAGTCTGGTGAAGTGTTGCTGGATATGGAGCATTTATTCTCTTCCCTGAAGCTTTCAGAGGCCTCAGAAAGCCAATGTGGGCCTCTTAATGCTCCCCTTTCTAGGGAAGAGGTCTCAAAGGCCATGAAGGAACCGTAGCCGGATAAAGCACCGGGACCGGATGGCTGTGGGTGTGAGTTTTATCGGGGGCTTGAGGATTTGTTGTTGGACACATTGATGGGTATGTATTGTCACTTTTTTGACTCAGGGATGCTGTCATCGACTCTTCAGGAGGCTACTATCTCTTTGATTCTGAAGGACCCAGAAGAGTGTGCCTCTTATTGGCCAATATCTCTTTTGAAGCTTGACTTCAAATTACGATCTAAAGTTTTGCTGAGAAGGCTGGAGGACATCCTTCTAACAATCGTGTGTGTGGGGGGGGGGGGGGGGGGGGGGAGACTTTCCAGTAACAATGTTGGAAGGTTGCTGAATGTGATTCAGGCTTTTCAGAAATACACAGTGGATGGGCTGGTGATCTCCTTCGATGCAGAGAAAGCTTTCGCTCGAGTCGAATTATCTGGTGCATACGGTTCGAGGCTTCGGATTGAGTGAGGATTATATCGAGTGGATTCAATTGTTAGATGAAGGGTAAAGTCGCCAAGTTCCCAGATGACCACAGGCTGCTTTCCCCTTTGAGGGGTATATCTGACTGGTGATGATTTAACCTGAGGATCAACACACCTCGGGCAAGAGACAAGGTTGAGAAGGTGGTGCCTTCATGAATAACCTCAGCTGGGAATTGAAGCCTCGCTCTGCATCACAAACCAGCTGTCCAAACAACTGAGCGAAACTGGCCCCTGTTATATTACAGGCTGGGCAGGGCTCATGGATGATTTATAGTTGTCGTATTTGAGCTTCAGAGAGAGTCTCGGCAAATAAATGTGTCAAGCTGAGGGAGCAAAGAATGTCAATGTCTTTAAGAGAGAGAGAGACCTGGACCAACCTTTCCAGAATGTGCACTTGCATTCACTTCCTTTCCCTTCAGTTGCTGCAAGTGACCAATTGAAGGTGAGAATGAAAAAGAAATGGAAAGGGGGAGAAAAGAAAAGTGTTTTACTCACAGATGTTGGAGACAGGAGAGTTCAGTCAGGTGTGAAGCTCAATCTGCATTCACACAAAGCACGCGCGCTGATTCGCTGGAGGTGCAGAGTCCTTCCAGGTCCTATCTCTTCCCATTGGTCAACACCTCAGCACGAAGGTCAGGGGTGGGCTTTCCCTCACACATGCACACTCTCTCCTCTCTCTTGGACATGCGCAGTCCCGGGCCGGGGGGAGGGAAAATCACCGAGAGGCTTCTTGCTCTGGCCGGAGCTGTCAGCCGGTTGCCTGGAAACCTTGTCTGGAGGAGGGGGAACAATGAGTGGGTGGTGCTGCTGTGTCCGCGCGCGCGCCGGGCCTGCGCACTGGAACCCGGAGACGTCACCGCAGATTCTTATGCGTGCGCAGGAAAGTTGTTGACCAATTGGAAGAGTTGTTAAACCGGAAGGACTCTCTTCCCCATCCAATCAGCTCCCCCGTTGTCTGAATGCGGAAGCTGGACAATGAGGAAACCTGGGACCTCACACAGACTAAAACCGCCTCCTGTCTCTAACATCTGTGAGTAAAACACTTTATTTTCTCCCCCTTCCATTTCTTTTCACATTCTGAGAGTCAATTGGTCACTTGCAGCAACTGAAGGGAAAGGAAGTGAATCCAGGGAGGGTGCAGACTCTGGAAAGCTTGGCCCAGGTCTCTCTCTCTCTCTCTCTCTAAAAGACATTGACATCCTTTGCTCCCTCAGCTTGACACATTTATTTGTCTGGCTAAAAGGATGGTCTCTTTCCTAATGTTCACAATTAAAGGGCTGGTTTCCCCAAGAGATGGCTGATATTTAAGGAGAGACGAATATTACAACCAGACGAATAGCAAAATCAAATTAAAATGAATAACATAACATAATGACGTAGAATTCCTATAGTGCAGAAGGCCATTCGCCCCTCAAGTCTGCACTGAGCCTCAGAAATAGCCCTTCACTGAGGCCCACTCCCCATCCTATCCTCGTAACCCGGTGTATTGATCATGGTCAACCCACCTAACCTAAACATCTTGGACACTAAGGGGCAATTTAGTGTGACCAATCCACTTTAGCTGCCCATCTTTGAGCAGTGGGAGGAAACCGGAGAACCCGGAAGAAACACACAAAGACACTAGGAGAATATGCAAACTTCACACGGACAGCAACCCAAGGCTGGAATTGAACCTGGGTTCCTCGTGCTGAAAATGAAATGAAAATGAAAATCGCTTATTGTCACGAGTATGCTTCAATGAAGTTACTGTGAAAAGCCCCTAGTTGCCACATTCCGGCGCCTGTCCAGGGAGGCTGGTACGGGAATCGCACCATGCTGCTGGCCTGCTTGGTCTTCTTTAAAAGCCAGCGATTTAGCTCAGTGAGCTAAACCAGTGAGGTAGCAGCATTAACCACTGTGCCCTACTCCCAGCCTAAATTAAATTGAATCCACTCATGGAAAGCTCAGGAGGAGCAAGTCAGTCAAATTGGAGCCTATGTATTTGTGAAGGAGTCCCATACTTTAAACAATGCATCAGACAGGTACGGCATGCTAGTACAGTGGTTAGCACAGTTGCTTCACAGCCCCAGGGTCCTAGGTTCGATTCCCACCTTGGTTCACTGTCTGTGTGGAGTCTGCATGTTCTCACTGTGTCTGCGTGGGTTTCCTCCAGGTGCTCCAGTTTCCTCTCAGTCCAAAGATGTGCAGGTTAGATAGATTGGCCATGCTAAATTGCCCTCCGGTTAGGTTGGGTTACTAGTTTACGGGGATAGGGTGGAGGTGTGGGCCTAAGTGGGGTTCTCTTTCCAGGAGCCGGTGCAGACTCGATGGGCCGAATGGTCTTCTGAATTCACCTGAGGAAGGAGCAGTGCTCCGAAAGCTAGTGTTTGAAACAAACATGTTGGACTTTAACCTGGTGTTGTAAGACTTCTTATGGTGTTATTTGCAACTGCCGTTCCGAGACTTTAAACATTTTAATCCGTCTCTCCAGCGCATGTCAATTACAAAGCATTGTCTCATGTTTAACAAAATAGATGTGTTACATTTAATACCGCTGACTTCGCATCATGCCCAAGACTGCCAAACATTTCAAAAAACACATGTTGCATTCTGCTCAAAGTCTAAAAAGAACGTTACGCTGTTTCTATCTTTGTCTATTTCAACTATTTGCATTTTTAAAAACTTTCTCTGCCATGCGTGCTAGCTTTAAGCTGTTTAGCACCTTGCTCAAGGCCCTCATCATTCAAGCTTGGCTCCTCCCAGTACTGACATCATTTCACCAAGCTGAAATCTAATTAACTCCACAGGGAATCCCCTTCATCCAAACAACATTACATTAGCCCACACTTTTTATGATGCTTTAATTACATATCTGGCTCCGAAACTTAATTGTCCTTCAAACAAAATTGAAATTTAGAGTACCCAATTCTTTTTTTTTCAATTAAGGGGCAATTTAGCGTGGCCAATTCACCGACTCTGCACATCGATTTATATTGTGGAGGTGAGACCCACGCTGGCACAGGGAGAATGTGCAGACTCCACATGAACGGTGACTCGGCACCGGGATCGAACCCAGGTCATCGGCACTGAGGGGAGCAGTGCTAACCACTGTGCTACCGTGAAGCCCCCGGCAATGAATTTAAAGACAATGTGCTGAAGCTTTGGGATTCTCCACCCCAGAGGACTGTGGAGCCTCAGTCATCGAGTATTTTTAGACCGAGATTGATAGGTTTCTCGATATTGAAGATATCGAGGGATATGGGGGATAGTGTGGAAAATGGTGCTGAGGTAGATTGGCCAATGATCTCATTGAATGGTCGAGTAGGCTTGATGGGCTGAATGGCCAACTGCAGCTCCTATTTGTTATGGTCTCTGTGTCCAGGATAGGAAGCAGCGAGCAGGGATCTGTCAATCAGCCTGAATCGGCACCTTCAGGAGAATTGGGAGGGTGATTATTAGATACAGCAGAGTGAGAATGGAGGGAGAGTGTGTGGGATGGAGATTTACAGCTTTTGGGGAATGAGAGAGGAAAGAATGTTGCTGAGAAATTAAAATAATCTGTTCTGAATTTCTATCCTGTACTGACTGTGCTGTCTTTTGTAAACTCCTTTTACAGGATGTGAAAAGGATAGGATTTACAGACAGAAATCTCAAACATCACGTCTAGATCTGATAGAGTTACTTGGTTCATCGACCATTAAATCTATGAGAAATGTTTGCCCGACCTGTTGACTTCAACAAAGTTTAAACATCAGTGTGGCTGGAGAAGCACCGAGAAACACACACCCGAGTGAGAGTGTTCCAGAGCACTGACTGTGGAAAGAGCTTTAACCAGTTACACAGCCTGAAAACACATCAGACCATTCACAGCGGGTAGGGACAGTACATGTGTTCTGTGTGTGAACGAGGCCTCAACTGATTGTCTAACCTGGAGAGACACGAGTTGACCCAAAAGATGGAGAAACCGTGGAAATGTGGGGACTGTGGGAAGGGATACAGAGTCCCATCTAAACTGGAGATTCACCGACGCAATCACACTGGGGAGAGGCCTTCACCTGCTCTCAGTGTAGGAAGGGATTCACTCGTTTAGAAAACCTGAAGTTACACCAGCGAATTCACACTGGGGAGTGGCCATTCACCTGCTCCATTGTGGGAAGGGATTTGCTCAGTCAAGCAAACTTAAGACACACCAGAGAGTTCACACTAGGGA
>NC_052162.1:124507651-124605632 GCF_902713615.1 Scyliorhinus canicula
CTTAAATAATGATATACTATCCAGGGAGCACAGTAAATAATGATATACTATCTAAGGTCCACGGCAAATAATGAAATTCCACCCTGGGACCGTTGTTAATAATGATGTCCGACACCGGAAACACTGCAAATAATGACCACAGTAAATAATGACATACCATCCAGGAACCACTGTAAACAATGTTACACTACCGAGTGACCACCGTAAATAATGACATACTACCCAAGGACCACTGTAAATAATAATGTACTTCACCGGAACCACTGCAAATAATGACATACTGCCCAGGGACAACTGTGAATAATGATATACTACCCAGGCACCACTGTAAAAATGACGTACAACTCAGGGTCCACTGTGAATGAAGATAGATTATCCAGGGACCACTGTAAATAATAATGTACTTCCCAGGGACCAGTGTAATTAATGATATACTACCGAGAGACAACTGTAAAAAATGATATAGTACCCAGGGACCACCTTAAATAATGATATACTATCCGGAGACCACTGTAAATAATGATATACTATCCAGGGACCATTGTAAATATGAAATTCCACTCTGGGACCGTTGTTAATAATGATGCACTACACCGGAAACTCTGCAAATAGTGACATACTGCCCAGGGACCACTGTGAATAATCATATACTACACAGGTACAGCTGTAAAAATTACATTAAACCCAGGGACCACTGTAAATAATGATATACTACCCAGAGACCACCTTAAATAATGATATACTATCCGGCGACCACTGTAAATAATGACATACTGTCCAGGAAGCACTGTAAATAATGTTACACTACCGAGTGACCCCTGTAAGTAATGACATACTGCTCAAGGACCATTGTAAATAATGATATACTATCAAGGGACCACTGTAAATAATGATATGCTACCCAGAGACCACTGTAAATAATGTTGCACTACCGAGTGACCACCGCAAATAACGACATACTACAAAAGGACCATGTAAATAATAACATACTATCCAGGAGCCACTGTAAATAATGATGTACCACAGCGTGGAAAATAATGATATACTACCTAGGGACCACTGTAAATAATGATATAGGACACAGTGACCACTTTAAATAATGATAAACCATCCTGGACCACTGTAATAATAATATACTACCCAGGGTCTACTGTAAATAATGACATACTATCCAGGGACCAGTGTAAATATTGAAATTCCACCCTGGCACCGCTGTAAAAAATGATGTCCTACACCGGAAACACTGCAACTAATGACATACTGCACAGGGACCACTGTGAATAATGATATACTACCCAGGGACCCCTGGGAATAATGACATACAGCCCAGAGACCACTATAAATAATGATATACTGCCCAGGGACCACAGTAAACAATGAGACACTATTCAGTGACAACTGTAAATAATGATATAATATCCAGGGACCACTGTACCTAATGATATACTGCCAGGGACCACTGTAAATGATGATACACTACCCAGGGACCACTGTAAATAATTATATACTATCCAGGATCCACTGTAAATAACGATGTACTGCACAGGGACCACGGTAAATAATGAAATTCCTCACTGGGACCGTTGTAAGTAATAATGTACCATGCAGGGACCACAGCAAATAATGACATGCTATCCAGGAACCAGTGCAAATGATGATATTCAACGCAGGATCGGCCGTAAATAATGACTTGCTAACCAGGGGCCAGTGTAAATAGTGGCATGCTATCCAGGAACCAGGGCAAATAATGATATTCAACGCAGGCACGACTGTAAATAATGATGTACTAACCTTGCTCCACTGTAAATAATGAAATACCACCCTAGGACCTTTGTAAATAATGATATACTATCCAGGAACAACTATAAATAATGATATATTACACAGGGACCAGTGTAAATAATGATATGGTATTCAGGAACCACTGTAAATAATGATGTACTTCCCAGGGACCGCTGTAATTAATGATATACTATCCAGGAACAAGTGTAAATAATGATATAGTACCCAGGGACCACCTTAAATAATGATATACTATCGGGGGAGCACTGTAACTAATGATATGCTAGCAAGGGACCACTGTAAATAATGAAATTCCTGCCTGGGACCGTTGTCAATAATGATGTATCATGCAAGGACCACTGTAAATAATGACATACGTCCGAGGGACCACGGTAAGTAATGAAATACTACCCAGGGACAACTGGAAATAACGATATACTATTCAGGAACCACTGTCAATAGTGATATTCTGCACAGGTACCACTGTAAATAATGACATACTACACAAGAACAACTATAAATAATGATATACTATCCGGGGACCACTCTGAATAAGTACATACGATCCAGGAATCACTGTAAATAATATTATACTCCCCATGGACCACTGTAAATAATGGCGTACTGCACAAGGACCACTGTAAATAAAGATATTCTGTCCAGGGACCACTGTAAATAATTAAATTCCTTACTGGGACCGTTGTAAGTAATGATGTACCATGCAAGGACCACTGTAAATAATAAGAAGTCTTACAACACCAGGTTAAAGTCCAACAGGTTTGTTTCAAACACGAGCTTTCGGAGCACGGCTCCTTCTTCAGGTGAATCGCTATCCAGATTCACCTGAAGAAGGAGCCGTGCTCCGAAAGCTCGTGTTTGAAACAAACCTGTTGGACTTTAACCTGGTGTTGTAAGACTTCTTACTGTGCTCACCCCAGTCCAACGCCGGCATCTCCACATCATGACTGTAAATAATGACATACGTCCGAGGGACCACTGTAAATAATGAAATACTACCCAGGGACAACTGGAAGTAATAATATACTATCCAGGAACCACTGTCAATAATGATATTCTGCACAGGCACCACTGTAAATAATGACATACTACTCACGGACAACAATAAATAATGATATACTATCCGGGGACCAGCCTGAATAAGTACTTACGATCCAGGAATCACTGTAAATAATATTATACCCCCCATGGACCACTGTAAATAATGACGTACTGCACAGAGACCACCGTAAATAATGAAATACTACCCTGGGACCACAGTAAAAATGACATTCTATCAAGGAACCACTGTAAAGAATGAAATATCACGTTGGGACCTTTGTAAATAATGCTTTTCTACACAGGGACCACTGTAATTAATGACATACTGCCCAGGGACCACTGTAAAGCATTACAGACTGCGCAGGGACCACTGAAATTAATTATATACTATCCAGGAAACACTGTTGATACTGATATTCTGCACAGCCACCGCTGTAAATAATGACATACTACTCACGGACAACTATAAATAATGGTATACTACCCAGGAACCACCTTAAATAATAATACACTATCCGGGGACAACTCTAAATAAGGACATACGATCCAGGAATCACTGTATAATATTATACTACCCAGGGACCACTGTAAATAATGATATGGTATTCAGGAACCACTGTAAATAATGATGTACTTCCCAGGGACCACTGTAATTAATGATATACTACCCAGGGACAAAAGTAAATAATGATATAGTACCCAGGGACCACAGCAAATAATGATATACTATCGGGGACCACTGTAAATAATGATATACTATGCAGGTACAACTGTAAATAATGAAATTCCATCCTGGCACCGTTGTTAATAATGATGTACGACAGCGGAAACACTGCAAATAATGACATAAAACCCAGGGACCACTGTAAATAATGATATACTACCCAGGATCTACTGTAAATTATGACATACTATCCAGGGACCACTGTAAATAATGAAATTCCACCCTGGTCCGGTTGTAAGCAATGATGTACTATACAGGGACCACTGTAAATAATGAAATACTACCTGGGAACCACTATAAACAATGATATAGGACCCAGTGACCACTGTAAATAATGATAAACCATCCACGGACCACTGTAATAATGATATACTACCCAGGGCCTACTGTAAATAATGACATACTATCCAGGGACCACTGTAAATAATCGAATTCTACCCTCAGAGCATTGTAATTAATGCTGTGCAACACAGGGACCACTGTAAATAATGATATACTATCAGGGGACCATTGTAAATAATCAAATTCCACCATTGTAAATAATCAAATAATGCTGTACTGCACAGGGACCACTATAAACAATGAAATTCCTCACTGGGACCGTAGTAAATGGTAAATGAAAATTCCTCACTGGGACCACTGTAAATAAAGTTATTCTGTCCAGGGACCACTGTAAATAATGAAATTCCTCACTGGGACCGTAGTAAATGATGATTTGCTGTCCAGTGACAACTGCAAATCATGATTTACTATCCAGGGACCATTGTAACTAATGATATACTACCCAGGGACCACTATAATAATGATACACTATCCAGGGATCACTTTAAATAATGATATACTATCCAGGGATCACTTTAAATAATGATATACTATCCAGGGATCACTTTAAATAATGATATACTATCCAGCGACAACTGCAGACAATGAAATTCCTCCCTGGGACCGTTGTAAATAATGATGTAGTGGCCAGGGACCTCTGTAAATAATTAGATACTGCCCAGGGACGAAAGTAAATAATTACACACTACCCAGGCACCACTGTAAATAATGATGTACTACCCAGGGAGCACAGTAAATAATGATACATGGCCCAGAGACCATTTTAATTAATGACATTCCACCCTGGGACCGTTGTAAATAATGATGTACTACACAGGGGGCACTGTGAATAATGACATACTGCCCAGGTACCATTGTAAATAATGATGTACTACCCAGAGAGCACAGTAAACAATGATACATGACCCAGGGACCACTTTAAATAATGACACACTACGCAGGAACCAGTGTAAACAATTATATACTATCCAGGAACCACTGTAAATGATGCACTACGCAGGCACCACTGTAAATAATGACATCCTAAACAGGGACAATTGTAAATACAGATATACTTTCCAGGAACAGCTATAAATAATAATATACTGCCCATGGACCACTGTAAATAATGATATACTACCCAGGGACCACAGTAAATAATGATACATGGCCCAGAGACCATTGTAATTAATGACATACCACCCTGGGACCGTTGTAAATAATGGTGTACTACACAGGGGGCACTGTGAATAATGACATACTGCCGAGGTACCACTGTAAATAATGATGTACTACCCAGAGAGCACAGTAAACAATGATACATGGCCCAGGGACCACTGTAAATAATGATACACTACCCAGGGACCACAGTAAATAATGATACACTATCCAGTGACAACTGCAAATAATGATATACTATCCAGGCACCACCCTAAATAATGACATACTACACAAGAAGAACTATAAATAATGATATACTATCCGGGGACCACTCTAAATAAGGATATACGATCCAGGAACCACTGTGAATAATATTATACCCCTACCCCCCCCCCCCCCCCCCCCCCATGGACCACTGTAAGTAATGATGTATGCTATCAAAGGACCAATGTTAATATTCTAATTGCACCCTCGGACCATTGTAAATAATGCTGTACTGCACAGGGACCACTGTAAATAAAGATATTCTGTCCAGGGCCCACTGTTAATAATGAAATTCCTCACTGGGAGTGTTGTACATAATGCTGTACCATGCAGGGACCACTGTAAATTACGACATGCTATCCAGGAAGCAGTGTAAATAATGATATTGAACGCAGGCACGACTGTAAATAATGATATTCTATCCAGGAACAATTGTAAATAATGATATATTACCCAGGGACCACTGTAAATAACGATATGGTATTCAGGAACCACTGTAAATAATGATGTACTTCCCAGGGACCACTGTAAATAATGATATAGTACCCAGGCACCACATTAAATAATGATATACTATCCGGGGACTACTTTAAATAATGATAGACTATCCAGGGACCACAGCAAATAATGAAATTCCACCTTGGGACCGTTGTTAATAATGATGTATACAGCGGAAACACTGCAAATAATGACATACTGCCCAGGGACCACTGTGAATAATGATATAATACATAGGGACCACTGCAAATAATGACATAAAACCCAGGGACCACTGTAAATAATGATATACTACCCAGGGACCACTAAAATAATGATATATGATCCAGGCACCACTGTAAATAATGACATACTACTCAAGAACAACTATAAATAATGATATACTATCCGGGGACCTCTCTAAATAAGGACATACGATACAGGGACCACTGTAAATAATGTTATACCCCCCATGGACCACTGCAAATAATGATGTACTGCACAGGGACCACTGTAAATAATGATATACTATCCAGGGACCACTGCAACGATTGATATACTACCCAGGGACCACTAAAATAATGATGTACTATCAAGGGACCACTGTAAATAATGAAATACCACCCTGGGACTGTTGTAAATAACGCTTTTCTACTCAGGGACCACTGTAATTAATGACATATTGCCCAGGGACCACTGTAAAGGATGACAGACTGCGCAGGGACCACTGAAATTAATTATATACTATCCAGGAACCACTGTAAATAATGATATCCTGCCCCGGGACCACCGTAAGTAATGATATGCTAACCTGAGACCACTGTAAATAATGATATGCTAACTAGGGACCACTGTAAATAATGACATACTACCCAGGGACCACTGTAAATCATGAAATTCCACCCTGGGACAGCTGTAAGTACTTACGTACTACAGCGGACACACTGCAATTAATGACATACTGCCCAGGGACCGCTTTGAATAATTTTTTTATAAAATAATTTTAATTCAAGTTTTTTAATAACATTAACAATAACAAATTTTCTACCCGCAATTTGAAACAAGCAAGGCGTGTTACCACGCCAAAACAAAACAAGAAAAGAACTCTCCCCCCGAAAATAAATAATAACAAATAGCAATACATGAAAGAAGAAAATAACATAACACACCCCCCAACCATCACCAACCCCCCTGCCCCCCCCCCCCTTCTCCCCGGGTTGCTGCCGAGACCGACCACTCTCTACCCCTTCGCCAGGAAGTCGAGAAAGGCCTGCCACCGCCGAAGGAACCCCTGTACCGACCCCCTCACGTCAAATTTCATCCTCTCCAACTTGATGAACCCAGCCATGTCGTTGAGCCAGGTCTCCGGACTCGAGGGCCACGTATCCCTCCACTGTAACAGAATCCTGCGCCGGGCTACTAGAGACGCAAAGGCCAGAATACCGGCCTCTCTCGCCTCCTGCACTCCCGGCTCCAAAGCTACCCCAAAGATCGCGAGCCCCCAGCCCGGCCTGACCCTAGACCCAACCACTTCTGACAAAATCCCCGCCACCCCCTTCCAAAACCCCTCCAGAGCCAGACATGCCCAAAACATATGGGTGTGGTTTGCCGGGCCATCCGAACACCTCCCACACCTGTCTTCCCCTCCGAAAAACCGGCTCATCCTTGCCCCCGTCATGTGAGCACTGTGCAGCACCTTCAGCTGAATTAGGCTGAGCCGTGCGCAAGAGGAGGAAGAATTCACCCTCTCCAGGGCGTCCAACCACGTCCTATCCTCAATCTCTTCCCTGAGCTCTTCCTCCCATTTCGCTTTGAGCTCATCGACTGAGGCCTCCTCCTCCTCCTGCATCAGCTGGTAGATAGCCGAGATCTTCCCTTCCCCGACCCACGTCCCCGAAAGCACCCTGTCCAGCACCCCACTTGGCGGCAGCCGCGGAAACTCCTCCACCTGCCTCTTAACAAAGTCCCTGACCTGCATATACCTAAAAGCGTTCCCAGGGGGGGGGGTTCCACTTCCTCACCAGCTCCTCCCGAGTCCTGAACTTCCCATCGAAGAAGAGGTCCCCAAACTGTCTGATGGCTGCCCTGTCCCACTCCCAAATCCCCCAAACGTTCTCCCTGGCGCAAAATGGTGATTGCCCCGTATCGGGGCCCAAACTAAGGCCTTCACCTCTCCCCTATGCCGCCTCCACTGTCCCCAGATTTTGAGGGACACAACCACCACCGGACTCGTGGAGTACTTTGCCGGGGGGAGTGGAAGTGGGGCCGTCACCAAGCAGTGGCGTGCAGAGGTCTGGTGATGCCCGAGGCAAATCTTGATTGTATGCCCCAAAGACCCACGTAAATATTTCATTAAATATCACCAAAAAACCTATAGAAAACGTAGTTGCACCCGTTCTAGAGCTATTCACTGACCTCTTTATCTTTAGAACATAGAACGATACAGCGCAGTACAGGCCCTTCGGCCCTCGATGTTGCACCGACATGGAAAAAAACTAAAGGCCATCTAACCTACACTATGCCCTCATCCAATAAACTTTTAAATGCCCTCAATGTTGGCGAGTTCACTACTGTTGCAGGTAGGGCATTCCACGGCCTCACCACTCTTTGCGTAAAAAACCCACCTCTGACCTCTGTCCTATATCTATTACCCCTCAATTTAAGGCTATGTCCCCTCGTGCTAGCCACCTCCATCCGCGGGAGAAGGCTCTCGCTGTCCACCCTATCTAACCCTCTGATCATTTTGTATGCCTCTATTAAGTCACCTCTTAACCTTCTTCTCTCTAACGAAAACAACCTCAAGTCCATCAGCCTTTCCTCATAAGATTTTCCCTCCATACCAGGCAACATCCTGGTAAATCTCCTCTGCACCCGTTCCAAAGCTTCCATGTCCTTCCTATAATTAGGCGACCAGAACTGTGCGCAATACTCCAAATGCGGCCGTACTAGAGTTTTGTACAACTGCAACATGACCTCATGGCTCCGGAACTCAATCCCTCTACCAATAAAGGCCAACACACCATAGGCCTTCTTCACAACCCTATCAACCTGGGTGGCAACTTTCAGGGATCTATGTACATGGACACCGAGAGCCCTTTGCTCATCCACACTACCAAGAATTTTACCATTAGCCAAATATTCTGCATTCCTGTTATTCTTTCCAAAGTGAATCACCTCACACTTCTCCACATTAAACTCCATTTGCAACCTCTCAGCCCAGCTCTGCAGCTTATCTATGTCCCTCTGTAACCTGCAACATCCTTCCGCACTGTCTACAACTCCACCGACTTTAGTGTCGTCTGCAAATTTACTCACCCATCCTTCTGCGCCCTCCTCTAGGTCATTTATAAAAATGACAAACAGCAACGGCCCCAGAACAGATCCTTGTGGTACGCCACTCGTAACTGAACTCCATTCTGAACATTTCCCATCAATTACCACTCTCTGTCTTCTTTCAACTAGCCAATTTCTGATCCACATCTCTAAATCACCCTCAATCCCCAGCCTCTGTATTTTCTGCAATAGCCGACCGTGGGGAACCTTATCAAACGCTTTACTGAAATCCAATACACCACATCAACTGCTCTACCCTCGTCTACCTGTTCAGTCACCTTCTCAAAGAACTCGATAAGGTTTGTGAGGCATGACCTACCCTTCACAAAACCATGCTGACCATCCCTAATCATATTATTCCTATCTAGATGATTATAAATTGTATCTTTTATAATCCTCTCCAAGACTTTACCCACCACAGACGTTAAGCTCACTGGCCTATAGTTACCGGGGTTATCTCTACTCCCCTTCTTGAACAAAGGGACCACATTTGCTATCCTCCAGTCCTCTGGCACTATTCCTGTAGCCAATGATGACCTAAAAATCAAAGCCAAAGGCTCAGCAATCTCTTCCCTGGCTTCCCAGAGAATCCTAGGATAAATCCCATCAGGCCCCGGGGACTTATCTATTTTCACCTTGTCCAGAATTGCCAACACTTCTTCCCTACGCACCTCAATGTCATCTATTCTAATAGCCTGGGTCTCAGCATTCTCCTCCACAATATTATCTTTTTCCTGAGTGAATACTGACGAAAAGTATTCATTTAGTATCTCGCTTATCTCCTCAGCCTCCACACACAACTTCCCACCACTGTCCTTGACTGGCCCTACTCTTACCCTAGTCATTCTTTTATTCCTGACATACCTATAGAAAGCTTTTGGGTTTTCCTTGATCCTACCTGCCAAAGACTTCTCATGTCCCCTCCTTGCTCGTCTTAGCTCTCTCTTTAGATCCTTCCTCGCTTCCTTGTAACTATCAAGCGCCCCAACTGAAACTTCACGCCTCATCTTCACATAGGCCTCCTTCTTCCTCTTAACAAGAGATTCCACTTCTTTGGTAAACTACGGTTCCCTCGCTCGACCCCTTCCTCCCTGCCTGACTGGTACGTACTTATCAAGAACATGCAATAGCTGTTCCTTGAACAAGCTCCACATATCCAGTGTGCCCAACCCTTGCAGCCTACTTCTCCAACCTACACATCCTAAGTCATGTCTAATGGCATCATAATTGCCCTTCCCCCAGCTATAACTCTTGCCCTGCGGGGTATACTTATCCCTTTCCATCACTAACGTAAAGGTCACCGAATTGTGGTCACTGTTTCCAAAGTGCTCACCTACCTCCAGATCTAACACCTGGCCTGGTTCATTACCCAAAACCAAATCCAATGTGGCCTCGCCTCTTGTTGGCCTGTCAACATATTGTGTCAGGAAACCCTCCTGCACACATTGTACAAAGAACGACCCATCTAATGTACTCGAACTATATAATTTCCAGTCAATATTTGGAAAGTTAAAGTCTCCCATAACAACTACCCTGTTACTTTCGCTCTTTTCCAGAATCATCTTCGCCATCCTTTCCTCTACATCCCTAGAACTATTAGGTGGCCTATAGAAAACTCCCAACAGGGTGACCTCTCCTTTCCTGTTTCTAACCTCAGCCCATATTACCTCGGAAGAAGAGTCCCCATCTAGCATCCTTTCCGCCACTGTAATACTGTCCTTGACAAGCAGCGCCACACCTCCCCCTCTTTTGCCCCCTTCTCTGACCTTACTAAAACACCGAAACCCCGGAACCTGCAACAACCATTCCTGTCACTGCTCTATCCATGTCTCTGAAATGGCCACAACATCAAAGTCCCAGGTACCAACCCATGCTGCCAGTTCCCCTACCTTATTTCGTATACTCCTGGCATTGAAGTAGACACACTTCAAACCACCTACCTGAACACTGGCACCCTCCTGTGAAGTCAAATCTGTGCTCCTGACCTCTATACTCTCAATCTCCCGTACCCCAAAACTACAATCCAGGTTCCCATGCCCCTGCTGAATTAGTTTAAACCCCGCCAAAGAGCACTAACAAATCTCCCCCCAGGATATTGGTGCCCCTCAGGTTCAGATGTAGACCATCCTGTCTATAGAGGTCCCACCTTCCCCAGAAAGAGCCCCAGTTATCCAGAAATCTGAATCCCTCCCGCCTGCATCATCCCTGTAGCCACGTGTTTAATTGCTCTCTCTCCCTATTCCTCATCTCACTATCACGTGGCACGGGCAACAACCCAGAGATAACAACTCTGTTTGTTCTCGCTCTGAGCTTCCATCCTAGCTCCCTAAAGGCCTGCCTGACATGCTTGTCCCCTTTCCTACCTATGTCGTTAGTGCCAATGTGGACTACGACTTGGGGCTGCTCCCCCTCCCCCTTAAGGACCCGGAAAACACGATCCGAGACATCACGTACCCTTGCACCTGGGAGGCAACATACCAAACGTGAGTCTCTCTCGCTCCCACAAAATCTCCTATCTGTGCCCCTGACTATTGAGTCCCCAATTACTAATGTTCTACTCCTTTCCCCCCTTCCCTTCTGAGCAACAGGGACAGACTCCGTGCCAGAGGCCCGTACCCCATGGCTTAGGGTCCGTGCACAGACTGCTTCTTCCCAGTCCCTCTTACAGTTACCCATCTATCTCCAGTCTTTGGTGTAACTACTTCCCTGAATCTCCTATCTATGACCCCCTCTGCCTCCCGAATGATCCGAAGTTCATCCAGTTCAAGCTCCAGGTCCCTAACACGGTTTTTGAGGAGCTGGAGTTGGGTGCACTTCCCACAGATGAAATCAGCAGGGACACTGACGGCGTCCCTCACCTCAAACATTCTGCAGGAGAAGCATTGTACTGCCTTCCCTGACATCACCTCTAGATTTAAAAAAAACAAGAAGAAAAAGAAACGAAGAGCTTACCTGATATTCCCTCAAACCCTGCTCCCGGTGAAAGGTAAGCAAATTTAAAGGCACTCACTCACCTTCACGACAGGCCCCAAGCTGCCTCTAGGTCATCTCTAAGGTATAGGACGGCTGCCTGAGGTTAAATTGCGCTGTAAGAGTTAGTCAATTTCCCCTTAGCGCTGGGATTCTAGGGATATTGTTCTCTTCTTCAGTCATTTTGCTTTGCAGCAATGGGTGAGATGTTATGTCTCGAAAGTTGTGCCTCCCTCCTCTGCAACCCCCATGGAGAAGGATAAGAGCAGCAACGTCATGGAAATACTGTTATGACCCTTGTGGAAACAAACTACAAACAACCCAACTAAGACCAATATACAAGACTTCACTTTTATATTAGCAATCACACCAAAATCAACGTAAATTAAACATGAATTAACAGGAAAATTGCAATAATATGACCGATAAATTACACATAGCAGATACAAAGACATATCTCACACATTTCTCAGTCAGCCCATTCAGCACGTATCGCATTCATTTCAGCCACAATATCCTTCAAAACGTTGAACTTCTTCAAATCAAATTCCATCTTCATTTCTCTAAAGCTTTAGCACCAAGTCTCATTAAACACCGGCATAACTTCACCCAATTTCCACAAATATAATTTTCACAGTCGACACATTTCCAGATCCCTTCTTCTTCACAAAACCCTGGTCATATGGGGCCTGTTTGTGCACTATGCCAGTGCATAAAGGGTCCCCAAATCCAGATATAAAGCTCTGTTCAAGATCCGAGCTCCAGCAGCTTGCAGTCAAGTAGAACATAGAACATAGACCAGTACAGCACAGAACAGGCCCTTCAGCCCTCGATGTTGTGCCGAGCAATGATCACCCTACTCAAACCCACGTATCCACCCTATACCCGTAACCTAACAGCCCCCCCCCCCTTAACTTTACTTTTTTAGGACACTACGGGCAATTTAGCATGGCCAATCCACCTAACCCGCACATCTTTGGACTGTGGGAGGAAACCGGAGCACCCGGAGGAAACCCACGCACACACGGGGAGGACGTGCAGACTCCGCACAGACAGTGACCCAGCCGGGAACCGAACCTGGGACCCTGGAGCTGTGAAGCATTTATGCTAACCGCCATGCTACCGTGCTGCCCCTGTCTCTGAGAATCTCCCATTTATAGGACCCTGGGCTTTAAGTATAAAGGGTAAGAGGGCAAAAGTTAAGAGGCCATGATGAATCTTCATAAAATACTGGTTCTGTCCCAAATGGGTGCCCCTGGCCCAAATGTCAAATTCTGGGCACGACAGTTTAGTAAATTGACAACTATAGAGAGGGTGCAGAGAAGAGTTTAAAAATGGATCAAAAGATAAAGATAAAGAATAACTAAAACTCACCCATGGTGGCATTGATTGCCGTTGATTCGGGAGATTTCGCGCCCTTTTTTTTCACCAGGCGCGCAGGCGCACTCTGGCCGACCGCGGTGCGCAGGCGCGCTCCGGCCGACCGCGGTGCGCAGGCGCGCTCCGGCCGACCGCGGTGCGCAGGCGCGCTCCGGCCGCCCGCGGTGCGCAGGCGCGCTCCGGCCGACCGCGGTGCGCATGCGCGCTCCGGCCGCCCGCGGTGCGCAGGCGCGCTCTGGCCGACCGCGATGCGTGCTCCGTTCTCTTCACGCTGCTGCACCCATCCAATCGATGCCCGGGGCCAGCGCACCGTCGGCCCCCCCCTCTGCACACCACTGTCACCAAGGCCTCCAGACTCGTACCCGCACAGGATGCCACCTCCAGCCTCTTCCATGCGTCCCCCTCCCCTTCTGTCACCCACCTGCGAATCATCGCCACGTTTGCCGCCCAATAATATCCACACAGGTTGGGCAGTGCCAGGCCCCCTCCCTCCCTTCTTCTCTCCAAAAATACCCTCCTTACTCTCGGGGCCTTCCGCGCCCACACAAACCGCAGAATCGACTTATTCACCCTTCTAAAAAAAAAGCCTTCGGGGTCAACATGGGGAGGCACTGGAAAAGAAACACAAACCTCGGGAGCACCGTCATTTTAACCGACTGGACCCTGCCCACCAACGAGAGCGGAAGCACATCCCACCTCCTGAACTCCTCCTCCATCTGCCCCACAGCCTCGAAAAGTTAAGCCTATGCATAGCCCCCCAGGTCCTAGCCACGTGGACCCCAAGATACCTAAAGCTCCCGCAGCCCTCCTCAACGGGAGTTCCCCTATCTCCCTCTCCTGGCCCCCCGGGTGCAGGACAAACAGCTCGCTTTTCCCCACATTTAGCTTATATCCCGAAAAGTCCCCAAACTCTTCAAGTATCCTCAGCACCTCTGGCATCCCCTCCGCCGGGTCCGCGACATACAGCAGCAGATCATCTGCATACAGCGACAACCCGTGCTCCTCCCACCCCCCCCCCCCCCCACCCCCCCCACCCCCCCACCCCCCCACACAATCCCCCTCCAACTCTTCGAGTCCCTCAGCGCCATGGCCAGGGGCTCAATTGCTAACGCGAAGAGCAGGGGAGACAAGTGGCACCCCTGCCTTGTCCCCCTGGAAAGCCGAAAGTCCTC
This sequence comes from Scyliorhinus canicula, assembly GCF_902713615.1. Taxonomy (NCBI): domain Eukaryota; kingdom Metazoa; phylum Chordata; class Chondrichthyes; order Carcharhiniformes; family Scyliorhinidae; genus Scyliorhinus; species Scyliorhinus canicula. The sequence goes on from NC_052162.1 coordinate 124,522,295, forward strand.
TGACCTCCTCCCATTCATCACCACACTTGCCACCGGGGAGCTGTACAGCAACCTCACCCAGCTAATGAACCCCTCACCAAACCCAAACCTCCGCAACACCCCCCACAGGTAACTCCACTCCACCCTATCAAAAGCTTTCTCTGCATCCATGGACGCCACTATTTCTGACTCCCCAGCCACCAGCGCCATCATCATAACATTCAGGAGCCTCCGCACGTTGGCATTCAATTGTCTCCCCTTTACAAACCCCGTTTGGCCCTCATGAATCACCGTCGGGACCACATCCTCCACCCTCCTGGACAGCACCTTTGCCAACAACTTGACAACCACACTGAAGTGGGTCCTTGTCCTGCTTCAGGACCAAAGAGATAATTGCCCTAGACAAAGCCCCCCCCCCCACCCCCCCCCCACCCCCTCCCTGGCCTCATTCAGGGTCCTCACCAGCAGCGGGCCCAGCAAACCTGAACATTTCTTATAAAATTCCGCCGGGAACCCATCAGGCCCCGGCGCTTTCCCTGTCTGCATGCTTCCCAGTGCCTCCACCAACTCCTCCAGCTCAATTGGGGCCCCCTAACCCTCCGCCCGCTCGTCCCATACTCTTGGGAACTCCAGCTTATCCAAAAAGCGGTCCATCCCGCCTGCTTCCCTGGGGGTACTGCCCGATATAGCCCCTCATCAAAGGAGAACACCCCATTGATGTCCTTTCCACCCCGCACTAAGCCCCCACCCGCATCCGTGGCTGCCCCAATTTCTCTAGCTGCCTCCCGCTTCCGGAGCTGGTGAGCCAACATCCGGCTTGCCTTCTCCCCGTACTCATACACCGCCCCCTGTGCCCTCCTCCACTGCACCTCCGCCTTACGGTTGGTTAAAATGTCAAACTCCGCTTGGAGACGGCGCCGCTCCCTCAGAAGCCCCTCCTCCAGGGTGTCTGCATATCTCCTATCCACCCTGACCATCTCCTCCACCAGCCTCTCCCTCTCGACCCTCTCGACCCTCTCCCCCCTCTCCCGAATAGAGATCAGCTCCCCTCTAACTACTGCCTTTAGCGCTTCCCAAACCATCCCAACCTGCACCTCCCCGTTGTCATTGGTTTCCAGATACCCCTCGATACCCCTACGGATCCAACCGCACACTTCCTCCTCTGCCAAAAGCCCCACATCCAACCTCCACTGCGGGCGTTGATCCTTCCCCTCCCCCGGCTCCAGGTCCACCAAATGTGGACCATCATCAGAAATGGCTATCGCTGAATACTCCGCCCCCACCACTCTCGGGATCAGCGCCCTGCTGAGCACGAAAAAGTCAATCCGGGAGTAAGCCTTATGAACATGGGAGAAAAAGGAGAACTCCCTGCCCCCCGCCTTCAAAAACCTCAAAGGGTCCACCCATCCCATCTGATCCATGAACCCCCTCAGCATCGAGGCCGCTGCCGGCCTCCTGCCTGTCCTAGACTTCGAGCGGTCCAGAGCCGGATCCAGCACAGTGTTAAAGTCCCCACCCAGAATCAGTCTCCCTGTCTCCAGGTCCGGGATCAGGCCCAGCATACGCCGCATGAAGCCCGCATCATCCCAGTTGGGGGCATAAACATTAACCAAGACCACCCGCTCCCCCTGAAGTCTCCCACTCACCATCACATATCAACCTGCACTATCTGCCACCACTTTGGACGCGACGAACGACAGGCTCTTACCCACCAAACTTGCCACCCCACAGTTCTTTGCATCGAGCCCCGAGTGAGACACCTGTCCCACCCAACTCTTTCTTAGCCTCACCTGATCCGTAACCCTGAGGTGCGTCTCCTGGAGCATAGCCACATCCCCTCCCAACTCCCTCAAGTGAGCCAAGACCCGGGATCGCTTCACCGGACCATTCAGCCCCCTCACGTTCCATGTGACCAACCAAACCCGAGGGGCCGTCCCCTTCCCTCTACGCCATTCAGCCATGGCCCTTCCTCAACCCACCACGTGCCTGGGGACCCCCAAGCCCGCTCCCCCGGGGGCAAACCCCCCTCCCACCCCCCTTCACGATCCATTCCCTCACAGTTCCTACAGCAACAACCCGGCACCCCCCCTCTCCTCCTCCCCCCCAAACCCCACCACCCCCCACCCCCAAGCTAGGGCCCCCCCAGCTGCGATACCCCCAACATTATACTTCCGTGATCAGCTGACCCCGGCTACTCCCACCATAACCACGACTCCCCCACCCGGATGCAAAACAGCCGTCAATCCCTCCCTCCCAGCGCAGGCCCCGCACCCAATTCCTCCGGCGCGGGAAGAAAGCCCGCGCTTCCAACCCGAGCCCCGCCCCTCGACCCAACACGCGGGAAAAAGACGGACACATGATCCATCGGGACCCCAAACTACTCCCCAACCCACCAGTGGAAAACACAAAACAACACCACAATAAATAACCAACAGCCCCAAAGAAACCCTGAAAGAACCCAAATAACCATTACTCAAATAGCAAAAATGGTGAAAACAAACAGGAAACAACCATCAGCAACACAGCCACTAGGGGCGAAAAGATAACCAAGAGGACAAAGCCTCCAAGCAAAGTACATTTTGCCCCAGCCCCCCAGTCCTCAGTCCGAATCCAAGTTCTCAGCCTGGACAAAAGCCCAGGCCTCCTCCGGAGAGTCAAAGTAGAGCTGGCGGTCCTTGTACGTGACCCAGATGCGAGCCGGCTGTAGAAGGCCAAACTTCACCCCCTTCCTGTGGAGCACTCCCTTCGCTCAATTGAAGCCAGCCCTTCTCCTCGCCACCTCCGTGCTCGAGTCCTGAAAAATCCAAACGTCCGTATTCTCCCACCTGCTGCTCCTCTCCTTCTTCGTCCGCCTCAACACGCACTCCCGGTCAACCAAGTGGTGAAAACAGACCAGCACCGCCCTGGGCGGTTCATTCGGCCTGGGCTTCCGCTGCAGCACTCGATGGGCGCCTTCCAGCTCCAGGGGACCACAAAACGACCCTGCACCCATCAGCGAGTTTAACATTAGGACCACATAGGCCGCCAAATCCGAACCTTCCAGCCCCTCCAAGAGGCCCAAAATCCATAGATTCGTCCGGCGGAATCAGTTCTCCATCTCCTCCATCCTCGCCTGCCATTTCTTGTGCAGTGCCTCGTGCGACTCCCCTTTAACTGCCAGGCCCAAAAGCTCATCCTCATTCTCAGAGGCCTTGTGCCGCAGCTCCCGAATCACCCCGGCCTGAGCCATCTGCGTGGCCACCAGTTTGTCCAGTGAGGCCTTAAATGGCTCCAGAATCTTGGCTTTGAGCTCCATGAAGGAGCGCTGAAGCAGCTCCTGCTGCTCCCACGCCCACAGCTGCCACGCTGCTGCTGCTTCCCCGCCCACCACCATCTTGCCTTTTCTGCCTCTCACCGTTTTCTGAGGTAAAACCGATTTTTGGACCGCTCCGCTGCGAATCCAATCCATCCACCGGCTGCTGGGCACACTGGCTGTGTCCCCCCCCCCCCCCCCCCGGAAAGTCTAAACAGCACCGTTGCGGGCTCTTAAAAGAGCTGCCGAACGTGCGGCTCAGCTCCGCATTACCGCCACCGGAAGTCCCGACCGTTTGAATAATGATATACTACCCAGCGACCCCTGTAAATAATGACATACAACCCAGGGACCACTGTAAATGAAGATAGACGATCCAGGGACCACTGTAAATAATGAAATTCCACCCTGGTCCGGTTGTAAACAATGATGTACTGTGCAGGGATCACTGTAAATAATGAAATACTACCTTGGAACCACTATAAAGAATGATATAGGACCCAGTGACCACTGCAAATAATGATAAACCATCCACGGACACTGTAATAATGATATACTACCCAGGGTCTACTGTAAATAATCACATACTGTCCACGGACCACTGTAAATAATCAAATTCCACCCTCGACCAATTGTAAATAATGCTGTACTGCACAGGGACCACTGTAAATAAAGAGATCCTGTCCAGGGACCACTGTAAATAATAAAATTCCACCCTGGGACCGTTGTTAATAATGATGTCCGACAGCGGAAACACTGTAAATAATGACATAAATCCCAGGGACCACTGGAAATAATGATATACTACCCAGGGCCACTGTTAATAATAATATGCTATCAAGGGACTACTGTAAATAATGAAATTCCAGCCTGGGACCGTTGTCAATAATGCTATACTACATATGGACGACTGTAATTAATGACACACTGCCCAGGGACCACTGTAAATAATGATATAGTATCCAGTGACAGCTACATATAATGATATACTATCCAGGGACCACTGTAACTAATGATATACTACACAGGGACCACTAAAATAATGATATACTATCCAGGCACCACTGTAAATGATGACATACTACTCAAGAACAACTATAAATAATGATATACTATCCGGGGACCACTCTGAATAAGGACATACTATCCAGAAACCACTGTAAATAAGATTATACCCCCATGGGCCACTGTAAATAATGATGTACTGCACAGGGACCACTGTAAATAATGATATACTATCAAGGGACCAATGTAAATATTCAAATCCCACCCTCGGACCATTGTAAATATTGCTGTACTGCACAGGGACCACTGTAAATAACGATATTCTGTCCAGGGCCCACTGTTAATAATGAAATTCCTCACTGGGACCGTTGTACATAATGATGTACAATGCAGGGACCACTGTAAATAATGACATGCTATCCAGGAAACAGTGCAAATAATGATATTCAACGCAGGCACGTTGTAAATAAACAGTGTAAATAATGAAATACCATCCTAGGACCTTTGCAAATAATGATATACTATCCAGGAACAACTGTAAATAATGATATATTACCCAGGGACCACTGTAAATAATGATGTACTACCCAGGGACCACTAAAATAATGATATATGATCCAGGCACCACTGTAAATAATGACATAATACTCAAGAACAACTATAAATAATGATATACTATCCGGGGACCACTCTGAATAAGGACATACGATCCAGGAACCACTGTAAATAATATTATACCCCCCATGGACCACTGTAAATAATGATGTACTGCACAGGGACCACTGTAAATAATGATATACTATCCAGGGACCACTGCAACTAATGATATAGTACCCATGGACCACTAAAATAATGATATACTATCTAGGGACCACTATAACTAATGATATAGTACCCAGGGATCACTAAAATAATGATATACTATCTAGGGACTAATGTCAAGAATGCAAGTCCTCCTTGGGAGCGTTGTCAATAATGATGTACCATGCAGGGACCACTGTAAATAATGACATACGTCCGAGGGACTACTGTAAATAATGAAATACTACCCAGGGACAACTGGAAATAATGATATACTATTCAGGAACCACTGTCAATAATGATACTCTGCACAGGCACCACCCTAAATAATGACATACTACACAAGAACAACTATAAATAATGATATACTATCCGGGGACCACTCTGAATAAGGACATCCGATCCAGGAACCACTGCAAATAATATTATACCCCCCATGGACCACTGTAAATAATGATATCCTACCCTGGGACCACAGTAAATATGACATACTATCAAGGGACCACTGTAAATAATGAAATACCACGTTGGGACCGTTGTAAATAACGTTTTTCTACTCAGGGACCATTGTAATTAATGACATATTACCCAGGGACCACTGTAAATAATGATATACTGCCACGGGACAACCGTAAATAATGATATGCTTACCTGGGACCACTGTAAATAATGATATACTGCCACGGGACAACCGTAAATAATGATATGCTTACCTGGGACCACTGTAAATAATGATATGCTCACCTGGGACCACTGTAAATAATGATATGATAACCAGGGACCCCTGTAAATAATGACATACAACCCAGGGACCACTGCAATTAATGAAATACGGCCCAGGGACCGCTGTAAATAATTAGATACTGCTCAGGGACGACTGTAAATAATTACATACTATCCAGTAACCACTGTAAATAATGATATTCTACACAGGCTCCACTGTAAATAATTATATACTAACCAGGGTCCATTGCAAATAATGAAATACCATCCTGGGACGTTGTAAATAATGGTGTACTTCACAGGGACAACTGTAAATAATTATGTACTACCCAGGGAGCACAGTAAATAATGATACATGACACAGGGACCACTGTAAATAATGATATACTGTTCGGCGACGCTGAAAATAATGATATACTACTCAACGTTCACTGTAAATCACGATATACTATCCAGGAACAACTATAAATAATGATATACTACCTAGGGACCACTGTAAATAATGACTTACTATCCAAGGACGACCGTAAATAATGACATACTATGCAGGAACCACTGTAAATAATGATATACTACCTAGGGACCACTGTAAATAAAGATATATTACTGAGTGACCACTGTGAAGAATGATATACTACCCAGGGACCACTGTAATAAAGATATACCACTGAGTGACTACTGTAAATAATGATACACAGGCGCCACTCGAAATAATGACATACTATCCAGGAACCGCTGTAAATAATGACATACTACCCTGGAACCGCTGTAAATAATGATATACTCCCTAGGCACCACTTTAAATAATGAAATTCTTCCTTGTACTGCTGTGTAAAAAGGGGAGAGTTTCTGGAATCCGCAAATCTATTCTGCAACGAGGGGCCCTGTCTCTGCCGAATCTTCTGTTGTATCACTGGGCAGCCGGCGCGAAGTGGGTGAAGGGATGACTACAGGAGCTGGAGGTGGACTGGGTCTGAATGGAGAAGGCCTTCTGCCCGGGTAACTCTCTTTGAGCACTGGCTACCAGGTCACTCCCTGCCAGTCCACACACACACTCCAGGCCAGGCCACTCCAGGCCAGCCAACACACACTCCAGTACAGGCCACTCCCGGCCAGCCAACATACACTCCAGGCCCCTCCCGGCCAGCCAACACACACTCCAGTACAGGTCACTCCAGGCCAGCCCACGCACACTCCAGTACAGGCCCCTCCCGGCCAGCCCACACAAACTCCAGGCCCCTTCCGGCCAGCCAACACACACTCCAGGCCACTCCCGGCTAGCCCACACACACACTCCAGGCCCCTCCCGGCCAGCCCACACACACACTCCAGGCCCCTCCCGGTCAGCCCACACACACTCCAGGCCCCTCCCGGCCAGCCCCCACACACACTTCAGGCCAGGCCACTCTCGGCCAGCCCACACACACACCCCAGGCCCCTTCCGGCCAGCCAACACACACTCCAGGCCACTCCCGGCCAGCCCACACACACACTCCAGGCCCCTCCCGGCCAGCCCACACACACACTCCAGGCCACTCAAGGCCAGCCCCCACACACACTCCAGGCCGCATGCGGCCAGCCCACACACACACACTCCAGGCCACTCAAGGCCAGCCCACACACACACTCCAGGCCCCTCCCGGCCAGCCCACACACACACTCCGGGCCCCTCCCGGCCAGCCCACACACACACTCCAGGCCCCTCCCGGCCAGCCCACACACACACTCCAGGCCACTCCCGGCCAGCCCACACACGCACTCCAGGCCCCTCCCGGCCAGCCCCCACACACTCCAGGCCACTCCCGGCCAGCCCACACACACACTTCAGGCCAGGCCACTCCCGGCCAGCCCCCACAAACACTTCAGGCCCCTCCCGGCCAGCCCCCACACACACTCCAGACCAGCCCACTCCCGGCCAGCCCCCACACACACTTCAGGCCAGGCCACTCCCGGCCAGCCCACACACACACTCCAGGCCAGGCCCCTCCTTGCCATCCTACACACACACTTCAGGCCCCTCCCGGCCAGCCCCCACACACTCCAGGCCGCATGCGGCCAGCTCTCACACACACTCCAGGCCCCTCCCGGCCAGCCCCCACACACAATTCAGGCCAGGCCACTCCCGGCCAGCCCACACACACACTCCAGGCCCCTCCCAGCCAGCCCACACACACACTCCAGGCCCCTCCCGGTCAGCCCACACACACTCCAGGCCACTCCCAGCCAGCCCACACACACACTCCACGTCCCTCCCGGTCAGCCCACACACACTCCAGGCCAGGCCGCATGCGGCCAGCCCACACACACACGCCAGGCCACTCCCGGCCAGCCCACACACACACTCCACGCCCCTCCCGGTCAGCCCACACACACTCCAGGCCAGGCCGCATGCGGCCAGCCCACACACACACTCCAGGCACCTCCCGGTCAGCCCACACACACACTCCAGGCCCCTCCCGGCCAGCCCACACACACTCCAGGCCACTCCCAGCCAGCCCAACACACACTCCAGGCCACTCCCAGCCAGCCCACACACACATTCCAGGCCAGGCCACTCCCAGCCAGCCCACACACACACTCCAGGCCAATCCCAGCCAGCTCTCACACACACTCCAGGCCACTCCCAGCCAGCCCACACACACACTCCAGGCCCCTCCTGGCCAGCCCACACACACACTCCCGGCCCTCCCGGCCAGCCCACACACACAACTCCCGGCCCCTTCCCGGCCAGGCCCACACACACACTCCAGGCCACTCCCGGCCAGCCCACACACACACTCCAGGCCCCCTCCCGGCCGCCCCACACACTCCAGCCACTCCAGGCCCCACAGGCCACTCCCCGGCCCCAGGCCCACACACACACTCCAGGCCCACTCCAGCCAGCCCACACACACACTCCAGGCCCACTCCCGCCAGCACACACACACACTCCAGGCCCCTCCCAGGCCAGCCCACACACACACTCCAGGCCACTCCCAGCCAACCCACACACACACACCAGGCCACTCCCAGCCAGCCCACACACACTCCAGGCCACTCCCAGCCAGCCCACACACACACTTCAGGCCAGGCCACTCCCGGCCAGCCCACACACACACTTCAGGCCAGGCCACTCCCGGCCAGCCCACACACACACTCCAGGCCCCTCCCAGCCAGCCCACACACACACTCCAGGCTGCATGCGGCCAGCCCACACACACACTCCAGGCCCCTCCCAGCTAGCCCACACACACACTCCAGGCCGCATGCGGCCACCCCACACACACACTCCAGGCCCCTCCCGGCCAGCCCACACACACACTCCAGGCCCCTCCCGGCCAGCCCACACACACACTCCAGGCCAATCCCAGCCAGCCCACACACACACTCCAGGCCCCTCCCAGCCAGCCCACACAAACACTCCAGGCCCCTCCCAGCTAGCCCACACACACACTCCAGGCCGCATGCGGCCAGCCCACACACACACTCCAGGCCCCTCCCGGCCAGCCCACACACACACTCCAGGCCAATCCCAGCCAGCCCACACACACACTCCAGGCCAGGCCGCATGCGGCCAGCCCACACACACACTCCAGGCCCCTCCCGGCCAGCCCACACACACACTCCAGGCCACTCCCGGCCAGCCCACACACACACTCCAGGCCACTCCCAGCCAGCCCACACACACACTCCAGGCCCCTCCCAGCCAGCCCACACACACATTCCAGGCCACTCCCGGCCAGCCCACACACACACTCCAGGCCAGGCCACTCCCAGCCAGCCCACACACACACTCCAGGCCAAGCCCCTCCCTGCCATCCTACACACACACTTCAGGCCCCTCCCGGCCAGCCCCCACACACTCCAGGCCGCATGCGGCCAGCTCTCACACACACTCCAGGCCCCTCCCGGCCAGCCCCCACACACACTTCAGGCCAGGCCACTCTCGGCCAGCCCACACACACACTCCAGGCTCCTCCCAGCCAGCCCACACACACACTCCAGGCCCCTCCCGGTCAGCCCACACACACTCCAGGCCACTCCCGGCCAGCCCACACACACACTCCAGGCCCCTCCCGGTCAGCGCACACACACTCCAGGCCACTCCCGGCCAGCCCACACACACGCTCCAGGCCCCTCCCGGTCAGCCCACACACACACTCCAGGCCCCTCCCGGTCAGCCCACACACACTCCAGGCCACTCCCAGCCAGCCCACACACACACTCCAGGCCCCTCCCAGCCAGCCCACACACACACTCCAGGCCACTCCCAGCCAGCCCACACACACACTCCAGGCCACTCCCAGCCAGCCCACACACACTCCAGGCCACTCCCAGCCAGCCCACACACACTCCAGGCCCCTCCCGGCTAGCCCACACACACTCCAGGCCACTCCCTGGCCAGCCCACACACACACTCCAGGCCCCTCCCGGCCAGCCCACACACACACTCCAGGCCAGGTCACTCCCGGCCAGCCCACACACACACTCCAGGCCACTCCCGGCCAGCCCACACACACACTCCAGGCCAATCCAGGCCAGCCCACAAACACACTCAGGAGCCCAGTGGCAGGAGCCACCTTAATGACGTGTAACAATTCAGACGCCAGGCAACGGAATTTGACGACTAGGAGCTTTTCACTGTAACTTCACTGAAACCTACTTGTGACAATAAGTGATTATTATTATTATTGAACTGGCCGAGAGGCCCGTGGACCCTCCTCTCTGCACTAAGTACAGGTTCGGGCGGGGCAGGAATGGACGGTACATTTGGGAAGTGAGGGGGGCGGGGGAGGAGGGAGGTGAGGGGAGACAGAGGAATGCGGACGTTGCGGACATGTCCGTACAGGACAGGCTGTCGATTCTGGGAAAGCCACAGAGAAGCTCTAACTCCCGAAAGGAAACAACCTCAGATTCCTGCAGCTGTGTAACTTCCCCCACAAGGAGATGAAACCCTTTCCCCAGAAACACACACATTCCTGGACATGGTGGGAGGACTGGATTGGTTAGGGGACGGCATATGCGGCCATATATACAGGAGACTGATAGAAAACGTCAGGACTCCTCTGGAGGAGACCAGACAAAAGTGGGGCGAGAAACTGGATAGAGAGAGGGAGAGGGCTCAGCCTGATGCAGCTCAAAGTGGTGCACAGAGCGACCTCACCAAGACGCGTCTTGAGTGGGTTCTTCCCGGAGGTGGTGGACAATTGTAAGAGGTTGGGGGGGGGGGGGGGGGGTGGCAGCCAACCACACCCGCATGTTATGATCCTGCCCCAGACTCACAGAATTCTGGACAGTCATCTTCAATGCTGTGTCCAAGGTGGTGGGAGTCGGGATTGAGATATACCCGTCTGTGGCGGACTTGGTGGCGTCAGAGCAGCCGGAGCTCTGGGAAAGAGGAGGACGCCCTGGGCTTCGGGGTGTCAGAGCAGCCGGGGCTCTGGGACAGAGGAGGATGCCCTGGCCTTCGGGGTGTCAGAGCAGCCGGTGCTCTGGGAAAGAGGAGGACGTCCTGGCCTTCGGGGTGTCAGAGCAGCCGGAGCTCTGGGAAAGAGGGGACGCCCTGGCCTTCGGGGTGTCAGAGCAGCCGGGGCTCTGGGACAGAGGAGGATGCCCTGGCCTTCGGGGTGTCAGAGCAGCCGGTGCTCTGGGAAAGAGGAGGACGTCCTGGCCTTCGGGGTGTCAGAGCAGCCGGAGCTCTGGGAAAGAGGGGACGCCCTGGCCTTCGGGGTGTCAGAGCAGCCGGAGCTCTGGACTGGGAAAGAGGGGACGCCCTGGCCTTCGGGGTGTCAGAGCAGCCGAGGCTCTGGGACAGAGGAGGACGCCCTGGCCTTCGGGGTGTCAGAGCAGCCGGGGCTCTGGGACAGAGGAGGATGCCCTGGCCTTCGGGGTGTCAGAGCAGCCGGTGCTCTGGGAAAGAGGAGGACGTCCTGGCCTTCGGGGTGTCAGAGCAGCCGGAGCTCTGGGAAAGAGGGGACGCCCTGGCCTTCGGGGTGTCAGAGCAGCCGGAGCTCTGGACTGGGAAAGAGGGGACGCCCTGGCCTTCGGGGTGTCAGAGCAGCCGAGGCTCTGGGACAGAGGAGGACGCCCTGGCCTTCGGGGTGTCAGAGCAGCCGGGGCTCTGGGACAGAGGAGGATGCCCTGGCCTTCGCCTCACTCATCGCCAGGCGGGAGACCACTGCGGGGTGGGGGGGGGGGGGGGTGGAGCCGGCAGCGCCCAGACTGACTCTCAGATCTGGCTGAAGTCCCGAGGCTGGAAATGCCACATCACATGGAGCAAATTCACAAACCTATCTACAGACCTGTTTGCAGCCAGCAGCCAGCTGGGGGACGGAGGAAGGCCATTTATTGGAGGGAGCGCTGGCCTCCCTTACACGGGGAGATACCGGGTTCACAAGCAGATCCACCCTCCCGGGAAGACATGTGAACCAAGAGAGGAATGGGACCTCCTCAAACCCCCACCCCCACCCCACTATTAGAGAGAAGTCTACAAAGGCAGTACGATGCCTCAGTGGTTAGCACTGCTGCCTCAGGGCCTCAGGGCGCCCAGATTCCAGGTTCAACCCCAGTTCTGGGTCACTGTCGGTGTGAAGTTTGCACGTTCTGCCTGTGTTTGCGTGGGTTTCGCTCCCACAACCCATAAGATTTACAGGGTAGGTGGATTGGAAAAAATGAATTTGGTTCTCTAAATCTATTTTTTTTAAAGAAAGAAGTCTACAGACAAACGAGGGGAGGAACTGAAGTGCGCCAAGACACAGGAGGGGCAAACTGGGGGCAACCACTATCGCCAAGCGGCCGGGGTCCCTGTGGAACCCAATTAACCAGGGTTAAAAAATAAACAGAAATGTAAAAATGTAAGTAATATCCCGCATCAGAGACCAGTCACGGCTATGGTGACAGTGGGGGGCTCAAGGCAGGAGGTTGTGAGATATGTAGTTTTCTTTTTGGTCGTTGTTTAATATTCAATGTGAGAAACACAACTCTTTTTCTTTTCTATTAGGTAACTGTTCCTTGAAACATCAATAAAAACAGTTTTCTTAAATTGCGTCGACCTGAATCTCTTGTGTAAAGCTTCATCTGATGTTTGAAGGTCAGAATTGTACTGACGTGTTTCAATCCACTCCCCACAGCCATTCAGAGAAAACCAGTGGCTAAAAATTCCTCCCCTACCTCTTCACCGTGTGTCTGTCTTATGTGTGTCTGGGTGGAGGGTGGGATGGGGTTTTTCTGAAATGGGCTGGTTATTTTCTTCAGACGCTCATCTTTTATACATGTTAATAATAAATAGTTTATTCATATTTTACCTATAAATCTGGTGCCAGTAACTCATTGGAGCAGTCAATGGTTAAAAACCTTTGGAAAACTCCCAAATCATTGGTAAATTCACTTCTGTTGGGACTCCGGGGTCTGTGGGACTGGAACTGGCCGCGCACTTGCCCAGGATGTCGTAACAATATTCACTACAGTTCAGAAGAATGAGAGGGGCAGGTTCATAGAAACCTGTGAAAAAGGTGAATGCAGGAATGATGTTCCCGATGGCAAGGAGACCGGAACTAGAGGCACAGTCTGAGGCTACAGATAGGCCATTTCAAACTGACAGAAGGAAACCTTTCCTCACACAGAGAGTTGTGACCCAGCGCAATTCTCCGCCACAGAAAGTAGTTGAAGCTGAAACATTGCATATTTTCAAGGAGCAGTTGGTTATGGCACTTGGTGCAAAAGGGATCCAAGGATAGGGAGGAAAGCAGGAACATGTTACTGAGTTGGAAAATCAGCCATGTACACAATGCATGTGAAGCAGGATCAGAGGGCCGAATGGCCTCCTCCTGCTCCCATTTTCCATGTTTCTATATAACGATCCCCTGTCAATTATGTTGTAACACTCATTGGACCGAGCGGTGGAAATGACTTTCTTTCCCAAGATCCTTGCAGAGTGCGAGCTCCCTCGTTAATGAGGCAGGGAGAACTCCATCTATGTTGCCTACAAGGTCAGCAGTTCGGCACCGGCCTGTTGGTTTGGTTCATTGTCACGTGTACCGAGCAGCAGTGAAAAGTATTGTTCTACCTGCAGCTCAGACAGATCATTCCGTACATAAAAAGAAAATACATAATAGGGCAAACACAAGATACACAATGCAAATACACAGACACAGGCAGCGGCTGAAACATACAGACTACAGTACTACTCAGGAGAGAAGATGCCTGAAGAAATCAGATCAGTCTATAAGTCCGTCAGTCCATAAGAGCGTCGATTAGGAAACTGGTAACTACGGGAACAATCTCTTTTTGAGTCTGTTAGTGTGTGTTCTCAGACTTTTGTATGTCCTGCCCAATGGAACAATTTGGAAGAGTGAGTAAGCCAAGCGGGAGAAGTTTTTGATTATGCTGCCTGCTTTCCCCAGGCAGTGGGAGGTGTAGATAGAGTCACTGGATGGGAGGCGAGTTCCTTTGATGGACTGGGCTATGTTCACGACTCTCCGAAGGTTTTTGTGTTCTGGACCGAGCAGTTGCCATACCAGGCTGTGATGTAGCCAGATAGGATGCTTTCTATGGTACAGCTGTAAAAGTTGGTAAGAGTTAATGTGGACATTCCGAATTTCATCAGTTTCCTGAGGAAGTATAGGTGCTGTTGTGCTTTCTTGGTCGTAGCATCGACGTGGTGGACTAGGACAGATTGTTGATGATGTTCACATCTAGGATTTTGAAGCTGTTAACCATTTGCACCTCATAGAACATAGAACATACAGTGCAGAAGGAGGCCATTTGTCCCATCGAGTCTGCACTGACCCACATTAAGGCCTCATTTCCACCCTATCCCTGTAACCAATAACCACTCCTAAACTTTTTGGACACTAAGGGCAATTTGGCATGGCCAATCCACCTAACCTGCACGTCTTTGGACTGTGGGAAGAAACCGGAGCACCCGGAGGAAACCCACGCACACGGGGAGAATGTGCAGACTCCACACAGACAGTGAGCAGCGGGGAGTCGAACCTAGGACCCTGGTGCTGTGAAGCCACAGTGCTATCCATTTGTGCTCCCTCCAGTTTTCTGACTTATCGATGTTCGAGATCTGACCCACTATGGTTGTGCCATCTGCAACTTGCAGATGTAGTCGGAGCCAAGTTTTGCCATTCAGTCGTGTGTGTGTAGAGAGTATTGTAGGGGGCTAAGTACACATCCTTGTGGGCCCCGGTATTGAGAACTATCGTGGAGGAGGTGTTGTTGTTTATCCTTACTGATTGTGGTCTGTGGGTCAGTAAGTCAAGGATCCAGTTGCAGACGGAGGAGCCAAGTCCTAGGTTTTGAAGCTTTGATATGAGCTTGGCTGGAATTATGGTGTTGAATGCAGAGCTGAAGTCAATGAATAGGAGTCTGTTGTAGGAGTCCCTGTTGGCGAGATGCTCCAGGAATGAGTGTAGGGCCATGGAGATGATGACTGCTGTGGACTGGCTGCGGTGATGGGTGAATTGCAGTGGATCTGGGCATTTTGGGAGTATGAAGTTCATGACTCATGACCAACCTCTCGAAGCGCTTCATTACGTTCGATGTCAGGGCCAGTGGACAATTGTCCTTGAGCAACATTGCCTGGCTCTTCTTTGGCACCGGCATGATGGTGGTCTTCTTCAAGCAGGTGGAGATCTCGGAGCGGAGTAGGGAGAGGTTGAAGATGTCCGTGAATAAATCTGCCAGCTGGTCCGCGCAGGATCTGACTGCACTACCAGGGACCCTGTCCGCGCCCGTCGCCTTCCGAGGGTTCACTTCTAAGAGCGCCGATCTGATTTAGGAAGGTGTGAAGTTGTGTTTGGTGTGACCTGGGCTGCTTGGACAGTCGACAGCGCTTTGATGGTGTCCTGCACGAACTGAGGATAGAATGCATTGAGCTCATGAGAGAGGGGTGCACTGCTGCTGGACATACTGCTTGGCTTCGCTTTGTAGCCCGGTATGTTGATTAACCAGTTCCATTGTGAAACTTACTATTAATGGGCAGCACGGTAGCATGGTGATTAGCATAAATGCTTCACAGCTCCAGGGTCCCAGGTTCGATTCCCGGCTGGGTCACTGTCTTTGCGGAGTCTGCACATCCTCCCCGTGTGTGCGTGGTTTCCTCTGGGTTCTCCGGTTTCCTCCCACAGCCCAAAGATGTGCGGGTTAGGTGGATTGGCCATGCTAAATTGCCCGTAGTGTCCTAAACAAAAGTCAGGTTAGGGGGGGTTGTTGGGTTACGGGTATAGGGTGGATACGTGGGTTTGAGTAGGGTGATCATGGCTCAGCACAACATCGAGGGCCGAAGGGCCTGTTCTGTGCTGTATGTTCTAT
The DNA here is from genome assembly GCF_902713615.1 of Scyliorhinus canicula. Lineage (NCBI taxonomy): Eukaryota > Metazoa > Chordata > Chondrichthyes > Carcharhiniformes > Scyliorhinidae > Scyliorhinus > Scyliorhinus canicula. The sequence goes on from NC_052162.1 coordinate 124,538,394, forward strand.
GTTCTATGAATATGTCCCCATCATGTCTTCAGACAGTGTATTTCAGATTATCACAACCCCCGTCAATATTTATCCACTTCTATTGTAAACTTTACTGTTGAATCAGCTCCCGTAGTGTCTTCAAGCAGTGTATTCCAGATTATAACAATCCCCTGTCAGTATTATCCAGTTCCATTGTGAAAGTTACTATTGAAACTGCTCCCATTGTGTCTTCAGACAGTGTATTCCAGATTCTAACAACTCTGTATTAAATGTCCTATCAATATGCTCACGCCGTCTTTGATGAATTATTGCAAATCTTGTTACTGGTGCTGGTTCCAGTGGAACTCTTTCTGTTCACTCTCTCTCAACTCCTTCCTAATTTGGAGTCCTCTGTGAAATTGCTCTTTACCTTAAACTGATCTACAAATTTCAATTCCAGTTCCCTAATCCCACCATTCAACTGAAATCCTTCATCCCTGACAACATTCCATTAAATATAATTTGTTTTCTCTCCAAGATCCTCACATCCTTTTGTGTATTTAGCGGCAGAATAAGAAGCAATTCCTCAGCTCTGATCCTATCGGGCTTTTCACAGTAACTTCATTGAAGCCTACTTGCGACAATAAGCGATTTCCATTTCATTTCATTTCATTTGATTTCATCTATAAACCTAGTTATAACTCTGTAGGCTATTGGCAAAGTATTAGAAAGTGAGATTCAAATACTCAGGTGGTTGTTTTTGACCTGCGCAGTCCAGATGGGCCGAATGGCCTTTCTGTGCTCTGGACCTCAATGACTCTCTGATCCTAACAGCCTTCTTTTAGGAGTCTCCGCCTCTATTGATAAAGTTAAATATCTTCTGAGGTTTTTCCAATCTTATCAACATGCTCTTCCAGTGCAATGTGTGTACATGTGCCCACTCCCTTCCTGTACACTTTTTAAAATTGTCCCGTTTAGTTTATATTTCCTGTCCTCAGCCCTCCTCCCTGATGCATCATCCACACGATAGTGATTTAAATTTACTTTCCCCGTGACTGTCCCTTTCACAGATCTGGGAACATCCTGCTGAAGATTACTGCTACCCTGTTCACTGTTTCATTGCTGAGTGTCTGTCATTTGTGAAGGTTGAAATGCTTTCTATTGAAGCCTATTGCAGTGAATTCACACATTCACACTGACACAGACCCTTTAATCCACGGCTTTGGGACTCGATAACAACTCTAATGAATGACATTTGATCACAACATGTTCAAGTACATAAATTCATATCAGTTCCCTCATTACTCCTCCAGTTATTTTGAAATATAACTGCAGTAACATGCGATGTGATTTCCCACCAAGATCGCCGTGCGTTTGGTCACTCCAACCATCTTTTCCTCGCGAAGGAGTCTGACCTCGAGAAATATCCTGGTGACTAACATTATACTGACTGCTCTGACGCTCCAGGATTTATCTCTCTCTCTCCCCTTTTATAAACAGGATGGGACATTGAAAATCCCCCAATCCCCTGGAACCACTCAGATATCAAAGGAAGATTGAATATTCGGTCAGTGTTTCCACTATTTCCACTCTCCATCTTTCAGTCACTGTCACGCAGCCACTCTGGACCCGTTTCATCTTCTATTTCATTGTGATATAAAAAGTATTGGATTGAAAGTATTGGACTGAGCCTGTTTGTTCAGTAACTGTAAATAATGTCAGTCTCCATGGATTCTAATTGTGTCATTGGAGGGTTTCTCTCTGCTATTAATAAGCGATTCATTTCAATGTGTTATCCCAGTCAGCGGGAGCGTCAACTCCAACGCTGACAGAGATCAGCGGCTCCAGAGAGACCGAGAGGAGGGAACAGAATCTCAGAACAATCGCTCGGAACGTTACAGCAATGGATCAGAATCTGGGCACTATCGATCGGAACGTTACAACAATGGATCAGAATCTGGGCGCTATCGATCGGAACGTTACAACAATGGATCAGAATCTGGGCACTATCGATCGGAACGTTACTACAATGGATCAGAATCTGGGCACTATCAATCGGAACGTCACAACAATAGACAGGCATTTATCCACGTCTCTTTCCTATATGTCTTCGCCGTCTTTATCAGATCGGATGGAGGGAGCACTTCTGATAATTCAAATGGGTTATTATCCATTCCTGGCTGTTGTCGGTGTGCCTGGTAAGTCTCCCTGCCCGGTTATTTATTGTATAAACCACTTTAAGTGTATTATTGCTCTCGTCATCAACATCTTGGAAAGATTGAATCCACGTTCTTCAGTTCATAAGTTCATAAGGTAGAGGAGGAGAATTAGGCCATTTGGCCCATCGCGTCTCATCTTCGCCTTAACGCCACAGTCCTCCCAAAATTCTCAACCCATTACCAATTCCAAATCTATCTCACTCCTCCTGAAATTTACTCATTGTCCCAGCATGCACCGCACCTGGGGTAGAGAATTCCACAGAATCACACCCCATTGGGAGAAGTACTTTCCCCTCAGCTCTGTTTTACATTTGCTGCCTGTTAGCCTAAGAGTATGACCTCTCGTCTAGAATGCCACACAAGAGAAAGCATCCGCTCAACTTCTACTTTATCCATACTTGTTATCATCTTGTGAACCCCAATTTCATCACTATTCATTCTTCTACACTCTCGAGAATATAGGAGCAGGGTGTGAGGCAAATCTGAAACAAGGAGCTGGTCACAGAACTGTGTCACCTCATTCAACACGACCTGGATCCTCACACCAGGGTGTGGATGGTCCTGTCAGTGGCTGTTAACGGCACAGTTCTATTGACCTTCTCTGTGTCCGGAATTCAAAAGCCGTCTCAGTAATGGTGACCATGACACTATGGTGGCTTTGGGGCAACACTGCAGGGGCTTCTTGTATAACAAGACAGGGGTTAATTGACAAGAAGTAAATGGTTGAATATATAGGCACAGAAATCTCAGCAACAGCTTTTTAATTGGGGGCTCCCGAGGCCACACTGCCTGTCCCCCGCTCCCAGGGATTATTGCGAAGAAGTAAATGGTTATCTATATACAGGCAGAGAGGTCTCTGAAACAGCTTTTTAATTGGGGGCTCCCGAAGCCACATTGCCTGTCCCCCGCTCCCAGGGATTATACCCCATTAGTCGGGGTTCAACACACACACACGATAGGCCCCGAGGGGGTAACGTGGACAACATGGGATCACCCCTGAAAGAGGCAGCGCTATCAGACTCCTCCCCCTTACGTCTCTCAGTAACATATAAACAATATCTGTCATTTCTAGTCAACTGTGTACAAGAAAAGCAGGAGACATTAAAAAGGGACGGTTCAGAACAATCCTTCACAGGGGTAATCTGAGGCATGGGGATCGCCTTGGGCCACATCCGGTTCTCTCACTAATGGGATAGTGTTGTCAGCAGGAGGATGTTGCCTCGAGGATTCGACACCACTTCGGGGACTCCCCCCTCTCGAGCTCCAGCGATGAGTTCTCGCCGGATTCAACTGAGGAAGGAGCTGTACTCCGAAAGCTAGTGATTCGAAACAAACCTGTTGGACGTTAACCTGGTCTTGTTAGACTTCTCGCTGTTCTCTACAGAACTTTCCTGGTCCCTCAGTTCCAGCTCTGCCGCAGGGGCAGTGGTGATGCCAGCTGGCTCCAACTGTTCAGACATTGGCTGTGTGACCTCCTAACTCCTTAAATGGTCAAAGTACTTCCTCACTCGTCTGCCTGTAATTCCACCATGTCTGACACCGGACCGTGTGCCTGACAATTCCACCATGTCTGACACGGGACCGTGTGCCTGACAATTCCACCATGTCTGACACTGGACTGTCTGCCTTGTATTTCCACCATGTCTGACTCTGGACCATCTGCCTGAAATTCCACCATGTCTGACACTGGACTGTCTGCCCTGTATTTCCACCATGTCTGACACTGGACCATCTGCCTGTAATTCCACCATGTCTGACTCTGGACCATCTGCCTGAAATTCCACCATATCTGACACTGGACTGTCTGCCTGTAATTCCTCCATGTCTGACACTGGACTGTCTGCCTGACAATTCCACCATGTCTGACACTGGACTGTCTGCCTGGCAATTCCACCATGTCTGACACTGGACCTGTCATGATATGCAGACACACACATAATGATATGCAGACAGGCACAGACAAGCAGCCAATGGACACAGAGAACAAGAGATGACCAATAAGCAGGTAGGACACTCAAGGGTGGGATCTGACTATAAAAGACAAGAGGCACTCACACTCTGCCTCTTTCCACTGATGAACATCTAGAGAGTCAGTCAAGGGTGTTGTTACAATCTCACTCCTCCACCACGTGGCTAAAAGCTAGTCTGGTTCAGTCAGACAGAGTAACCACACTTAAGTTAGCAGAGAGTCGAACTCACAGAGAACTGTGCTAACTGTGCTATTAGTTCAATAAACCTGATTGAACTAACATCAAGGTCTGGAGTATCTTTTGGATCTAAACTGCATCCAGTTCCAGTCAGTGTTAGATCAGTGTACCTCACACGACATGAAACCAGGAGACTAATTTAAGATGGCTTACCTCAGTCCTTTCCGTGACGACAAGCAACTGTATCCCGGCACCATGGAGAGAATTTAGGCTCGTCACCAGCTCAGGACCTCCGGCAATCTCAGTGCCAACTAGCGGACATTCAAGCAAAGGTTTCTGCTGTGCATCGCAGCCTCAGACCTCGAGGGTGCGCCTGATGCAAGGAAGATCGCGCTTCTCCTCTCAACAGCGGGTGATCAAGCCATCGAACTCTTCAACTTGTTTAACTTCACCGAAGGCCAGTACAAGACAAAGTTTCAGACCATCCTGGACAAGTTCGATAGTCATTGCGACTGGACACCAATGAAATCTTCGAGCGCTACATATTCAAACAAGGTTTTCAAGGTAAAGATAAATCTTTCAATGCCTGCTTAACTAACCTCCGCCTGCTAGCGCTGTCCTGCAACTTTGGTGATGTTGCTGACTCCATGACCAGAGACCAAATGGTGTTTGGAGTTCACTCTGATCCTCTGAGAGAGCAGCTCTTAAAAATCAAGCATATGACCCTGCCAGTCGCGATTGAAACATGTACAGTGCATGAGTAAGCAAAAAATCGGTATGCCCAATACAAATCGGCTGCAAATGAGAAACTTGCCTCCCACAAGGCAGTGAGTGTACAGGCCATCTCCCGGATGCAGCGCCTCAGCATTGAAGACAGCGGCCATCTCACGTGCTTTTCCCGGAGCCCCACGCATGCGCAATGCGAACGGGATAACGAAGCGGCCGACACCCGCAATGCGCATGTGCGCCGACGTACACACCGTCACAACGCCGACGTTATGACGTGCCCAAACTGTGGCAACGCCCAATTAAAGGGACACTGCCCTGAAAGGTGCAGGCAATGTTTAAAATGCGGGAAACCTGGACACTGTGCAGACTTGTGCAGGTCTGCACCAGCAGTCAGGGGCCAGCGCTCCCAATTCCGACGACGGCGGGTCCAGAATGTGCAACGGCGATTACAGGATTCTGATCCTGGCAGTACAACGGATCCAGAGGACGAGTGCCTGGAATCCGCTTACCGAGTTGGCATCATTATCACACGTGAACATGCCACACCTAACTCATTTCGCATTCAGTCCATCCTCGCTGTGGATTCAGAAGACAAATGGTGTGCGGTGAATCAGGTCAACCACTGCTCCATCCAGTTCAAGCTGAACACTGGTGCTTCTGTCAATCTCCTCTCACAGGCAGACTTCAAAGGCATCAAGAAGCCCCCCAAGGTCCTTCCAGCAGCCTGCCAGCTCATGGACTATAACGGTAATGCCATCACTGCACTGGGGTCCTGCAATCTACTCGTCTCCAACCGGAGCACCCATGCACGGCTAAGGTTTGAAATTGTCAGGCTGGACAAGGCATTCCTACTGGGCGCACATGCCTGCAAAAAGCTAAACCTGGTGCAGCGGGTTTATTCAACGACATCCTCCAACGTGGATCTTTAAGCTGGCATTGATGATATCCTCACTCAGTATCCAGATGTGTTTGATAGGATGGGCATTTTGCCATATCGGTACAAGATCCTACTGTGACCTGATGCCAAGTCAGTGGTCCATGCACCACGCCAGGTCCCGCCTCCGCTGAAGGAGTGCCTGAAGGAACAGCGCAAGGAGCTGCAGCAGCAGGGGATCGTTTCCAGGGTAACCGAACCGACTGACTGGGTCAGCTCGATGGTGGTGGTTAAAAAACCCTCTGGAGACCTGCGCATCTGCATTGATCCCAAGGATCTCAACCGGAATATAATGCGTGAACACTACCCCATCTCGAAGCGGGAGGAACTCACCAGTAAGATGGCACATGCAAGGTTTTTCACGAAGTTAGATACGTCACATGGATTCTGGCAAATCCAGCTGGATGAGTCCAGCAGAAGGACACCGTTTGGCAGGTACTGCTATAACCGTACGCCGTTCGGCATCGTCTCGGCATCAGAGATATTTTATCGCATTATGGAGCAAATGATGGAGGGCATCGAAGGGGTTCGTGTATACGTGGACGATGTCATCATATGGTCCACGACCCCTGAGGAGCATGTTTCCCCTCTCCAGCAGGTATTCTGCCGTGTCCACGCCAATGCACTGAAGCTGAACAGGGCCAAATGTTGCTTTGGCATGTTGACACTCAAGTTCCTTGGAGACCAGGGGCAAAATTCTCCCATCGGAAGACTAAGTCCCGACGCCGGAATGAAAATCAGAGTGTTTCACTCCGGCGTTGGAGGCCGCTCCTCGCCCCCTATTCTCCCACCCCAGTGGGGCTAGGTGCGGCGCCACGTAATTTACGTGCGCTGGGCCTTGGCGCCACTTTTGCGCAAGTTACGTAAATGACATCACCCGCGCATGCGCGGTTGCCGTCCTCCCCGCGGCCGCCCCGCAAGAAATGTTGAATGGAGCTTGTGGGGCGGCGGAGGAAAGGAGTTCCTCCTTCAGAGAGGCCGACCCGCCGATCGGTGGGCACCGATTGTGGGCCAGACCCCTTTTGAGGCCACCCCTGGTGCTGGATTCCCCCCTCCCCCCCCCCACAGGCCGCACCCCCAATGTTCCTGCACTGTTCCCGCCGGCAGCGACCAGGTGTAGATGGCGTCGGCGGGAACCCGTCGTATTGTGCAGGCCGCTCTGCATATCCGGGCCGGATTCTCCCAGCGGCCAGCCATAAATCTCACCGCGCCGGTTTGGTGGGGGGGGGGGTGGAAGAATCCTGTGCGGGTGACGGGGCAGCGTGGCTGGACTCACGCAGCGGCCCGGCGATTCTCCCACCCGTCATGGGGGACGGGGGAGGAGAATTCCGCCCGATATCTCTCAGCAGGGCGTGTGCCCTGACACAGACAAGGTCAAGGCCAACACAGCCACGAAGGTCCTGGAAGACAAGAAGGCGGTATTGCGCTTTCTGAGCATGGTCAATTTTCTGGGCAAGTTCATCCCAAACATGGCCTCGTCACACCAGGGCCTTACGAAACCTAGTGAAGAAACTACTGCCTTCGAGTGGAAGGCGGCCCACCAGGCAGAGTGGTTGGAGCTGAAAGCCAAGCTCACCACTGCACCCATATTGGCATTTTTTGACCCAGACAGGGAAACAAAAATTTTGCCAGCCAGGATGGCATTGGTGCGGTCCTGCTGCAACGCAATGACACCTCATCCTGGGCACCGGTTGCCTATGCATCAAGGGCAATGACGCTCAACGAACAAAGGTTTGGACAAATCGAGAAGGAATGCCTGGGCCTTCTCACTGGCATTCTCAAGTTTCATGACCATGTCTATGGCCTGCTGAAATTCACCGTCGAGATGGATCACAGGCCCCTGGTCCACTTTATCCATGAGGACCTGAGCGACATGACACCTCGGTTGCAGCGCATCCTCCTCAAACTCAGAAGGTATGACTTTGATCTGGTCTACATGCCTGGCAAGGAGCTCACCATGGCCGATACACTGTTCTGCTCCATCACCGTGCCTAGTGAACCACTGCAAATTGAGTCACAGGTGCAGCTGTGAGCTAGCACCCTCCCGGCATCTGATGAGAAGGTGATTCGTATCCGTGAGGAGACAGCCAAAGACCCCCTCTTGCAGTGTGTTATGCAACACCTAGCCAATGGCTGGCAAAAAAGGCAGTGCCCTCAATTTTTCAATGTAAAGGACAACCTGATGGTGGTTGATGGTATCCTCCGCAAACTGGACCGGATTGTAATTCCATGCAATCTCCAGAGCTTGGTGCTCCATCAAATCCATAAGGGCAACCTGGGTGTGGAAAAGTGCAGACGCAGAGCCAGGCAGGCTGACTACTGGCCCGGGAGTAGCCAGGCCATCGCGAACATGGTCCCTAACTGTGCGACCTGTCAATGCTTCCAACCAGCGCAGAGTAAGGAGACACTTCAGCGCATGAAATCGAAACTTCTCCATGGTCCAAGGTTGGCATTGACCTCTTTCATGCAAATGGTCGTGTTTACATGTTAATCATTGATTATTTTTCCAATTACCCTGAAGTCATTAAGCTATCAGACCTCATATCACGGACCGTCATCAAGGCCTGGGAGGAGATGTTCTCCAGGCATGGTATCCCACTCACTGTCATGAGTGACAATGGCCCGTGCTTCAGCAGCCATGAATGGTCTCGGTTTGCCCAGTCATTACAGTTCAAACACGTCACTTCCAGCCCACACTATCCGCAGTCAAATGGAAAAGTTGAGAAAGGGGTGCACATAGTGAAGCAGTTCATCTGCAAGGCCGCGGATTCTGAGTCTGACATTCACCTTGCGCTGCTTGAGTACAGGGCGACCCCACTGTCCACTGGCATGTCACCGGTTCACCTCCTGATGAACAGGGACCTGTGAACGACACTTCCAGCCATACACGTGCCCAACCTGGATCACCTCCCATTGCTGCAGAAGGTGCAGCAACTCCCTGACAGGCAAAACAGGTCTATGATGCGCATGCCACCGATTTGCCCATGTTATCCCCATCAGACACTGTTCGGGTCAAGATCCCTGATGGAGGCTGGTCAGCTCCAGCTGTCGTTGTTTGACAGGCTGCCCCCCGCTCGTATGTTGTGCGTCTGGCTGATGATTCTGTTGTGCGACAAAACAGACGAGCACTGCGCAAAATTGCCTGCCTGCAAACATATTCTTCTCCGTTTCCTACTTGTTTTTACACCTCCTGATACCTCGGCTCACGAGGCCACCAGTCAGGCTTCCACCCCGCCCATCAAGGCGCTGTCGTCCCCACCACCAGCTCTGCGGCGGTCGACCAGGATCAGACGCAAGTCACAGAGACTGGACTTATGAACATTTGTTCTGTTTGCTATGTTCTGTATTCTCGCATTAGACAGCTGTTTTCACATGTACATATGTTCACATCCACTGCATGTATATATGTTAATATTGGCCTCTTCTTGTACATACGCTCACATATGTCATCCAAACATAAAAAAGGGGGAGATATCATGATATGCAAACACACACATAATGATATACAGGCAGGCACCGACAAGCAGATTATGGACACAGAGAACAGGGCATGACCAATAAGCAGGCAGGACACTCAGGGGTGGGATCTGACTAGAAAAGCCACGAGGCACTCACACTCCGCCTCTTTCCCCTGATGAACATCTAGAGAGTTAGTCAAGGGTGTTGTTACAATCTCACCCGTCCACCACATGGCTAAGAGCTAGTCTGGTTCAGTCAGACAGAGTAACCACACTTAAGTTGTCAGAGAGTGGAACTCACAGAGACCTGTGCTAACTGTGCTATTAGTGCAATAAACCTGATTGAACTAACTTCAAGATACGGAGTACCTTTTTCTTCTAAGCTGCATCCAGTTGCAGCTAGTGTTATACCAATGTACCTAACACGACAGGACCGTCTGCCTGGCAATTCCACCATGTCTGACACTGGACCGTCTGCCTCGTAATTCCACCATGTCTGACTCTGGACCATCTGCCTGTAATTCCACCATGTCTGACACTGGACCGTCTGCCTGGCAATTCCACCATGTCTGACACAGGATCGCCTGCCTTGTAATTCCACCGTGTCAGACACTGGACCGTCTGCCTGGCAATTCCACCATGTCTGACACTGGACCGTCTGTCTCGTAATTCCACCATGTCTGACACTGGACCGTCTGCCTTGCAATTCCACCATGTCTGGCACTGGACCGTCTGCCTTGTAATTCCACCATGTCTGACACTGGACCGTATAATTAGAGTGAAGGATGTGAGCCACCTTGATGTTTACTGGTCTGTTGAGCTTCCTCACTGCTGACAACATCTGAACTGCTCTCTGACAGATCATCCGAGGCCAGGTGGTCCGGGGCGGTTGCAATGTGGCGGATGCCGGTTGTATTGACAAAGTGCTGGCACTCCTCCCCGGTGAACACAGTCACATGGTCGGACAAAAATTCATCTGGGAGGCCGGGGTCACAGAAAAATCAACGCAGAGCGTCTGTGGTGGATTCTGGGGTGGTCGTCCACATCTCCTCAACATTGAAACAGCTCCAGTGGGCGTCCTCTAGGTTCATAAACATTCTTCCAGGAAAGGATTGGTGAAATACATATGTAACCTCATCAACGGAAGGCCAGGATATTCCCTTGGGCTGTGAGTGGCAACGTTTGCTGTGCCTGGCATAAATCTCACTGAAGCACCATTTCCTCAATGTCTTTATAGATGCAAGGCCACCGACTGTAGCTCCTGGTCATCATTCCCATCACTGTGTGTCCAGGGTTTGCACCGTGCAACCCTTGCAGCTCCTGGTCAACATTCCCATCTTATTGTGTCCAGGGTGTGCACTGTATAACCCCTGCAGCTCCTGGTCAACATTCCCATCTGTGTTTGTCCAGGGTTTGCACTGTAACCCCTGCAGCTCCTGGTCATCATTCCCACCACTGTGTGTCCAGGGTTTGCACAGTATAACCCCTGCAGATCCTGCCCAGCATTATCATCTCTATGCGTCCAGGGTTTGCACTGTATAACCCCTGCAGTTCCTGGTCAACATTCCCATCTGTGTTTGTCCAGGGTTTGCACTGTATAACCCCTGCAGTTCCTGGTCAACATTCCCATCTGTGTTTGTCCAGGGTGTGCACTGTATAACCCCTGCAGCCCCTGGTCAACATTCCCATCCGTGTTTGTCCAGGGTTTGCACTGTATAACCCCTGCAGCCCCTGGTCAACATTCCCATCCGTGTTTGTCCAGGGTTTGCACTGTATAACCCCTGCAGCTCCTGCCCAACATTCCCATCTCTATGCGTCCAGAGTGAGCACTGTATAAGCCCTACAGCTCCTGGTCAACATTCCCATCTCTGTATGGCCAGGGTGTGCACTGTATAACTCCTGCAGCAGCTGGGCAACATTCCCATCTGTGCGTGGTCAGGGTGTGTACTGTATAACCCCTGCAACTCCTGGTCAACATTCCCATCTCTGTGTGGCCAGGGTGAACACTGTATAACCCCGGCAGCTTCTGGTCAACATTCCCATCTCTGTGGGGCCAGGGTGTGCACTGTAAAACTCCTGCAGCTCCTGGTCAACATTCCCATCTCTGTGTGGCCAGGGTGTGCACTGTATAACCCCTGCAGCAGCTGGGCAACATTCCCATCTCTGTGGGGCCAGGGTGTGCACTGTATAACCCCTGCAGCAGCTGGGCAACATTCCCATCTCTGTGTGGCCAGGGTGTGCACTGTATAACCCCTGCAGCAGCTGGGCAACATTCCCAGCTCTGTGTGGCCAGGGTGTGCACTGTATAACCCCTGCAGCAGCTGGGCAACATTCCCATCTCTGTGGGGCCAGGGTGTGCACTGTATAACCCCTGCAGCAGCTGGGCAACATTCCCATCTCTGTGGGGCCAGGGTGTGCACTGTATAATCCCTGCAGCAGCTGGGCAACATTCCCATCTCTGTGGGGCCAGGGTGTGCACTGTATAATCCCTGCAGCAGCTGGGCAACATTCCCATCTCTGTGGGGCCAGGGTGTGCACTGTATAACCCCTGCAGCAGCTGGGCAACATTCCCATCTCTGTGGGGCCAGGGTGTGCACTGTATAACCCCTGCAGCAGCTGGGCAACATTCCCAGCTCTGTGGGGCTAGGGTGTGCTCTGTATAACCCCTGCAGCAGTGGCTCTCTCGCTGGGAGTGGAACCACCACTCGATAGCCCAGAGGAAGAGTCCGTCCTCACAACGCAGTTCATGGTTTTTGAAGAGGTGGGGCCTTAGCTGGTCTGATTTGTCTTGATGTCATCCGGTGAGGATCATTCACTTGTCCTTGGAAAGGACTGGATCGCGGTGTGTCCAGTTCTTTATGTGGACGAACAAGACCAGGGGGCGTCTGTAAAAGTTACGAGCCGGACAATCTCCTGCTGGATGGATTTGGATGTCAAAGGATTGGAACGCTGGAGCCGACTCTGGACATCGGCGTTTGTCATCTGCATCCCTGTCTGTTGCTGGGAAATGGAGCTGGAGGCCACCAAACACAAATCCACCGCCGGACCCTGACTGAGGCAATTGGAGGAATTGGCTTGTCTTCACCCAGGAGAGCCAGCAGTGACTTACAGTCTGTTAAATGGTTAAAGGACGGCCGTGCATGAACTGGTGGAATTTATTCGCACCATTATTTACAGCGAGGCGGTCTTCTCTCAATCTGTGTACACTTCCATTTGGAGTCGGTGACAGTTCGGGGGACAAAGGTACTCGGCCTCTCTGAGTCATCCTCCATCCCATGAGACAGGACCACACCTATTCAATAAGACGAAGTGTGGCAGGACAGGCTGATTAGTTTACTGGGATCAAAGTGCACATACAGGCTGGGTGACTGTCGGGTCTGCTTAACGCGGTGGGAATCCTGTTCTTGTAGTTCTTCCCAATGCCTGAACTGGTGTTTATTTGACAGGAGCTGTCGTGCAGCCAATCTGGTGTCAGACTGCGGATGAACTGATCATAGCAGTTTCCTATCCCTGGAAACATTTTATTTCTGCCACATTATTTGGTGACAGCTGTTCTTTTCTGTGTCTCTCCTTGTCCTCAGACTGTGCAGGCCTTTTGAGGCCACTTTGAATCCTCAGTGTGTGACCTCGCTGGCCTGGAAACGAAACTTTTCGCACTTCAATCCGATGCCAGCATCTTTGAATCTTCTTACTGCTTCTTCGAAACTGGCCAACTGTTATTTCTGTGTAGTTCCTCTCACTAAAACATTATCGAGATAGACTACAGCCTTTGGGACACGTTGAAACAGATTTTCCATTGTGCATTGAAACATTGCGCAGGTAAAACAGATTCCCAAAGTTAAGCCGCAGTATTAAAAAGGCGGTTGTGTGTATTAGAACATAGAACAGTACAGCACAGAACAGGCCCTTCGGCCCCCGATGTTGTGCCAAGCAATGATCACCCTACTCAAACCCACGTATCCACCCTATACCTGTAACCCAACAACCCCCCCATTAACCTTACTTTTTAGGACACTACGGGCAATTTAGCATGGCCAATCCACCTAACCCGCACATCTTTGGACTGGCCTCATAATTCCCGGAATTCTCGTCCTGTTCCAATGGTAAAGAAGCGTGACTTAAGGCAAACTTTGTAACCGAGAGGGTCCCCACCAACTTCGCATAAAGGTCTTCTAGCTGGGGATTTGGATACTTAGTAATTTGGGCAGCTGGTTAACCATAAGCTTATTGTGCCCATAGATTCTGACAGTGATCAGGCTTCAACACAGGGACGTTGGGGACTGCCCAATCAGAAAATTGAACACGTTTTCATTCTACAACACCCAGGTCCCCACTGCCCGGGCCCCTGCTCCCAACGACCCGTGCTTTGTCCCAATTGGTTGTGATTCGCGTGCTCACACACAATAGGTCCAGAATTGGTCACGTGGACCGTGAGGGGCCACTGCTTCAAGGAGCCCCATTGCCTCAGAAACTATCACTGATAGTTGTAATCATCAATATAGTTTACTCATGTCCTTTAGGGAAGGAAGTCTGCCACCCTTACCCAGTCTGACCTCGGTGTGACTCCAGACCCACAGTAATGCCCTCATCATATCACCACCACCACGAGGGTACAAACAGTATTTGTATGCTTCACAGTATGTATACATAACTTGGTTATCTGTTTTTCATCCGGTATTGTCAACACCACCTCCTGTGTACAATGGCATGGAGGGTCACGCAGAATAAATGTTCAGAATCCATTATAGTTCAGATGTTACACTTTAGGTGTCAGTTTCAGTAAGAGGACACAGGAAGTCTTTGTACTGACCGTCCAAAGGGAAGTGATATCGATTCCGCAGAATATTAATGCCCAGAGCATGGCTTCACCAACATGGCAGACGTGTGGCAAGATGGTAAATAACTTCACTTGGATGGTCAATGTGAGCAAAGTCACCCAATAATCACCCCTCACATACGCAATGTACAATAGCCCAGTCAGTCACCCAGTACACCACACACCCCTCACACACGCAATGTACCATAGCCCAGTCAGTCACCCAGTACACCACACACCCCTCACACACGCAATGTACCATAGCCCAGTCAGTCACCTAGTACACCACACACCCTGCGCACACGCAATGTATCACAGCCCAACAGTCACCCAGTACACCACACACACACCTCACATACGCAATGTATCACAGCCCAGTCAGTCACCTGGTAATCGCACAACTCTCACATATGCCAATAACCATAGTTCAGTCAGTCAACCAGTACACCACAAAACCCTCCCATAAGCAATATACCACAGCCCAGTCAGTCACCCAGCAAACTACACACCCCTCACATACACAATGTACAATAGCCCACCCAGTACACCACACACCCCTCAGATACGCAATGTACCATAGCCCAGTGAGGCATCCAGCAAACCATACACCCCTCACAAATGCAGTGCACCATAGCCCAATCAGTCACACAGTACACTTGACGCCCCTCACATACGCAATGTACCATAGCCTAGTCAGTCACCCAATGCACCCCACACCCCTCACATCCGCAATATACCAAAGCCCAGTCAGTAACCCAGTACACTGCACACCCCTCACATATACAGTGCACCATAGCCCAGTCAGTCACCCAATACACCACACACTCCTCACATACGCAATGTTCCATAGCCCAGTCAGTCACACAGTACAGCACACGCCCCTCACAAACGCAATGCACCAAAGCCCAGTCAGTCACGCAGTACGCCACACACCCCTCACATACGCAATGTACCATAGCCCAGTCAGTCACCCAATACACCACACACCCCTCACATACACAGAGTGCCAGAGCCCAGTTAGTCACCCAGTACACCACACACCCCTCACAGACGCAATGAACCATAGCCCAGTCAGTCACACAGTACAGCACACGCCCCTCACATACGCAATGTACCATAGCCCAGTCAGTCACACAGTACAGCACACGCCCCTCACAAACGCAATGCACCAAAGCCCAGTCAGTCACCAGTACACCACATAGACTTTGCAGTTCTCAATCTACACAGCATCATAGGCACCCCGCAAAGCACACATCCCTCACAGTACCACTGCCCCATCAGCCACCAAGCACATCACAGTCACTGACAGTAGTCAATGTACCACAGCTCCATCAAGCACTCAGCAAACAACACACCAGACAGTACACACTGTACCAGAGTATCATTCTCCTCACAGTACTCAATATACCACAGTCCCATCACCCTCAAAGTACCCAATGCACCACAGTCCTATCCCCCTCACAGTACTGTACCACAGTCACATCCCCCTCATAGCACTCAATGTACCACAGTTGCATTGCCTCACAGTACTCAAAGTACCACAATCCCATCCCACTCACAGTACTCAAAGTACCACAATCCCATCCCCCTCACAGTACTCAAAGTACCACAGTCCCATTCCCTTTACAGTGCTCAACGTACCACAGACCCATTCCCCTCACAGTACTCATTGTACCACAGTCCCACCCCCTCACAATACTCAATATACCACAGTCCCACCCCCCTCACGGTACTCAATGTACCACAGTCCCATCCCCCTCACAGTACTCAACGTACCACAGTCCCACCCCCCTCACAGTACTCAACGTACCACAGTCCCACCCCCTCACAGTACTCATTGTACCACAGTCCCGTTCCACTCACAGTACTCAATGTACCACAGTCCCGTTCCCCCCACAGTACTCAATGTACCACAGTCCCCTCCCCCTCACAGTACTCAATGTACCACAGTCCTGTTCCCCTCACAGTACTCAATGTTCCACAGTCCTGTTCCCCTCACGGTACTCAATGTACCACAGTCCCATTCCCCTCACAGTACTCAATGTACCACAGTCCTATCCCCCTCACAATACTGAATGTACCAGAGTCCCATCCCCCTCACAATACTGAATGTACCAAAGTCCCATTCCCCTCAGAGTACTCCATGTTCCACAGCCCCATTCCCCTCACAGAAAATGTACCACAAACCCGTTCCCCTCGCCATACTCAATGTACCACAGTCCCGCTCCTCTCACAGTACTTAAGGTACCACAGCCGCATTACCCTCAGAGTACTCAATGTACCACAATCCCATTCCCTGTGGTTAACCACTGTTACACCTGTATTAGGTGAAGTACGGTAGGACCTGTACTACAGGTTCGCCGGTAGTCCCTACCTGCTGGCTCCGCCCAGGAGGCTGGGTATAAATATGCGTGTCTTCCAGCCAGCAGCCATTTCGTCAGCTGCTGTGGGAGGCCACACATCTTATAGCAATAAAGCCTCAGTTGGGTTCAACTGTCGTCTTTGTCCAATTGATTGTGCCTCAATTTATTGCTATACGTTTCTAAGGATGGACCTCTGTATCAAACCGGATCGCCTGCAGCTGGATCCCCACTCAAGCAATGCCAGAAAGGACTTCCATCACTAGCCAGCTTGCTTCGAGGCGTATATCAACGCGGCACCAACCCCTGTTCCGGAGGCTCAGAAGATTCAGATTTTATATTCCAGGTTGAGCTCCAAAGTCCTTTTGCAAATCAAGGACGCACTGATCTACGCCGAAGCCATGACTCTACTCAAGGAGAACTACGCACAGAAAACGAACATGCTCTTTACCAGGCACGCACTCACCACTCGCTCGCAACTCCCTGGTGAGTCCATAGAAGATTTCTGGCGGACCATAATCCCACTAGTCCGGGACTGTGACTGTCAGGCCATTACGGCCACAGAACAGTCAGACCTCCTTATGCGGGACGCTTTTGTAACTGGAATTGGGTCAGATATCATACACCAGCGACTCCTAGAAGGGGCCATGCACGACCTCACAGAGACTAAAACACTGGCACTCTCCATGACGGTTGCCTTGTGCAACATCCAGTCCTACACCCCCAGCTGCGTGGCCCACCCCTCCTATGCTTCGTGGACCCCACAGACAGCCACCCCAACGGGGGCACTGCCCACTCAATACGTCTGCGCTGCATGCCAGCCAGTGACCCCAGGTACCTCCGATGTTATTTTTGTGGCCAACAGAAGCAGCCCCTCCAACGAAAACTAGGCCGTTTCTGCCCGTGGCATTCTTTTCCCCCACCCTTCATGCCTCCGAAATTCGGCACTCATCCATCGAAAAGGAGGCCCAAGCAATCGTTGAAGCTGTGCGGAATTGGAGGCATTACCTGGCCGGCAGGAGATTCAGTCCCCTCACTGACCAACAGTCGGTAGCCTTCATGTTCAACAACACACAGCGGGGCAAGATCAAGAACGATAAAATCTTGATGTGGAGGATCGAGCTCTCCACCAACTATTACGAGATTATGTATCACCCGGAAAGCTCAACGAGCCTCCAGACGCCCTATCATGTGGTACATGTGCCAGCACACAGGTAGACCGACTCCGGGCCCAGCACGACAGCTTTTATCACCCAGGAGTCACACGGTTGTACCACTTCATTAAGGCACAAAATCTGCCCTACTCCGTCGAGGAAGTAAGGACAATCACCAGAGACTGCCAGGTCTGTGCGGAGTGCAAGCCACACTTCTACCGGCCGGGCCGCGTGCGCCTGGTGAAGGCCTCCCGCCCCTTTGAACGCCTCAGCATGGACTTCAAAGGCCCCCTCCCCTCCACCGACCATTCTCAGTGTGGTCGACGAATACTCCAGTTTCCCCTTCGCCATCCCATGCCCCAAGATGACGTCTGCCACCATCATTAAAGCCCTCAACACAATCTTCGCTCTGTTTGGTTTCCCTGCCTACATCTACAGTGACAGGGGATCATGAGCGATGAGCTGCGTCTGTTCCTGCTCAGCAGGGGTATCGCCTCCAGCAAGACGACCAGCTATAATCTCCGGGTAAACAGACAGTCAGAAAGGGAGAATGGGACGGCATGGAGGGCTGACCAGCTGGCCCTATGGCCCAGGAACGTCCAGGCCTCCCACTGGCAGGAGGTCCTCTCTGATGCACTCCACTCCATTCGCTCATTACTAAGCACTGCCATTAACAATACACCCCATGCACGTCTTTTTGCCTTCCACAGGAAGTCCACATCCAGGGTGTGGCTCCCTACTTGGCTTGCAGCTCCGGGAACTGTGCTTCTCTGTAAGCACGTCAGACTCCACAAGGCGGGGCCGTTGGTGGAGAGGGTGTACCTGCTCCACGCAAAACCCCAGTACGCCTACGTGGCATTCCCCGATGGCTGCCAGGATACTGTCTCCCATAGGGACCTGGCACTAGCAGGTTCCACCACCCTCCCCTCCCCCATCGCTCCTGACAGCACCAACCCACCCCCCCCCCCCCCCCCCCATCCCCGAGACCATCCGTCCTCCCCCTGCCCACGCCTGACGATGAAGAGGATTTTAGCACGCTCCCGGAGTCACCAGTGACCAGATCAGCACCAACAATGCTGACACCATTGTGTCGCTCCCAGAGGAACATCAAGGCCCTGGACCGGCTAAACCTCTGACCGGTCCACCGGACATCAAAGGACATTTGTTTGCTCAAATCTTGTAAATATTAACTCATTGTTGTATATAGTTGTCCACCACCCCCATCGGACTCAGTTTTTAACAGGGAGTGAATGTGGTAAACCACTGTGGTCCATTGAGTACTGTGAGGGGAACGAGACTCTGGTTAATTGAGTACTGTGACGGCGGTGGGACTGTGGTACATTGAGTCCTGTGAAGGGAATGAGACACGATCTATTTGACAAAGACGATAGTTAAATCACAGTCCCAGGCCCCTCACAGCACTCAATGTACCACAGTGCCATCCCCTCACAGTACTCAATGTACCACAGTCCCATTACCCTCACAGTACTCAATGTAACACAGTCCCATTACCCTCACAGTACTCAATGTTCCACAGCCCTATCAATTACCCAGTGTCATGATATACAGGCAGGCACAGGCAGGCTGCTAATGAACACACAGAACAGGACATGACCAATGAGCAGGCTTTACACTCAGGGGTGGGATCTTACCATAAAAGACACGAGGCCCTCACACTCCATCTCTGTCCACTGATGAACATCTACAGTGTGAGTCAGGGTGTATGTACAGTATCACACCTCCAGCACGTGGCTAAGAGCTAGTCTGATTCAGTCAGACAGAGTAACCACACTTAAGTTAGCAGAGAGTCGAACTCATGGAGAACTGTGCTAACTATGCTGCTGGTTCAATAAATCAGATTGACTAACTTCAAGGTCTGGAATATCTTTTGGTTAAAGCTGCATCCACTTGCAGCCTGTGTTATCCCAGAATACATAACATGACATGCTACCAGGAGACTGCTTAATCTCGGTGGTTTACCTCAGTCCGTTCTGTGACGACCAGCGAATGTATCCCGACACCATGGAGAACATTCAGGCTCCTCACCAGTTCAGGACCTGCGGCAATCTCAGTGCTAACTGACGGACATTTAAGCAAAAGTTTCTGCTGTACATCGCAGCCTCATACCTCGAGGGTGCATCTGATGCAAGAAAGATCGCGTTTCTCCTCTCAACAGCGGGTGATCAAGCAATCGAACTCTTCAACTCTTTTCACTTCACTGGAGCCAAGACAAGACAAAGTTTCAGACCATCCTGGACGAGTTTGACAGTCACTGTGAAGTGGACACCAATGAAGTCTTCAACCGCAGCATATTCAAACAGCATCTAGAAAGTAAAGATGAATCTTTCAACTCCTTCTTAACTAACCTCCGCCTTCTGGTGCTATCTGCAATTTTGGTGATATTGCTGACGCCTTGATCAGAGACCAAATCGTTTTTGGATTTCACTCTGATCCTCTGAGAGAGCAGCTACTGAAAATCAAATAAATTACCCTGCCAGTCGCGATTGAAACTTGCACAGTGCATGAGCACGCCAAAAATCGCTATGCCCAGTACAAATCGGCTGAAAATGAGAAACTTGCCTCCCACGAGGCAGAGAGTGTGCAGGCCATCTCCCGGAATCACCGCCTCAGCATTGATGAAAGCGGCCATTTTGCTTGTTTTTCCCGGGGGCCCCCGCATGTACGATGCGAACGGGATAATGAAGGGGCCGACACCCACACTGTGCAGGTGCGATGACGCGCAAGGTGTCATGACGCCGGCCGACGTCATGACGTGCTCAAACTGTGGCAATGCCCACTTAAAGAAACACTGCCCTGCAAGAGCCAGGCGATGTTTCAACTGCAGGAAGCCTGGACACTATGCAGCCTTGTACAGGTCTGTACCACCAGTCAGGGGCCAGCGCACTCAATTTCCGATGATGGCCCGTCCAGAATGTGAAAAATGAAAAAATGAAAATGAAAATCGCTTATTGTCACGAGTAGGCTTCAATGAAGTTACTGTGAAAAGCCCCTAGTCGCCACATTCCGGCGCCTGTTCGGGGAGACTGGTACGGGAATCGAACCGTGCTGCTGGCCTGCTTTGTCTGCTTTAAAAGCCAGCGATTTAGCCTAGTGAGCTAAACGTGAGGTAATGTTTAACGTGAGGAATGTTTAACACCGATTAAAGGATTCTGATCCTGGCAGCACAAAAGATCTTGAGGAAGAATGCCTGGACTCCGCCTACTGTGTGGGCATCATTACCAAATGTGAATATGCCACATCCAACTCATCACAAATTCAATCCATCCTCGCTGTGGATCGTGCGGATGAAGGACGTGGGGTGATGCAGGTCAACCACTGCTCCATCCAGTTCAAGCTGGACACAGGTGCTTCTGCTAACCTCCTCTCACAAACAGATTTCAAAGGCATCAAGAAGCCCCCCAAGGTCCTTCCAGCAGCCTGCAGTGCGCCTGGACTAAAACGGAAATGCCATCACGGCACTGGGATCCTGCCATCTACTCGTCTCCAACTGGAGCACCCATGTTCGCTCCAGCAGCATGAAATCGAGACCTCCCTGTGGTCCAAGGTTGGCATCGACCTCTTTCGTGCAAATGTTCGTGACTACATGTTGATTATTGGCAATTTCCCCAATTACCTTGAAGTCGTGAAGCTCTCAGACCTCACATCTTGGACCATCATCAAGGCCTGTAAGGAGACGTTCTCCAGGCATGTTATCCCACTCACTGTCATGAGTGACAATGATCCGTGCTTCAGCAGCCACGTGTGGTCTATGTTTGCCAAGTCATACCATTTGAATCATGTCACTTCCAGCCCACATTATCCGCAGTCCAATGGGAATGGGAAGGTTGAAAATGGGGTGCACATTGTGAAACAGCTCATCTGCAAGTCCTCGGATTCTGCTTCTGACATCTACCTCGCGCTGCTTGTGTACAGGGCGACCCCACTGTCTACTGGCATGCCACCGGCTCAACTCCTGATGAACAGGGACCTGCGGACGACACTTCCAGCCATACACTTTCCCAACCTGGATCACCTCCCGATCCAGCAGAAAGTGCAGCAACTCCGAGACCGGCAAAAACAGGGCTATGATGCTCATGCCACCGATTTGTCCTTATTATCCCTGGCAGACAATGTCAGGATCAAGATACCGGATGGTGGCTGGTCTGCTCCAGCTGTCCTTGTTCGACAGGCTGTGCCCCACTCGTATGTTGTATGTATGGCTGATGGTTCTGTTGTGCGACGAAGCAGACATGCACTGCGCAAAGTTGCCTGCCCGCAACTGCTTTCTTCTCCATTTCTGTCCGTTGTTTTGCCACCTCCTGATACCTCGAACTACAAGGAAACCAGTCAGGCTTCCATCCCGCCTGTCAAGGCACCGACGTCCCCACCACCACCTCTCCGGTGGTTGACAAGGATCAGACGCAAGACCCAGAGACTGGACTTCTGAATATTTGTTTTGTTTGCTATGTTCTGTTTTCTCACATTAGACAGCTGTCTTCACATGTAAATACTTTCACATATGCCACCGCTTGTAAATATGTTAATATATGCCACCACATGTAAGTACGTTCCCATGTGCCAACAAAACAAACAAAGGGGAGATGTCATGATATGCAGACATGCAGATAATGATATACAGACAGGCACAGACAGGCAGCTAATGAACACAGAGAACAGGACATGACCAATGAGCAGGCAAGACACTCTTGTGTGGGATCTCACTATAAAAGGCACGAGGCACTCACACTCTGTCTCTTTCCACTGATGAACATCTACAGAGTGAGTCAGGGTGTATGAACAGTATCACACCTCCAGCACGTGGCTAAGAGCTAGTCTGGTTCAGTCAGACAGAGTAACCACACTTAAGTTGTCAGAGAGTCGAACTCACAGAGAACTGAGCTAACTGTGCTACTGATTCAATAAATCAGATTGAACTAACTTCAAGTTCTGGAGTATCTTCTGGTTAAAGCTGCATCCAGTTGCAGCCTGTGTTATCCCTGAGTACATTACACGACACGCAGTACACACACACCCCTCACAGTACTCAATGTACCACAACCCTTGCCCCTCACAGTAAATGTACCACAGCCCCATCAGGTACCCAGCATCAGCACACACTGACACACAGGAATCACATTAACGTCAGGATACTGACGATCTAACTCAGGGTGGTTCCCCAATATGAAGGGAATTGTGAACTAATGTTAATGTTCCTGGATTAATAATCCAGAGACCTGGAATAATCACCCTGAGAGACTAGTGGAAAGTTTACATTCAATTCAATGCCTCTGGAATAAAACAACCAATGAAAGTACTGTTATTTGTCATGGGGCCAAATTACAATGGAGCCCCAATGGGGGAAGTACAGCTCCTGGTCAGATGCCCAGAGAAAACATCAATGTCATGAAATGCAGGCACACACACACACATAATGGTATACAGACAAGCAGCTAATGAACACAGTGAACAGGACATGACCAATAAGCAGGCAGGACACTCAGGGGTGGGATTTGACTACAAAAGACATGAGGCACTCACAGTCCACTTCTTTCCACTGATGAACATCTAGAAAGTCAGTCAAGGGTGTTGTTACAATCTCACACCTCCACCACGTGGCTAAAAGCTAGTCTGGTTCAGTCTGACAGAGTAACCACACTGAAGTTAGCAGAGAGTCGAACTCACAGAGAACTGTGCTAACTGTGCTATTAGTTCAATAAACCTGATTGAACTAACTTCAAGGTCTGGCTTATCTTTCTGATCTAAGCTGAATCCTGTTGCAGCCAGTGTTAGACCAGTGTACCTAACACGACAATCACTAAACCTGTTCTGCCGCATTGGGATGCTGTTGCTACAGACAACAGGAAACCGCTGCTGAACATGCATTGCTGCATTGGCAAACCTTGTAAGAGAGTCGACTGGTCAGAGAACGGAGCAGCCTGGCACTGAGACACAGAGCAAGATGCTGAGCTTGGAGTCTAGTCTACCCACCATCAAAGTGGTAGACACGTGTAGAGGAGCATTAGCAGACTGGCCTGTGATACAGATTCTGCAGTCTCTGTCACAGCTCCCAGTGTAGACCAAGCAGAAACTTCCTGATGTCTCACTGCTGCAGCGGAATCTCAAACAAAGTTGCAGCATGCAAACTCAGACAGCTGTGGATCTTAGATCTCAATGGGACACACAGAATCTCACAACAGTCTCTGATCCAGCAGATTATAAGGTTACTGAGGCGCTGCACCAGTCAGAATGACAGTGACACCAGAGGGCAAGAAGCTGCTGTCCTCACCCAGGATGGCAACATTTGAGCTCTCACTATTGTCGCTCTGTCACTGTCCTTGCTGTTGTCTCTCTATTAACCAGACGGCCCAGACTGCTCCCACTGTCACTCTGTCAGTGTCCTTGCTGTTGTCTCTCTATTAACCAGCCGGCCCAGACTGCTCCCACTGTCACTCTGTCACTGTCCTTGCTGTTGTCTCTCAGTTACCCTGCCGGCCCAGACTGCTCCCACTGTCGCTGTCACTGTCCTTGGTGTTATCTCTCAGTTAACCAGCCGGCCCAGACTGCTCCCACAGTCACTGTGTCACTGTCCTTGCTGTTGTCTCTTTATTAACCAGCCGGCCCAGACTGCTCCCACTGTCACTCTGTCACTGTCCTTGCTGTGCCGTCACTGAGTTCGCGGCGATCCCCGTCTGGAGTCATGTCCGGCTTACGTAAATCAGCTTTGGCTTGTGGATGCTCCCCGTCTGGAGTCTGGTCTGTTTCACCTCAGTCAGTTTTGGCTTGTTGATGCTCCCCGTCTGGAGTCATTGCAGGTTCACTGGAGTCAGCTGGGATTTCTTGATGCTCCACATCTGGAGTCAAAACATTCAGGAATGCATGTGCTTGTGGAGAGGCTCGAGCGAATGAGGTTTCAAGTAACGTGGTGTCACCGGAGTCACGAATAGTCTCACTGTGATCGTCGAGTGCCTCTGTACACACTAGCTGAGGTCTGTCAAATTGCACATCTTGTATGGGAAGTGGGATGCCGTCGTCACTTGTCTCACATACAGTGGGTAGAGCCTCCGTAGCTTCTTGGTGTTCACTGGAGCGTGGTAGACTGCCATAGTCTTCTTGCTGTGCACTTGAGCATGGCAGACTCATAGTTTTTCTGTTGTTCACTTGAGCATGGCAGACTTGCATCGTCTGCTGCTGGTTGCTCAGAGGAGGTTGCTAGACCCTCATGGTCTTCTTCATGCAAGGACTGTACTTCAAAGTCTTGCGTTGCTTTTGTCATGGAGGCTGTCCACGAGCTTGCTGTGGAGGCTTGTGTCACTCGAGTCACTTCTTGTGTGGAGACGTGCAGTTGTCTCGCTGTGGAGTCTTTCATCGCATTCTGTGTCGAGGCTGGGACCCTTTGTGGTGCGTGGACGACTATGTATGTGGCAGCAGGCCGCTCTCTGTAGGCTTGTACCGCTCTCTGTCTCTTGGTGCCAGGCCACAGCATAATCCTGCACTCACGAGTCAGGGTGTCATATGTGCTGGGCTGAAGATCCTCAAATCCGAAGAATACATCCACGTCTGTGTCGGATTCTTCACTGTAGAACACATCTCGTTGCGGTTCGGATTTGGTACTGGTGTCACCATCTCGAATGATGAAATCTGCATCTGAGTAGTAGTCTTCTATGACCATATCATCACTTTGTGTCGGAGCTGGCATTGAGCTTGTGATGTCCAAAGAAGAAATCAAGATCGGTGTCGTAGTCTTCAAGGACTGTATCATATCTTTGGGTGGTGCTAACTGCTTGTTGCAGGGTTCTGCGGAGGCTACTTTCAGCTACTGGTCGAAGTTCAGGCATTGTGCTGTCATTCCAGGTGAAAGAATCGGGTTTTACGGCTTTAAATTTTTTTCTTGTTGTGGGACATTTCCCCTTTAAGTGGGCATGGTCTGGGGCCTCTGACGTCACGAGGCGTGTGATGTAGTTGGTAGGAGGCGATTGCGCATGCGCAGATCGCTGCACCTTTACTTTGCCCATTTCCCTCAACTTCGCATGTGCGGTACCTTATGGCCGCCGATCAAAATTGTCGTTCACTGCTCTAGGACTCGGCCTCGTGGTGAGTACTGGTGCCTCTATTACCGTTTTCTGTTGGTTTGTTTGTGTTTTCCTTGCAGTATTGTTCAAATTTGTCCAGGACTGCCTGGAAGTCGCTCCTGTTTTGCCCTTTGATGAACCTGAATGTTTTGAAGATTTCTTGTGCTCTGGCACGCGCGATGGTGAGCAGAAGCTCTGTCTTTTCAGCATCGGCCAATTCTTGTAGATCGGCTGCTACCAGGAACATCTCAAACCTTTGCCTGAATGCTCGCCAGTTTGCACTCAGCTGGCCGTGGCATCTGAGCCGCTGTGGAACCGGAATCTCGATCATTTTGCCTGGGTGTTGTTGCTGGTTGTCACTGTTTGCTGAGTTGTAACTATATGGATTTAAATGGTCACTCCTGTGTACCATGTTTTGTTATGCTCTTGACGTAGCATAAGCTGCTTCCTTGATGTGCACTCTGAGAAAGGAAGGTTCAGACATGGAGATAGATTCAACACGTTTATTACACTATTAACAATTCTCCTACTTGGATTCGACTCTACTGTTAATCCTTCTGTAGCTACTCAGACTGACCAACCAGTCTGCAATAATCCACGTGGTCGGCGTGATGTTCAATCAACCCTGAGTCTGTACTCATTGAGTGTCTCGACTGGAAAGAGGAAGATCATGTGTGCTGTGTCCTTTAAATATGAGTTTGTGTAATGCCCTCCTGTGGTGGTGTCACCTCTGTGTGTATCGTGAATGCCCATTGGTCGTGTCCTATCTTACTGACCTATTGGTTGAATGTCTGTGTGTCATGTCTCTGGTGCTCCCTCTAGTGTCTAGCTAGTTTACGTGAATTTACATTAACCCCTTGTGTATTTACAGTGATGCATATCCCCACCGCCCAGACTGCTCGCACCCATGCTGAGGTGACACGTCCTCTGGGATAACGAAAAGATACTCAGACCTTGAAGTTAGGTCAATCTGAATTATTGAACCAGTAGCACAGTTACCACAGTTCTCCATGAGTTCGACTCTCTGCTAACCTAAGTGCGGTTACTCTCTCTGACTGAACCAGACGAGCTGTTAGCCACGTGCTGGAGGTGTGATACTGTACATACATCCTGACTCACTCTGTAGATGTTCATCAGTGGAAAGAGGCGGAGTGTGAGTGCCTCGTGCCATTTATAGAGAGATACCACCCCTGAGTGTCCTGCCTGCTCATTGGTCATGTCCTGTTCTCTGTGTTCATTAGCTGCCTGGCTGTAACTGTCTGTATGTCATTATCTGCATGTCTGCATATCATGACAACAGTGTGAAGTCTACATCTGGCTGAGCTCGTCCAGGGTCATCTGCAATCACCTCCAGTGGTAAACAGCTGCCTTTTACTGATTCAGTCAGTGGATTTGATGTTTACTGATCAGAAAAGCATGTATGTCCATCCCTCATTGCCCACAATTGGATGGCCTGCTTGGCCATTGGAGAGGGTAGTTGTCAGTAACCCATATTGCTGTGGGTCTAAATTCACTTGGAGGACAGACCAGGTAAGGAGGGCACGTTTTTCCGGACTTCAGATGAGGGATGAAAATGTAATATCTCCAAATATGGAGATCATAGAAATTGGGTGGGAGGGTGAACTGTGAGGAGGATGCACTGATTTTGCAATGCGATTTGGAGAAGTTGAGTGACGGGGTAAATGATGGGTAGATGCATTATAATTTATATAAATGCCGCATTGTCCACTTTGGGAGCAAAAATGAGAAGGCAGACGATTATCTGAATGGCCATATTTTAGGAGAGGGGAATGTGCAACGAGACCTGGGTGTCCCCGTACACCATTTGCTGCAAGGTGTAAGCATGCCGGTGCAGCAGGCAGTAAAGGAGGCAAATTATATGCCTTCATCAAGGGATGATTCGAATACAGGAGCAGGCATGTCCTGTGGCAATTATACAGGGCCTTGGTGAGACCATACCTGGAAGACTGTGTGCAGTTTTGGACTCCTTATTGGAGGAAGGATGTTCTTGTTCCAGACGGTGTGCAGCAAATGTTTACCAGATTGAATCCTGGGATGGCAGTACTGATGTAGGAGGACAGGTTGAATCGATAAGAGTTCTATTCGCTGGAGTTCAGAAGAATGAGGAGGAATCTCAAAGAAACCCGGAGAATTCTAATTGCAGAAAGGATCTCTCCAATGGTTTGTGTACAGAATCAGAGGTCACAATCTGAGGATACGGGGTAGACGATTTCCGACAGAGATGAGGAAAGATGTCTTCACCCAGAGAGTGGTAAACCTGTGGAAATAGTTTGCGCATCAGGTAGTTGAGGCCAAAACATTGTATATTTTCAAGAAGCAATTAGATGTTTCATTTGGGACGAAGGGGATCTAAGGATAGGGGGAGGGGGAGGTGGGAGCAGGGGATTGAGTTGGATAGTCATCCATGATCATAGTGAATGGTGTCGCCGGCATGAAGGGACGAATGGGCCCCTCCTGCTCTGATTTTCTTTGTTTCTATGTTTCTATGTAGGTACACATGCAGTGCTGTTAGGGAGCGAGTTCCAGGATTGCTTTTGAACATCAGTTGCTCCATGTATTATATGTCGATGCGCAGCGTAGCGGAGAAAGGTGTACTAGGACTCTTATTGGCTACCAGTCAGTCCATGTGGTGTAGCTGCATCCACAGTTCCGGTAGAGAGATTTCCAGGATTGTTATTGGACATCAGTCAGTCCATGTGATGTAGGTACACCCACACTGCTGTTAGACAGAGATTTCCAGGATTGTTATTGGACACCAGTCAGTCCATGTGGTGTAGGTACACCAAAAGTGCTGTTAGAGAGATTTCCAGGATTGTTATTGGACGCCAGTCAGTCCCTGTGGTGTAGGTACAGCCACAGTGCTGTTAGGGAACGATGTCCAGGATTGTTGCCCGTGCCTACCTCGACTGCTCTGTACTGAGTGCCTTTCTATATACCTCCCCCGAGGAGGCGGAGCCATAGGCGGAGCCCACAAGGGCATCAACATCATACAATACAATGTAATGCAAGACAATGGTGAATGGCAGCAGTAATACATTCACCACATTCTTCCCCTGTTAAAAAATTGAAGTCCAGCGGGGGTCATAGATTGAGTCTGTCCTGCGCCTTGCTCATTCTCCATTTCATAAAACATACAGTGCAGAAGGAAGTCATTCGGCCCATCGAGTCTGCACCAACCCACTTAAGCCCTCACTTCCCACCTATCCCCGTAACCCAATAGCTCCTCCCAACCTTTTTGTACACTAAGGGCAATTTAGCATGGCCAATCCACCTAACCGGCACATCTTTGGACTGTGGGAGGAAACCGGAGCACCCGGAGGAAACCCACGCAGATATGGGGAGAATCGGTGATTGCCTCAGCTCTGGCTTCGCTACGGGCACGGGTGTTGAACTTGTTGCTGCCGGCACAGGTGTTGTGCTTGTTGACTCCGGGAGCCTGTCGTCTGGAGCTTCATCATGTAGGTCGGCGATGAGGGGGAGAGGGTTGTAGGCCATGTAGTGGCGGGGGCGGTGTCCGGTGTAGGGTGTGGGGGGGGGGGGGGTGGTCGCAGGGGAACCGGCGGGTGCCAGAACCTGGAGGGAGACTTTATCTTGTCAGCCGTCGTGGTGCGCCACGTAGGCATATTGAGGGTTGGCGTGAAGGAGCTGGACCCTCTCGACCATGGGGTCGGACTTATGGATCCTCATGTGCTTTTGGAGGAGGAGGACAGGCCCGATGTTGTCAGCCAGGACGGAAGCAAGACCCCGGAGGTGGATTTCCTGGGGAAGACAAATACGTGGTCATGAGGGGTCTCGTTCGTGGCTGTGCAAAGGAGTGACCTAATGGAATGGAGCACGTCGGGGAGGACCTCCTGCCAGCGGGAAACCATAAGATTTCTAGACCGTAGGGCCAGAAGGACAGCCTTCCATACCGTCACGTACTCCCTCTCCACCTGTCCATTTCCCCACGGGTTGTAGCTGGAAGTCCTACTCGAGGCAATGCCCTTACTGAGCAGGTACTGACACATCTCGTCGCTCATGCATGAGGAGCCCCGGTCACTGTGGACGTAAGTGCAAAAACCGAACAGGGTGAAGATGCTATGCAAGGCCTTAATGACAGTGTTCGTAGTCATGTCGGGGCATGGCATGGCAAAGGGGAAACGGTAATACTCGTCAATGACGTTAAGAAGATACGCGTTGCAGTCAGTGGAGGTGAGGGGCCCTTTGAAATCGATGCTGAGATGCTCAAAGGGCCGGGATGCCTTCACCAGGTGGGCCTTATCTGGTTGATAGAAGTGCAGCTTACACTCCGAGCAGACTTGGCAGTCCATGGCCATGGCTCTGACCTCCTCGCTGGAGTAGGGCAGGTTACGGACCTTGATGAAGTGGAGAAGCCGGGTGACCCCCGGGTGACAGAGGTCATTGTGGATGGCCCGGAGTCGGTCATTGTGGTAAACCACTGTTACACCTGTATTAGGTGATGTAAGGTAGGACCTGTACTACAGGTTAGTCGGTAGCCCCTGCCTGCAGACTCCGCCCGGTAGGAGAAGCATGTCCTCTACTCAGCAGCCATTTTGCCAGCTGCTGTGGGAGGCCACACATCTTACTGCAATAAAGCCACAGTTGTTGTATCCAACCTTAGTCTTTGTACAATTGATCGTACAGCAATTTATTGCAGTAAGATTTTCGACAAGTTGGACATCCGAATCAAACCAGATCGCCTGCAGCTGGATCCGTACCCAAGCGACGCCAAAAAGGACTTTAATCACTGGCTAGCTTGCTTTGAGGCCTATATCAACTCAGTGACCACCCCTCCGATGGAGGCTCAGAAGATACAGATCCTGTACTCAACGTTGAGCTCCAACATGTTTCCGCTGATCCAGGACACCCTGACCTACACAGATGCCATGGCGCTCCTCAAAGAAAACTACGCACAGGAAATTAAAACACTTTTCGCCAGACACGCACTCGCCACTCGCTCTCACTCCCTGGTGAGTCCATAGAAGACTTCTGGCGGGCCCTAATCCCACTCGTCCGGGACTGTGACTGTCAGGCCATTACGGCCACGGAACATTCCAACCTTCTTATGCGCGATGCATTTGTAATGGGGATTGGGTCGCACCTCATACGCCAAAGACTGCAAGAAGGTGCCATGCAAGATCTAGCTGAGACTAAAAAGGTAGCACTCTCCATGACGGTCGCCTCATGTAATGCTCAGGCCTACCCTTCCGGCCACGTGGCCCACCCCTCCTATCCCTCGTGGACCCCACAGATGGCCGCCCCTGCCGGGTCTTTACCCAGCCAGTACGCCGGTGCCACACGTCAATCCGCGCACCCCGGGGGTCCCCGATGTTACTTCTGCAGCCAGCAGAAGCATCCCCGCCAACGCTGCCCGACCCGCACTGCCATTTGCAAGGCTTGCTGCAAAAAGGGGCACTTTGCCGTGGTGTTCCAGGCCCACGCTGTCGCCGCTATCGTCCCCTCCCCCCTGACCTACACACAATGGGCACCGCCATCTTTATCCTGGTCCCTGCGCGGCCAGTGGACGCTGCCATCTTCACCTCCCGGGGCCACGCGTGGCCAGTGGGCGCCGCCATCTTCATCTCCCAGGGCCGCGAGCAGCAGGTGGGCGCTGCCATCTCCCCCCCTCAGGCCACGTGCGGCCCATGGGCGCTGCTACCTTGTCCTCACGGTACAGCCCACCAATCAAAAATCTCCCTGGCCTCCGGATCCCATTCCGTCGCGATCCGGGGGTTCTGCACGGTCACTTTCACGGTGCAGGCCGTAGAATTCTGCGGCTTCCGCCTCTACGTCCTTCCTAATCTCTGCGCTGCACTACTCGGCCTGGACTTCCAGTGCAATCTCCAGATCCTTACCCTCAAATTCAGCGGGCCCCTACCACCCCTCACTGGGTGCGGCCTCGCGACCCTTTGGGTCGACCCACCCTCCCTCTTTGCCAACCTAACTCCGGATTGTAAACCCGTTGCCACCAGTAGCAGATGGTACAGCACCCAGGACAAGACCTTCATCAGGGCCGAGGTCCAGCGGTTGCTCGGGAAGGCATCATCGAGGTCAGCAACAGCCCCTGGAGAGCCCAAGTGGTAGTCGCTAAAACTGGGGAGAAACACAGAATGGTCATGGGCTGCAGCCAGACCATCAATCGGTACATGCAGTTTGACGCATACCCCCTCCCATGCATATCTGAGATGGTCAATCAGATTGCGCAGTACCGGGTCTTCTCAATGATAGACCTCAATTCCGCCTACCACCACCTCCCCATTCGTAAATCGGACCATCCAGACAATGATTTTGAGGCGGACGGTCGTCTCTATCACTTCCTCAGGGATCCCTTTGGTGTCACTAATGGGGTCTCGGTCTTCCGAAGGGAGGTGGACTGAATGGTCGACCGGTACGGTTTGCAGGCCACCTTCCCGTACCTAGACAACGTCACCATCTATGGCCACCATCAGCAGGGCCATGACACCAACCTTGCCAAATTTCTCCACACCACCACGCTCCTCAACCTCACCTACAACAAGGAGAAGTGCGTGTTCAGCTCAACCTGCTTAGCCATCCTCTGGTACGTGGTCCACAACGGAGTTCTGGGGCCCGATCCCGACCGCATGCGCCCCCACTGCCCCACAGCCCTCAAAGGCTGCCTGGGGTTCTTTTCGTACTACGCTCAGTGGGTCCCAAACTATGCGGACAAGACCCGCCCACTCATTCAGTCATCCACTTTCCTCTTACAGCCGAGGCACAACAGGCCTTCGCCCGTACCAGAGCTGATACAGCCAAGGCCAGGATGCACGCAGCAGACACGACACTGCCCTTCCAAGTAGAAAGCAACGCATCAGACGCCCCCATAGCCGCCACCCTCAATCAGGCTGGCAGACCCGTGGAATTCTTTTCCTGCACCCTTCATGCCTCAGAAATTCGGCACTCGTCCGTCGAAAAAGAGGCCCAAGCTATCGTTGAAGCTGTGCGGCATTGGAGGCATTACCTGGCCGGCAGGAGATTCATTCTCCTCACTGACCAATGGTCGGTAGCCTTCATTTTTAACAACACGCAGCGGGCCAACATCAAAACCGATAAAATCTTGCAGTGGAGAATCGACCTCCCAACTTATAATTATGAGATTTTGTATCACCCCGGCAAACTCAACGAGCCCCCAGACGCCCTATCCCGAGGTGAATGTGCCAGCACACAAGTAGACCAACTCCGGGATCTACACGACAGTCTTTGTCACCCGGGGGGTCACAAGATTGTACCATCTTGTCAAGGCTCGCAATCTACCCTACTCCATCGAGGAAGTACGGACAGTCACCAGGGACTGCCAGGTCTGTGCGGAGTACAAGCCGCACTTCTACCGGCCGGACCGTGCGTGCCTGGTGAAGGCCTCCCGCCCCTTTGAACGCCTCAGCATGGATTTCAAAGGGCCACTCCCCTCCACCAACCGAAACACGTATGGTCTCAGTGTGGTCGATGAGTACTCCAGATTACCCTTCACCTTCCCATGCCCCGACATGACGTCTGCCACCGTCATCAAAGCCCTAAACACAATCTTCGCTCTGTTCGGTTTCCCCGCCCACATCCACAGTGACAGGGGATCCTCATTCATGAGTGATGAGCTGCGTCAGTTCCTGCTCAGCAGGGGTATCGCCTCCAGCAGGACGACCAGCTATAATCCCCAGGGAAACGGGCAGGTAGAGAAGGAGAACGGGACGGTATGGAAGGCCGCCCAACTGGCCCTACGGTCCAGGAACCTCCCAGCCTCTCGCTGGCAGGAGGTCCTCCTTGATGCGCTACACTCCATCTGGTCACTACTGTGCACTGCTATGACTAACACACCCCATGAACGTCTTTTTACCTTCCCCAGGAAGTCGACATCCAGGGTGTCGCTCCCCACTTCGCTCGCAGCTCCAGGACCGGTCCTGCTCCGTAGGCACGTCCGACTCCACAAGGCGGACAGGTTGGTGCATAGCGTGCACTTGCTCCATGTCAACCCCCAGTATGCCTGTGTGGCGTACCCCAATGGCTGCCAAGATACTGTCTCCCTCAGGGACCTAGCACCAGCAGGTTCCACACATACACACTTCTCCGGCCCGGCGCCACCCTCCCCTCCCCCGGCGCTCCCAACATTAACCCCACTAGGACCATCCTTCCTTCCCCTGCCTACGCCAGAGGATGAAAAGGATTTCGGCACACTCCCGGAGTCATCCAACATCAGGCCAGCATCGACATTGCCGATACCACTACGTCGCTCCCAGCAGAACATCAAGGCACCAGACCGGTTGAATCTCCAACTGGCACCGGACTTTCAAAGGACATTTTCTTTTCTTTTCCCTGATAAAACACTGTACATGAATTCACTACTGTATATAGTTCTCCCTCACACCCGCCGGACTCATTTTTAACAGGGGGTGAATGTGGTTAACCACTGTTACACCTGTATTAGGTGATGTAATGTCGGACCTGTACTACAGGTTAGCCGGTAGCCCCTGCCTGCTGGCTCCGCCCAGTAGGAGGAGCGTGTCCTCTATTCAGCAGCCATTTCTCCAGCTGCTGTGGGAGGCCACACACCTTACTGCAATAAAGCCACAGTTGTTTCCAACCTTAGTCTTTGTAAAATTGATCGTGCATCAGTCATCTTGCGCGCTGGCGCATGTGCCACGGGATAGGGCATCTGGGGGTTCGTTGGGCTTCCCCGGACAATACACAATATCCTAATTATAGGTGGAGAGTTCGATTCTCCACTTCAAGATTTTATAATTCTTGATCTTGCCCTGCTGTGTATTGCTGAATATAAAGGCTACCGACCGTTGGTCGATGTCGAGGGTGAACCTCCTACCAGCTAGGTAGTGCCTCCAATGCCACACAGCTTCTACAATGGCTTGAGCTTCTTTTTCGTCCGAGGAGTGTCGAATATCGGAGGCATTGAGGGTACGGGAAATAAAAGCCACGAGCTGCCTGCCTGGTTAAGGGCAGCAGCCAGGGCGACATCTGACGTGTTGCTCTCCACCTGGAAGGGGAAGGACTCGTCCACCACGTGCATCGTGGCTTTGGTAATATCTGCCTTAATATGGCTGAAGGCCAGGCGGGCCTCAGTCCACAGGGGGAAGATGGTGGCTTTGATAAGTGGGCGGGCTTTGTCCGCATAGTTGGGGACCCACTGGGCATAATATGAAAAGAAACAGAGGCATCTTTTCAGGGTCTTGGGGCAGTAGGGGAGGGGGAGTTGCAGGAAGGGGAGTATGCGGTCGTGGCTGGGCCCTAGGACTCCATTTTCCATGACATAGCCGGGGATGGCCAGCCAGGTAGCGGGGAAAACGCATTTCTCCTTGTTGTAGGTGAGGTTGAGGACTTGAGCAGTTTGGAGAAACCTCTGAAGGTTGGCGTCGTGGTCCTGCTGATCATGGCCACAGATGGTGACGTTATCCAAGCACGGAAATGTGGCCCGCAGCCTGCACTGGTCCACCATTCGGTCTATCATTCTTTGGAAGACTGAGACCCCGTTGGTGATGCTGAAGGCGACCCGGAGGAAGTGGAAGAGGCGGCCGTCTGCCTCAAAAGCCGTGTAGTGGTGATCTTCCAGGCGGATTGGGAGCTGGTGGTATGCGGACTTCAAATCTACTGTGGAGAAAACTCGGTAGTGTGCGATCTGATTCACCACGTCCGCTATACAGGGAAGGTGGTATGCATCGAGTTGCGTATACCGATTTCTGGTTTGGCTGTAGTCTACATCCATCCGGGTCTTTTCCCCGGTCCTGATGACCATCACTTGGGCTCTCCACAGGCTATTGCTGGCCTCGATGATCCCCTCCCTCAAGAGCCGCTGGACCTCTGACTTGATGAAAGTCCTGTCCTGGGCACTGTACCGCCTGCTCCTGGTGGCGACGGCTTTACAGTCAGCGGTGTGGTTCGCGAAGAGCGGGGGAGGGGCAACCTTAAGGGTCACGAGGCTACACACGGTGAGAGGGGGTAGGGTCTGCTGATCTTCAGGGTCAGGCTCCTGAGGTCGCACAGGAAGTCCAGTCCTAGCAGGAGAGGAGCGCAGAGGTGGGGGAGGACATAGAATTTAACACTGGCATACTCAGCAACCTGTATTGCGAGGTTCGCGACATAGTTACCCCGGATCTGCACCGAATGTGATCCGGAAGCTAGGGAGATTGTTTGGGATGTGGTGGAAATCTGGAGAGAGCAGCGCCTTACTGTGTCTGGATGTATGAAGCTCTTCATGCTACCAGACTCAAACAGACAGGGCGTTTCGTGCCCATTGACCGGACGGTCATCATCGAGTTCCTGAGATGCTTGGGCCATGACAGCGCCGAGCTGCGGATAGCCGGAGGTAGGTGGGTGGTCCCAAGATGGCAGCCGCCATTGGTCGCACTTGTCGGGTGGCATTGAATATGGCGCCCAAGATGGCGGCCCCCGTCGGTCGCACGTGTTGGGCGACATTGAAGATGGCGGCCAAGATAGCGGCCTCCATGAGTCGCACATGTCGGGTAGGGTTAAAGATGGCAGCCCCTATGGGTAGCATGAGGCGGATGATGCATCAGAAGGGTGCGGTACCGGCAGGCACACAGCCATGCTGCGGGGTCTGCAGGCCTGTGAGTCTGTGACTCGGGCCAGCGATTTAGGAGCTTTGGGTCAGGCCAAGCAGACTTTGGCAAAGTGTCCTTTCTTGCTGCAGTCGCTGCAGATCACGTTCCGGGCCAGGCAACGCTGCCTGGGGTGCTGGTTCTAACCACAGAAATAGCAGGGAGGGGCCCCTGGCTTGGGCGGGCAGCCGCGCGGCTCAGGTCTGGGACATCCTCTGGTCGGATGTCTATGAGGGAATCGCATTGTCGGAGGGGAAAGCATTTAAGCTCTGGAAAGCTACTTCTAAGGAGGTGGATAGTTTTACCGTCTCTTCTAGATCGAGGGCGCCCTTTGCGATTAGGCGCTGTCTGACATATTTGGACCAGACTCCAGCCACATAGGCATCCAGGATGGTGGGTTCCATATGTTGCGAGGCCGTGACGTCTTTGTAATTACAGTTTTGAGCGAGTGCCCTCAGGTGTCTCTGTGTGTGTCTTTGAGTGTGTGTATTAGTGTCTGTCTTTCTGTGTGTGCATTAGTGTATGTGTGTGGGTTTGTGAGTGTGTGTATTAATGTCTCTGTGTTTGTCTTTGAGTGTGTGTATTGGTGTCTGTGTGTGTGAGTGTGTGCATTTGTGTCACTGTGTTTGTCTTTGAGTGTGCGTATTAGTGTCTGTGTGTGTGAGTCTGTATTAGTGTCTGTGTCTTTGTGTGTGTGTCAGGGTCTCTGTATGTGTCAGTGTGTGTATTGGTGTATGTGTGTGTCTGTGAGAGTGTGTTTTAGTGTCTCTGTGTAAGTAAGTGTCAATATTAGTGTCTCTGTGTGTCAGTGAGTGTGTGTATAAGTGTCACTGTGTGCCTGTGAATGTGTGCAGTAGTGTTTCTGTGAGTGTCTGTATTAGTGGTCGCGAGCGAGACTCCCGAAAGGTATGTTGCCTCCCGGGTGCCAGGGCCAGGGATGTCTCTGATCGTGTCTTCAGGATCCTGAAGGGGGAGGGTGAGCAGCCAGAAGTCGTGGTGCACATTAGTACCAACGATGTAGGTAGGAAAAAGGGTGTGGAGGTAATAAACAAGTTTAGGGAGTTAGGCTGGAAGTTAAAGGCCAGGACAGACAGAGTTATCATCTCTGGTTTGTTGCCGGTGCCACGTGATAGCGAGGCTAGGAATAGGGAGAGAGTGCAGTTGAACACGTGGCTGCAGGAATGGTGTAGGAGGGAGGGCTTCAGGTATTTGGATAATTGGAGCGCATTCTGGGGAAGGTGGGACCTGTACAAGCAGGACGGGTTGCATCTGAACCAGAGGGGCACCAATATCCTGGGGGGGAGGTTTTCTAGTACTCTTCGGGAGGGTTTAAACTAATTTGGCAGGGGAATGGGAACCGGATCTGTAGTCCAGCAACTAAGGTAGACGATAGTCAGGACGCCAAAGCACGTAGTGATGCAGTGGGGAAGGTAACAATGACAAAGGAGAGTACTTTCAGGCAAGGAGATGGGTTGAAGTGTGTATACTTTAATGCAAGAAGCATCAGGAATAAGGTGGGTGAACTTAAGGCATGGATCTGTACTTGGGACTACGATGTGGTGGCCATCACGGAAACTTGGATAGAAGAGGGGCAGAAATGGTTGTTGGAGGTCCCTGGTTATAGATGTTTCAACAAGATTAGGGAGGATGGTAAAAGAGGTGGGGGGGGGGGGGGGAGTGGCATTATTAATTAGAGATAGTATAACAGCTGCAGAAAGGCAGTTTGAGAGGGATCTGCCTACTGAGGTAATATGGGTTGAAGTTAGAAATAGGAAAGGAGCAGTCACCTTGTTGGGAGTTTTCTATAGGCCCCCCAATAGCAGCAGAGATGTGGAGGAACAGATTGGGAAACAGATTTTGGAAAGGTGCAGAAGTCACAGGGTAGTAGTCATGGGCGACTTCAACTTCCCAAACATTGAGTGGAAACTCTTTAGATCAAATAGTTTGGATGGGGTAGTGTTTGTGCAGTGTGTCCAGGAAGCTTTTCTAACACAGTATGTAGATTGTCCGACCAGAGGGGAGGCCATATTGGATTTAGTACTTGGTAATGAACCAGGGCAGGTGATAGATTTGTTAGTGGGGGAGCATTTTGGAGGTAGTGACCACAATTCTGTGACTTTCACTTTAGTAATGGAGAGGGATAGGTGCGAGCAACAGGGCAAGGTTTCTAATTGGGGGAAGGGTAAATACAATGCTGTCAGACAAGAATTGAAATGCAGAAGTTGGGAACATAGGCTGTCAGGGAAGGACACAAGTGAAATGTGGAACTTGTTCAAGGAACAGGTACTGCGTGTCTTTGATATGTATGTCCCTGTCAGGCAGGGAAGAGATGGTCGAGTGAGGGAACCATGGTTGACAAGAGAGGTTGAATGTCTTGTTAAGAGGAAGAAGGAGACTTATGTAAGGCTGAAGAAACAAGGTTCAGACAGGGCGCTGGAGGGATACAAGATAGCCAGGAGGGAACTGAAGAAAGGGATTAGGAGAGCTAAGAGAGGGCATGAAAAATCTTTGGCGGGTAGGATCAAGGAAAACCCCAAGGCCTTTTACACATATGTGAGAAATATGAGAATGACTAGAGCGAGGATAGGTCCGATTAAGGACAGTAGCGGGAGATTGTGTATTGAGTCTGAAGAGATAGGAGAGGTCTTGAACAAGTATTTTTCTTCAGTATTTACAAACGAGGGGGGCCATATTGTTGGAGAGGACAGCGTGAAGCAGACTGATAAGCTTGAGGAGATACTTGTCAGGAAGGAAGATGTGTTGCGCGTTTTGAAAAACTTGAGGATAGACAAGTCCCCCGGGCCTGACGGGATATATCCAAGGATTCTATGGGAAGCAAGAAATGAAATTGCAGAGCCGTTGGCAATGATCTTTTCGTCCTCGCTGTCAACAGGGGTGGTACCAGAGGATTGGAGAGTGGCGAATGTCGTGCCCCTGTTCAAAAAAGGGAATAGGGATAACCCTGGGAATTGCAGGCCAGTTAGTCTTACTTCGGTGGTAGGCAAAGTAATGGAAAGGGTACTGAGGGATAGGATTTCTGAGCATCTGGAAAGGCATTGCTTGATTAGGGATAGTCAGCACGGATTTGTGAGGGGTAGGTCTTGCCTTACAAGTCTTATTGAATTCTTTGAGGAGGTGACCAAGCACGTGGATGAAGGTAAAGCAGTGGATGTAGTGTACATGGATTTTAGTAAGGCATTTGATAAGGTTCCCCATGGTAGGCTTATGCAGAAAGTAAGGAGGCATGGGATAGTGGGAAATTTGGCCAGTTGGATAACAAACTGGCTAACCGATAGAAGACAGAGAGTGGTGGTGGATGGCAAATATTCAGCCTGGAGCCCAGTTATCAGTGGCATACCGCAGGGATCAGTTCTGGGTCCTCTGCTGTTTGTGATTTTCATTAACGACTTGGATGAGGGAGTTGAAGGGTGGGTCAGTAAATTTGCAGATGATACGAAGATTGGTGGAGTTGTGGATAGTGAGGAGGGCTGTTGTCGGCTTCAAAGAGACATAGATAGAATGCAGAGCTGGGCTGAGAAGTGGCAGATGGAGTTTAACCCTGACAAGTGTGAGGTTGTCCATTTTGGAAGGACAAATATGAATGCGGAATACAGGGTTAATGGTAGGGTTCTTGGCAATGTGGAGGAGCAAAGAGATCTTGGGGTCTATGTTCATAGTTCTTTGAAAGTTGCCACTCAAGTGGATAGAGCTGTGAAGAAGGCCTATGGTGTGCTAGCGTTCATTAGCAGAGGGATTGAATTTAAGAGCCGTGAGGTGATGATGCAGCTGTACAAAACCTTGGTCAGGCCACATTTGGAGTACTGTGTGCAGTTCTGGTCACCTCATTTTAGGAAGGATGTGGAAGCTTTGGAAAAGGTGCAAAGGAGATTTACCAGGATGTTGCCTGGAATGGAGAGTAGGTCATACGAGGAAAGGTTGAGGGTGCTAGGCCTTTTCTCATTAGAACGGAGAAGGATGAGGGGTGACTTGATAGAGGTTTATAAGATGATCAGGGGAATAGATAGAGTAGACAGTCAGAGACTTTTTCCCTGGGTGGAACACACCATTACAAGGGGACATAAATTTAAGATAAATGGTGGAAGATATAGAGGGGATGTCAGAGGTAGGTTCTTTACCCAGAGAGTAGTGGGGGCATGGAATGCACTGCCTGTGGTAGTCGTTGAGTCGGAAAAGTTAGGGACCTTGAAGCGGCTATTGGATAGGTACTTGGATTAGGGTAGAATAATGGAGTGTAGGTTAACTTCTTAAGGGCAGCACGGTAGCATTGTGGATAGCACAATTGCTTCACAGCTGCAGGGTCCCAAGTTCGATTTCGACTTGGGTCACTGTCTGTGTGGAGTCTGCACATCCTCCCCGTGACTGCGTGGGTTTCCTCCGGGTACTCCGGTTTCCTCCCACAGTCCAAAGATGTGCAGGTTGGGTGGATTGGCCATGAAAAATTGTCCAAAATTCTATGATTAACCTAGGACAAAAGTTCGGCGCAACATCGTGGGCCGAAGGGCCTGTTCTGTGCTGTATTTCTCTATCTATCTATCTAGTGTCTGTGTGTGTCTGTGTGTGTATTTTAGTGTCTCTGTGTGTGTCTTTGAGTGTTTGTGTTAGTGTTCGTGTGTTTTAGTGTGTGTATTAGTGTCTGTGTGTGTGAGTGTCTGTATTGGTGTCGCTGTTTGTGTGAGTTTGTGTATTAGTGTCTCTGTGTGTCTATGAGTGTGTATTAGGGACTGTGTGTGAGTGTGTGTATTAGTGTCTCTGTGTGCGTGAGTGTGTGCATTAGTGTCGCTGTGTGTGTCAGTGTGTGTATTAGTGTCTCTGTGTGTCTGCGAGTGTATATTAGGTTCTCTGTGCGTGCGTGAGTGTGTGTATTAGTGTCTGTATGTGTGTGTGTGTATTACTGCCTGTGTGTGCGTGAGTGTGTGTATTAGTGTCTGTGTGTGGCTGTGTGTGTATTTTAGTGAATTTGTGCATGTTTGTGAATGTGTGTATTAGTGTCTCTGTGTGTGTCTTTCAGTGTGTGTGTTAGTGTCCGTGTGTGTGTGAGATGTGTGTATTAGCATCTGTGTGTGTGAGTGTCTGTATTAGTGTCGCTGTTTATATGAGGGTGTGTGTTAGTGTCTCTCTGTCTCGGTGAATGTGTATCAGGGACTGTGTGTGAGTGTGCGTATTAGTGTCTCTGTATGTCTGTGAATGTGTATTAGGGTCTCTGTACGTGTGTGACTGTGTGTATTAGTGTCTCAGTGTGTGTTTGAGTGTGTATATTAGTGTCTGTGTGTGTCTGTGACTGTGTGTATTGGTGTCTCAGTGTATGTCTGAGTGTGTGTATTCATGTCTCTGTGTGTCAGTGAGTGTCTGTATTAGTGTCTCTGTGTGAGTGAGAGTGTGTGTATTAATGTCTCTGTGAGTGTGTGTGTATTAGTGAATCTGTGTGTGTGAGTGTGTGTATTAGTGTCTGTATGTGTGTGAGTGTGTGTATTAATGTCCCTGGAGGAGTGGCTCTGTCTATTAGTGTATCTGTGTGTGTCTCAGTGTGTGTATTAGGGTCTGTGTGTGTGAGTGTGTGCTTTATTGTCTGTGTGTGCGTGTATATATTAGTGTCTCTGCTGTGAGCTCCTGTACTAGTGTCTCTCTGTGTATGAGTGTGTGTATGAGTGTATCTGTGTGTGTTTGAGTGTGTATATTAGTGTCTGTGTGTGTCTGTGACTGGGTGTATTGGTGTCTCAGTGTGTGTCTGAGTGTGTGTATTGATGTCTCTGTGAGTGTGTGTGTATTAGTGAATCTGTGTGTGTGTGTGTGTATATTAGTGTCTTTGTGTGTCAGTGAATGTCTGTATTAGTGTCTCTGTGTGTGTGAGTGTGTGTATTGATGTCTCTGTGAGTGTGTGTGTATTAGTGAATCTGTGTGTGTGTGTGTGTGTTAGTGTCTGTATGTGTGTGAGTGTGTGTATTAATGTCCCTGGAGGAGTGGCTCTGCTTATTAGTGTATCTGTGTGTGTCTCAGTGTGTGTATTAGGGTCTGTGTGTGTGAGTGTGTGCTTTAATGTCATGTGTGTGTGAGTGTGTCTATTAGTATCTCTGTCTGCTGTGATCTCCTGTACTAGTGTCTGTGTGTGTGTGTGAGTGTGTGTATGAGTGTATCTGTGTGTCTGTGTGTGTATTTTAGTGAATTTGTGCATGTTTGTGAATGTGTGTATTAGTGTCTCTGTGTGTGTCTTTCAGTGTGTGTGTTAGTGTCCGTGTGTGTATTAATGTCTCTGTGAGTGTGTGTGTTTTAGTGTCTCTGTGTGTGTGTGTGTTTTAGTGCCTGTGAGTATGTGTATTAGCGTATCGGTGTGCCTGTGAGTCTGTATTAGTTTCTGTGTTTGAGAGTGTGTATTGGTGGCTGTGAGTATGAGTATTAGTGCCTCCATGTGTGTGTGCGTGAGTGTGTATATTTGTATCTGTGTGTGCCTGAGTGTGTGTTTTAGTGTCTGTGTGTGCATGCATTACTGTATCTGTGTGTGGCTGTGTGTGTTTGTGAGTTTGTGTATTAGTGTCTCTGCCTGTGTCTTTGAGTGTGTGTGTTACTGTCCGTGTGTATGTGATTGTGTGTATTAGTGTCTCTGCATGTCCGTGAGTGTGTGCATTAGTGTCTGTGTGTGTGTCTCTGAGTATGTCTTTAGTGACTGTCTGTGTGCGTGTGCATTAGTGTATGCGTGTGGGTTTGTGAGTGTGTGTATTTGTGTCTCTGTGTTTGTCTTTGAGTGTGTGTATTAGTGTCTGTACGTGTGAGTGTGTACATTCGTGTCTCTTTGTTTGTCTTTGAGTGTGTCTATCAGTGTCTGTGTGTGTGAGTCTGTATTAGTGTCTGTGTCTTAGTGTGTGTGTCAGGGTCTCTGTGTAAGTAAGTGTCAATATTAGTGTCTCTGTGTGTCAGTGAGTGTGTGTATAAGTGTCACTGTATGTCTGTGAGTGTGTGTATTAGTGTCTCTCTGTGTGTGAGTGTGTGTATTACTATCTGTGTGTGCGTGCATGTGTCTATTAGTGTCTGTCTCTGGCTGTGTGTGTATTTTAGTGAATCTGTGTGTGTCTGTGTGTGTTTG
The DNA here is from genome assembly GCF_902713615.1 of Scyliorhinus canicula. NCBI lineage: Eukaryota > Metazoa > Chordata > Chondrichthyes > Carcharhiniformes > Scyliorhinidae > Scyliorhinus > Scyliorhinus canicula. The sequence continues at coordinate 124,581,935 of NC_052162.1, forward strand.
TGAGTGTGTGTATTAATGTCTCTGTGTGTGTCTTTGAGTGTGTGTGTTAGAGTTCGTGTGTGTGAGTGTGTGTATTAGCATTTGTGTGTGTGAGTGTCTGTATTAGTGTCGCTGTTTATGTGAGTGTGTGTATTAGTGTCTCTCTGTGTCTGTGAGTGCGTATCAGGGACTGTGTGTGTGAGTGTGTGTATTAGTGTCTCTGTGTGTCTGTGAGAGTGTGTTTTAGTGTCTCTGTGTAAGTAAGTGTCAATATTAGTGTCACTGTATGTCTGTGAGCGTGTGTATTAGTGTTTCTGCGAGTGTGTGTATTACTGTCTGTGTGTGTGCCTGTGAGTGCGTGCATTAGTGCCTGTGTGTGCGTGAGTGTGTGTATTAGTGTCTGTGTGTGTATTTTAGTGCTCTGTGTGTGTCTTTGAGTGTTAGTGTTCATGTGTGTGAGTGTGTGTATTAGTGTTCATGTGTGTGAGCGTGTGTATTAGTGTCTGTTGTGTGAGTGTCTGTGTAAGTGCCGCTGTCTGTGTGAGTGTGTGTATTAGTGTCTCTGTGAGTCTGCGAGTGTGTATTAGGGACTGTGTGTGAGTGTGTGTATTTGTGTCTCTGTATGCGTGAGTGTGTGCATTAGTATCGCTGTGTGTCTATGTGTGTGTATTAGTGTCTCTGTGTGTCTGTGAGTGTATATTAAGTTCTCTCTGCGTGCGTGAGTGTGTGTATTAGTGTCTGTCTGTGTGTGAGTGTGTGCTTTAATGTCTGTGTGTGTGTCTATTTGTGTCTCTGTCTGCTGTGAGCTTCTGTACTAGTGTCTCCGTGTGTGTGTCTGTATGAGTGTATCTGTGTATCTGTGAGTGTGTTTTAATGTCTCTGTTTGTGAGTGTGTTTTAGTGTCTCAGTGTGTGAGTGTGTTTTAGTGTCTGTGTGTGTATTAGCGTATCTGTGTGCCTGTGAGTCACTATTAGTTTCTGTGTGTGAGTGTTTGTATTGATGGCTGTGAGTGTGCGTACTAGTGCCTCCATGTGTGTGTATGCCTGAGTGTGTGTTTTAGTGTCTGTGTGTGCGTGCATTAGTATATCTGTGTGTGGCTGTGTGTGTTTATGAGTTTATGTATTAGTGTCTCTGTCTGTGTCTTTGAGTGTGTGTTACTGTTCGTATGTGTGATTGTGTGTATTAGTGTATCTGCATGTCCGTGAGTGCTTGTATTAGTGTCTCTGTGTGTCCCTGTATGTGTCTCGCTGCATGTGAGTGTGTGTATTAGTGTATCTATGTGTCTGTGAGTGTGTATTAGGGTCTGTGCTTGTGTGTGAGTGTGTGTAATAGTGTCTGTGTGCGCCTGTGAGTGTGTGTTTTAGTGTCTCTATGTGTATGTAAGTGTGTACAGTAGTGTCTCTGTGTGTCTGTGAGTGTGTGTGTATTAGTGTCTCTGCGTGTATATTACTGTCTGTGTGTGTATCAGTGACTCTGTGTGTGTGAGTGTTTGTACTAGTGTCTGTGTGTCTGTGAGGGTGTCTATTAGTGTCTGTGTCTGTGTGTGGGCATATTAGTGTGTCTGGGAGTGTGTGTATTAGTGTCTCTGTGTGTATGAGTGTGTGCATTAGTGTCCCGTGTGTGAGAGTGTGTGTGTGTTTAGTGTCTCGTGTCTGTCAGTGTTTGTGTATATTTGTGTATCTGTGAGTGTGTGGGTGTGTGTATTAGTGTCTCGGTGGGTGTCTGTGTGTGTGCATTAGAGTATCTGTGAGTGTGTGGAGTCTGTCTGTGTGAGTGTGTGCATTAGTGTCTCTGTGGGTCAGTTAGTGTGTGTATTAGTGTCTCTGTGTGTGAGTGTGTGTATTCGTGACTCTTTGTGTGAGTGTGTGTATTAGTGTCCGTGTGTGTGTCTGTGAGTGTGTGTATTAGGGTCTGTGAGTGTGTATTAATGTTTCTGTGTGCCTGTGAGTGTGTGTATTAGTGTTGCTGTGTCTGTGAGTGTGTGCATTAGTGTCTGTATATGTGTGAGTGTGTGTATTAGTGTCTGTGTGTGTCTGTGAGTATGTATTAGTGTCTCTGTGTGTCTGTGCATGTGTGTGCATTAGTGTCTCTGTGTGTGAGTGTGTGTATAATGTCTGTGTGTGTGTACTCGTGTCTCTGTCTGTGAATGTATGTATTAGTGTCTGTGTCTGTGTGTGTGTATTAGTCTTCTGTGTGTGAGTATGTGTATTGGTGTCTCTGTGTGTCGATGAGTGTGTGCATTAGTTCCTCTGTGTGTGTGTATTAGTGTCGCTGTGAGTGTGTGAATGTGAGTATTAGTGTGTGAGTATTATCTGTGAGTGTGTGTATTAGTATCTGTGTGTGTGAGTGTGTGTGTTCGTGTCTGTGCATGTAAGCGTGTGCATTAGCTTATCTGTGTGTCAGTGAGTGTGTGTATTCGTGTCATTGTGTGTCAGTGAGTGTGTGTATAAGTGTCTCTGTTTGCCTGCGAGTGTGTGCATTAGTGAGTGTGTGAGTGTGTGTATGACTGTTTGTGTTTGTGTCTGAGTGTGTGTATTAGATCTATGTGTGTTTTTGTGAGTGTGTGTATTCGTGTCTCAGTGTGTGTCTTTGAGTGTGTCTAATAGTGCCTCTGTGTGTGTGTATATTACTGTCGCTGTGGGTGTGAGTGTGCGTATTAGTGTATCTGTCTCTGCCTGTGAGTGTGTATTAGTGTCTGCGTGTGTGTCTGAGTGTGTATTAGTGTCTGTGTGTGTATTAGTGTCCGCATCTGTGTGTCTGTATTAGTGGCGTTGTGTCTGTGAGTGTGTTTTAGTGTCTATGTGTGTCTGTAAGTGTGTGTATTATTGTCTATGTGTGTATGTGAGTGTGTGTATTAGTGCCTCTGAGTGTGTGTATTAGTGTCTGTGTGTGCCTGTGAGTGTGTGTATTAGTGTATCTGTGTGTGTGAGTGTGTGTATTAGTGTCTGTGTGTGTCTGAGTGTGTGTATTAGTGTCTGTGTGTGTGAGTGTCTCTATTAGAGTCTGTGTGTTTGTGTGAGGGTGTTTATTAGTGGTTCTGTGTGTCTATGAGTGTGTGTATTAGTGTCTCTGAGTGTGTCTATAAGTGTGTGTCTGTGGATGTGTGTATTAGTGTCTCTCGGTGTGTGTGAGTGTGTGTATTAGTGTCTGTGTGTGTGTCTGTGAGTGTGTGTGTTAGTGTATCTTTGTGTGTCTATAAGTGTGTGTATTAGTGTCTGTGTGTGTATTAGTGTCTGTGTGTGTTTGTGAGTGTATTTGTGTATCTGTGTGTATGTGACTGAGCATTACTGCATGTGTAAGTATGTGAATTACTGTGTGTGTGTGTGTGTGTATTAGTGTATCTGTCTCTGCCTGTGAGTGTGTATTAGTGTCTGTGTGTGCGTCTGCATGTGTTAGTGTATTTTTGTCTGTCTATAAGTGTGTGTATTAGTGTCTGTGTGTGTGTGTATTAGCGTCTGTGTGTGAGTGCGTGTATTAGTGTCTGTGTGTGTGAGTGTGTGTATAAGTGTCTCTGTGTGTGCCTATGAGTGTGTATAGTAGTGTCTCCGTGTGTGTGAGTGTGTATATTAGTGTCTGTGTGTGCCAGTGGGTGTCTGTGAGTGTGTATTAGTGTATCTGCGTGTCAGTAAGTGTGTGTATCAGTCCATGTGTGTGTGTGTGTATTAGTGTATCTGTGTGTGTATTAGTGTACCTGTGTGTGTGTATTATTGTACGTGTGTGTTTAGTTGAGTGTGTGTATTAGTGTATCTGAGTGTTTCTTTGAGTGTGTATTAGTGTCTGTCTGTGAGTGTGTGTATCAGTATCATGTGTGTGAGCGTGTGTATTAGTGTATCTTTGTGTCTCTATAAGTGTGTGTATTAGTGTCTCTGTGTGAGTGTATTAGTGTCTGTGTGTGTGCGTGTGTGTATTAGTGTCTGTGTGTGTTTGTGAGTGTATTCGTGTATCTGTGTGTGTGACTGAGTGTATTACTGTCTGTGTGTGTGTGAATTACTGTCTCTGTGTGTGAATGTGTGTATTAGTGTATCTGTGTGTCAGTAAGTGTGTGTAGCAGTCTATGTTTGTGTCTGTGTGTGTATTAGTGTATCTGTGTGAGTGCGTTAGTGCGCGTGTGTGTTTAGTTGAGTGTGTGTAGTAGTGTACCTGTGTGTTTCTTTGACTGTGTGTATTAGTGTCTGTGTGTGAGTGTGTGTATCAGTGTCGTGTGTGTGAGTGTGTGTGTATCTTTGTGAGTCCATAAATGTGTGTATTAGTGTCTGTGTGTGTGAGTGTGTGTATTATTGTCTCTATGTGTCTGTGCCCGTGTGTATTAGTGTCTGCGTGTTTGTGAGTGTATTCGTGTATCTGTGTGTGTGACTGAGTGTATTTCTGTCTGTGTGTGTGTGAATTACTGTCTCTGTGTGTGAATGTGTGTATTAGTGTATCTGTGTGTGTGAGTATGTGTATTAGTATCTCTGTGTCACTGTGTGTGAATTAGTGTCTGTGTGTGTGAGTGTATTAGTGTCTGTATGTGTCAGTGAGTGTGTGTATTAGTGTCTGTGTGTGTCTGTGAGTGTGTGTATATGTGCTGTGTGTGTGTCTATGTGTGTATTAGTGTATGTGTGTGTATCTGTGATTGCGTGTATCAATGTCCCTTTGTGTGTCTGTGAGTGTGTGTATGACTGTGTGTGTGTGCGTGTGTGTGTGTGTATATAAGTGTCTCTGTGTGTAAATGAGTGTGTATTCGTTTCTCAGTTTGTGTCTGTGGGTGTGTGCCTGTGAGTGTGTTTATTAGTGTCTCTGTGTGTGTGTGTACTCATGTCTGTGTGTCTTTGAGTGTGTGTATTTTGTCTGTGTGTGTGTGTCCATGAGTGTGTATTAGTATATGTGTGTGTGTGTGAGTGTGTGTATTACTGTCTGCGTGTGTGAGTGTCTCTATTAAAGTCTGTGTGTTTATGTGAGGGTGTTTTTAGTGGTTCTGTGTGTCTATGATTGTGTGTATTAGTGTCTCTCGGTGTGTGTGTGAGTGTGTGTATTAGTGTCTGTGTGTGTGTCTATAAGTGTGTGTGTTAGTGTATCTTTGTGTGTCTATAAGTGTGTGTATTCGTGTCTGTGTGTGTGTGTACTAGTGTCTCTGTGTGTGTGCATTAGTGTCTGTGTGTGTTTGTGAGTGTATTTGTGTATCTGTGTGTGTGTGACTGAGTGTATTACTGTCTGTGTGTGTGTGAATTACTGTCTCTGTGTGTGAATGAGTGTATTATTGTATCTGCGTGTCAGTAAGTGTGTGTAGCAGTCTATGTGTGTGTCTGTGTGTGTATTAGTGTATCTGTGTGTGTGTGTGTGTATTAGTGTGTGTGTGTTTAGTTGAGTGTGTGTAGTAGTGTACCTGTGTGTTTCTGTGTGTGTATGTGTGTGAGTGTGTGTATCTGTGTCGTGTGTGTGAGTGTGTGTGTATCTTTGTGTGTCTATAAATGTGTGTGCTAGTGTCTGTGTGTCTGTGCGTGTCTGTATTAGTGTATGTGTGTTTTTGAGTGTATTCGTGTATCTATGTGTGTGACTGAGTGTATTACTGTCTGTGTTTGTGTGAATTACTGTCTCTGTGTGTGAATGTGTGTATTAGTGTCTGTGTGTGTGTGTCTCTATTAGAGTCTGTGTGTTTGCGTGAGGGTGTATATTAGTGGTTCTGTGTGTCTATGAGTGTGTGTATTAGTGCCTCTGAGTGTGCCTATAAGTGTGTCTGTGGATGTGTGTATTAGTGTCCCTCGGTGTGTGTGAGTGTGTGTACTAGTGTCTCTGAGTGTGTCTATAAGTGTGTGTCTGTGGATGTGTGTATTAGTGTCTCTCGGTGTGTGTGAGTGTGTGTATTAGTGTCTGTGTGTGTGTCTGTGAGTGTGTGTGTTAGTGTATCTTTGTGTCTCTATAAGTGTGTGTATTAGTGTCTCTGTGTGAGTGTATTAGTGTCTGTGTGTGTGCGTGTGTGTATTAGTGTCTGTGTGTGTTTGTGAGTGTATTCGTGTATCTGTGTGTGTGACTGATTGTATTACTGTCTGTGTGTGTGTGAATTACTGTCTCTGTGTGTGAATGTGTGTATTAGTGTATCTGTGTGTCAGTAAGTGTGTGTAGCAGTCTATGTTTGTGTCTGTGTGTGTATTAGTGTATCTGTGTGTCTGCGTTAGTGCGCGTGTGTGTTTAGTTGAGTGTGTGTAGTAGTGTACCTGTGTGTTTCTTTGACTGTGTGTATTAGTGTCTGTGTGTGAGTGTGTGTATCAGTGTCGTGTGTGTGAGTGTGTGTGTATCTTTCTGTGTCTATAAATGTGTGTACTAGTGTCTGTGTGTGTGATTGTGTGTATTAGTGTCTCCATGTGTCTGGGCGTGTGTGTATTAGTGTCTGTGTGTTTGTGAGTGTATTCGTGTATCTGTGTGTGTGACTGAGTGTATTATTGTCTGTGTGTGTGTGAATTACTGTCTCTGTGTGTGAATGTGTGTATTAGTGTATCTGTGTGTGTGACTATGTGTATTAGTATCTCTGTGTCACTGTGTGTGAATTAGTGTCTGTGTGTGTGAGTGTATTCGTGTCTGTATGTGTCAGTGAGTGTGTGTATTAGTGTCTGTGTGTGTCTGTGAGTGTGTGTATACGTGTCTGTGTGTGTGTCTGTGATTGCGTGTATCAATGTCTCTTTGTGTGTCTGTGAGTGTGTGTATGACTGTGTGTGTGTGTGTGTGTGTGTGTGTGTATATATATATAAGTGTCTCTGTGTGTAAATGAGTGTGTATTCGTTTCTCAGTTTGTGTCTGTGGGTGTGTGCCTGTGAGTGTGTTTATTAGTGTCTCTGTGTGTGTGTACTCGTGTCTGTGTGTCTTTGAGTGTGTGTATTTTGTCTGTGTTTGTGTCCATGAGTGTGTATTAGTGTATGTGTGTGTGTGTGTGAGTGTGTGTATTACTGTCTGGGTGTGTGAGTGTCTCTATTAAAGTCTGTGTGTTTATGTGAGGGTGTTTTTAGTGGTTCTGTGTGTCTATGTTTGTGTGTATTAGTGTCTCTCGGTGTGTGTGAGTGTGTGTATTAGTGTCTGTGTGTGTGTCTATGAGTGTGTGTGTTAGTGTATCTTTGTGTATCTATAAGTGTGTGTATTCGTGTCTGTGTGTGTGTACTAGTGTCTCTGTGTGTGTGCATTAGTGTCTGTGTGTGTTTGTGAGTGTATTTGTGTATCTGTGTGTGTGTGACTGAGTGTATTACTGTCTGTGTGTGTGTGTGAATTACTGTCTCTGTGTGTGAATGTGTGTATTATTGTATCTGCGTGTCAGTAAGTGTGTGTAGCAGTCTATGTGTGTGTCTGTGTGTGTATTAGTGTATCTCTGTGTGTGTGTATTAGTGTGCGTGTGTTTAGTTGAGTGTGTGTAGTAGTGTACCTGTGTGTTTCTGTGTGTGTCTGTGTGTGAGTGTGTGTATCTGTGTCGTGTGTGTGAGTGTGTGTGTATCTTTGTGTGTCTATAAATGTGTGTGCTAGTGTCTGTGTGTGTGTGAGTGTGTGCATTAGTGTCTCTGTGTGTCTGTGCGTGTGTGTATTAGTGTATGTGTGTTTGTGAGTGTATTCGTGTATCTATGTGTGTGACTGAGTGTATGTGTGAATTACTCTCTCTTTGTGTGAATGTGTGTATTAGTGTCTGTGTGTGTGTGTCTCTATTAGAGTCTGTGTGTTTGCGTGAGGGTGTTTATTAGTGGTTCTGTGTGTCTATGAGTGTGTGTATTGGTGCCTCTGAGTGTGCCTATAAGTGTGTCTGTGGATGTGTGTATTAGTGTCCCTCGGTGTGTGTGAGTGTGTGTACTAGTGTCTCTGAGTGTGTCTATAAGTGTGTGTATGTGGATGTGTGTATTAGTGTCTCTCGGTGTGTGTGAGTGTGTGTATTAGTGTCTGTGTGTGTGTCTGTGAGTGTGTGTGTTAGTGTATCTTTGTGTCTCTATAAGTGTGTGTATTAGTGTCTCTGTGTGAGTGTGAGTGTATTAGCGTCTGTGTGTGTGTATTAGTGTCTGTGTGTGTTTGTGAGTGTATTCGTGTATCTGTGTGTGTGACTGAGTGTATTACTGTCTGAGTGTGTGTGAATTACTGTCTCTGTGTGTGAATGTGTGTATTAGTGTATATGTGTGTCAGTAAGTGTATGTAGCAGTCTATGTGTGTGTCTGTGTGTGTATTAGTGTATCTGTGTGTGTGTATTAGTGTGTGTGTGTTTCTTTGAGTGTGTATTAGTGTCTGTGTGCGAGTGTGTGTATCAGTGTCATGTGTGTGAGTGCGTGTATTAGTGTATCTTTCTGTGTCTATAAATGTGTGTATTAGTGTCTGTGTGTGTGTGAATTTGTGTATTAGTGTCGCTATGTGTCTGTGCGTGTGTGTATTACTGTCTGTGTGTGTGAATTACTGTCTCTGTGTGTGAATATGTGTATTAGTGTATCTGTGTGTCAGTAAGTGTGTGTAGCAGTCTATGTTTGTGTCTGTGTGTGTATTCGTGTATCTGTGTGGGTGCATTAGTGTGCGTGTGCGTTTAGTTGAGCGTGTGTAGTAGTGTACCTGTGTGTTTCTTTGACTGTGTGTATTAGTGTCTGTGTGTGAGTGTGTGTATCAGTGTCGTGTGTGTGAGTGTGTGTGTATCTTTGTGTGTCTATAAATGTGTGTACTAGTGTCTGTGTGTGTGATTGTGTGTATTAGTGTCTCTATGTGTCTGGGCGTGTGTGTATTAGTGTCTGTGTGTTTGTGAGTGTATTCGTGTATCTGTGTGTGTGGCTGAGTGTATTACTGTCTGTGTGTGTGTGAATTACTGTCTCTGTGTGTGAATGTGTGTATTAGTGCATCTGTGTGTGTGAGTATGTGTATTAGTATCTCTGTGTCACTGTGTGTGTGTTAGTGTCTGTGTGTGTGTATTAGTGTCTGTATGTGTCAGTGAGTGTGTGCATTAGTGTCTGTGTGTGTCTGTGAGTGTGTGTATTCGTGTCTGTGTGTGTGTCTGTGTGTGTATTAGTGGATGTGCGTGTATCTGTGATTGCGTGTATCAATGTCTCTTTGTGTGTCTGTGAGTGTGTGTATGACTGTGTGTGTGTGTGTGTATAAGTGTCTCTGTGTGTAAATGAGTGTGTATTCGTTTCTCAGTTTGTGTCTGTGTGTGTGCCTGTGAGTGTGTTTATTAGTGTCTCTGTGTGTGTCTGTGAGTGTGTGTACTCATGTCTGTGTCTGTGTGTCTTTAAGTGTGTGTATTTTGTCTGTCTGTGTGTGTCCATGAGTGTTTATTAGTGTATGTGTGTGTGTGTGTCTGTGAGTGTGTCTATTAATGTCTCTGTGAGTGTGTGTGTGTATTTGTGTCTGTGTGCGTGTGTGTGAGTGTGTGTATTAGTGTCTCTCTGTGTGTATTGGTTTTTATGCGTGTGAGTGTGTGTATTCGTGTCTTTGTGTTTGTGAGAGTCTGTATTAATGTCTCTGTCTGTGTGTGTGTACATTAATGTCTATGTCCGTCTGTAGGTGGGTGTAATAGTGTCTCCATGTGTGTCTCTGAGTGTCTGTATTGGTGTATCTGTGCTTCTGTGAGTGTGTGTATTAGTGTCTATGTGTGTCTGAGTCTGTTTAGCTGCCTGTGTGTGTGTATTAGTGTTATGTGTGTGTGAGTGTGCATTACTGTCTCTGTGTGTGCCTGAGTGCGTGTTTTAGTATGTCAGTGTGTTTGCGAGTGTGTGTATTAGTGCCTCAGTGTGTGTGTGTGTGTGTGTGTATTAGTGTCTGTGTGTGGGTGTGTGTATTACTGTCTCCGTGTGTGTATTAGTGTCTGTGTGTATGTCTGTGAGTGTGTGTATTGGTGTATCTGCATGTGTGGGTGTGTGTATTAGTGTCTCTGTGTGTGTCTGAGTGTGTATGAGTGTCTCTGTGTGTGTCTGTGACTGTGTGTATTAGTGTCTCTGCGAGTGTTTGTATTACTGTCTCTGTGTGTCTGTGAGTGTATGTATTAGTGCTTATGTGAGTGTATTACTGTCTGTGTGTGTGTGCATTAGTGTGTCAGTGCGTCTGTGAGTGTGTGAATTAGTGTCTGTATCTGTGAGTGAGTGTGTGTATTAGTGTCTGTGTGTGTCAGTCTGTGTACTAGTGTGTGAGACTGTATTTGTGTCTTTGTGTGTGTATTAGTGTCCCTATATGGGTCTGGCAGTGTGTATATTAGTGTGTGTGTATGTATATTTGTGTCTTTGTGTGTGTGAGTGTGTATTAGTTACTCTTTGTGTGTGTTAGTGTCTGTGTGAGTGTGTGTGTATTACTGTCTCTGTATGTGTGCGAGTGTGAGTATTAGTATATATTTCTTAGACTTTGTTAACGCCACCTCGACCATACTTATGTTGTCTTTCCCAAGCTGATGTATAATTTTGTTGTTTATTTCCCTTCCTCACAGTGAACCTCATCACAATTGTGATCCTGAAGAGAAAAAACTGTGGACTGTCCAAATGTATCATTTTTTACCTGGTGGCCATGGCAATGGGGGATCTACTGGTTGTTATTCTCGATCTGATATTGAGACACATTCCCATTGTTTTTGATAGATACTTGTATTTTGTGAAGTCCATCCGCGTGTGTAATATCCACGCCGTCCTGCTTTATGCAGCCACTGACTGTTCTGTCTGGTTCACCGTCACTTTCACCTTTGATCGATTTGTGGCCATTTGTTGCCCGAAGCTGAAAAGTAAATATTGCAGCGAGAAAACGGCGGTTGTGGTTCTGGGAACAGTGACTGTGCTGAGCTGTTTGAAGAACATTTTCTGGTATTTTATGTTATCAGGTCGGTATTGGATGGAGAATTTCCCGTGGTTTTGTGCTATCACAGACGATGGTTTGGACTCGCCGGTCTGGGGAGCAATCGAGTTCCTCCACTACATTCTAACCCCATGTGTTCCATTTGTCCTGATTCTGCTGCTCAATGTTCTCACCGTCAGACACATTGTCGTAAGCAGCAGGGCCCGCAAGAGACTCAGGGCTCACAGCAGTGGAGAGAGTCCTAGAGACCCAGAGATGGAGAGTCGGAGGAAATCCATCATTTTACTGTTTATTATCTCGGCCAATTTCATCCTGTTATGGTCAACGTTAATGGTTAATTCTATATGTTTCCGGATGTTTTTTCTGGGGTATTACTCGCTCTGGTTTGATAATTATGTTATGCATTTGGGCTTCATGTTGCAGCTCCTGAGTTGCTGCACAAACACTGCGATTTACGCCGTGACACAGACTCAGTTCAGACAGCAGTTGAAGAATGTGCTGAAAGTTCCCTTTCGTTCAATTCTTCAATTCATTAAATCATGAGAGGAAACCCCACCCACATGGCATCTCTCTCCTCGAACTGCCGGTGAAACTACATAGAACATAGAACATAGAACAGTACAGCACAGAACAGGCCCTTTGGCCCTCAATGTTGTGCCGAGCCATGATCACCCTACTCAAACCCATGTATCCACCCTATACCCGTAACCCAACAACCCGCCCTTAACCTTACTTTTATTAGGACACTACGGGCAATTTAGCATGGCCAATCCACCTAACCCGCACATCTTTGGACTGTGGGAGGAAACCGGAGCACCCGGAGGAAACCCACGCACACAGGGGGAGGACGTGCAGACTCCACACAGACAGTGACCCAGCCGGGAATCGAACCTGGGACCCTGGAGCTGTGAAGCATTTATGCTAACCACCATGCTACCCTGCTGCCCCTTGCTACCCTGCTGCCCCAAACTGTCCATCACCAGCCAGCCTCACCCTGATTTACCATTCTGCATTACCAGGAGAGACTGTTGGTGGCCATCCAGCAGAGGGCAGCAGAGCAGAGCTTCTGATTGGCTGTTCCGGGGAGATTTGCATACATGCAGTGCGGTCAGCATAAGTTGAAGGTGTACCTGCACAAGTGACCCGAGGAGTTCGACGGAAGGCAAGCATCCAGCAGAGGGCAGCAGAGCAGAGCTTCTGATTGGCTGTTCCGGGGAGATTTGCATACGTGCAGTGTGGTCAGCGTAAGTTGAAGGTGTACCTGCACAAGTGACCCGAGGAGTTCGACGGAAGGCAAGCATCCAGCAGAGGGCAGCAGAGCAGAGCTTCTGATTGGCTGTTCCGGGGAGATTTGCATACATGCAGTGCGGTCAGCATAAGTTGAAGGTGTACCTGCACAAGTGACCCGAGGAGTTCGACGGAAGGCAAGCATCCAGCAGAGGCCAGCAGAGCAGAGCTTCTGATTGGCTGTTCCGGGGAGATTTGCATACGTGCAGTGCGGTCAGCGTAAGTTGAAGGTGGTTTGTGAAGGGGCTCTTCTCGAGTGACAGCTTTTTTACTTTTATTTTTCAGTAGTTGGGAAGTTAGTTCAGTGGGAATGGAGGCTAGGGCAGTTGAATGTTCCTCCTGCGGAATGTGGGAGGAAAGGGTCACCTATAGTGTCCCTGCTGACTACATCTGCGGGAAGTGCACCCAACTCCAGCTCCTCGAGAACCGCGTTAGGGAGCTGGAGCTGGATGAACTTCGGATCATTCGGGAAGCGGAGGAGGTTATTGAGAGGAGTTATAGGGAGGTAGTCACACCTCAGGTAAAAGAAGAAGGTAGATGGGTTACCGTCAGGGGAGGGAGAGGGAACCGGCAGGCAGTGCAGGGATCCCCTGTGGTCGTTCCCCTCTATAACAAGTATATCGTTTTGGATACTGTTGCGGGGGATGACTTACCAGGGGTAAGCAATAGGGCACAGGTCTCTGGCACAGGACCCGGAGGCCGCTCACGGAGCTGTGTCCCGCCGGTACCGACCCACCTTGATTTACGCCGGCGGGACCCTCGTTAAATGGGCGGGACTTTGGCCCATCGCGGCCCAGAGAATTCTGGCGGTCCTGGGGCCCAATGAGTCGCGCCGGTCCCCGTCATTCTCCGAGGCAGGTGGCACGATTCGCGCCTTTTGGGGGTGTGGGAGAATTTGGAGGCCGGAGGGGGCAGGATTCACGCCGACTCCCGGCAATTCTCCGATCTGGTGGGGGGTCAGAGAATCCCGCCCGAGGATCCTGATGCCGGCGGGAGTGAACAAACCAGAAAATGTGTCCGGCAGGACGGAGAATCCCGCATGATGTCAATGTCTATATGTTTACATTGCCGAGTAACTGTATGCCTGTGTTTTTTTATGTATGGACCGATCTGCCTGGACTGTGTGCAGAACAAGTTTTCACTGTATCTCGGGACAATAAATCTAAATGTACTGACTGAGCAAAGCAATTAATGAAATCTCTTACTGCGAGACTACGAAACTGACGTTAAATGTTCACAATAATCCCTAATATATTTTCTAATCATTGTTTTACTGGAGGGGCTGTCAAACTGCCGTCTTCCCACCTCTGCTTTCCTGCGGTGTCAGTGGGCTGCGGGATTTGCAGACGACTTGGGCGGGATTCTCCGATGCCCCGCCGGGTCGGAGAATCACCGGGTGTCGGCATGAATCCCGCCCCCACCGGCCTCTGAATTCTCCGACCGCCCAAAAGTCGTCGAAGCGAGTCCCTCGCCTTGGAGAATGGCTGCCCAAATTCTCGGGTCACGCCGGCATAAATTCAACCACTTATATAACGGCATCAACCAGTGGTGATGGTTGACACCGGACAGCGTGGAGGCAGGTCATGGCGTGGGGTGGCCGCGGGAGAAGTGACAGCGTGGCCGCAGTCTGTGTGGAGGGGGTGTGTGGATGGTGCGTGTGTGTGTGTGTGGTGGGGGGTGTGATGGGGGGTGTTGTGGGGGGGGGGGGGTGTGAGGGGCATGGAGGGGTGGATGGGGGGAGAGGGCGAGTGCCGGGGTGAGGGGTGTAATTGAAAATACAGAAAAATGTGTCATTTGAAACATGGAAGTCTGGCAATATCTGGTCTGAGAGGATACAGGGAAAGATCCCACAAAAGGTTAATATCAGCTGCAAAGAGCAGGATTATAAAATGCAGATTCTTGCTCACAAGCAGGTTTATCAAACACACAGGTTTCATGTGGTAAGCTAAAACAATGGCTCACACCTTCATGGAATGTAACTATCTCAGGAAGCATCTGGAAAAGCATGGATGAGAGTTTTAATTGAATTAAGTGACGAATGTTTAAAGCAGGCAGGTCTTTCAAGTCATAACCAAGTTAAATTTTAGCATACAGCTAAAAGCAAAGTTTCACACCTTAATTGAAATAAACTCTCTTAGTAAACAGCTGGAAAGGATGGATGATGCTCAGTCGAATTTGGTGTCAATTCTAAAGTGTAAAATTCTACGAACATCAAGTCAATTAAAAGAAAATTGGAGATGACCTGTCTACGAGAGACATAATTTAAAGTCAAAATCAAAGGCAAAGTTATGAGCTGGGGACAATTGGAAAATGAAACGATTCGAAATCACAGAAATAAAAGTAACACCTATTGAAACCAAAGCATTTTTTAATCAGATCTGAGAGGAGACGATATGCTCAAAATGAATAATTAGTTGTATTAAAATGTTTACATCAAAGATACTTTTTAACTATCAAAGTGAAACAAGCTTATTTACAATAAAGTCGTTAAAACTTAATAACTCTTCGAAAGAGAATATAAACCCGAAGAAAGGGGACAGCCAGCAGAGCCAGAGCCAGCTCTCACAGCTCGGTACATGGGAAGGACAGGACACAGCAACCGAGTTCACCAGCGAATACATCTCAAGAAGACCAGATTTTAAAGAAGATTGATTGTCAAGGTGGGCCTGAAGGTCCCTTCAACCAACAGGAAGGATCCAGAAGCAAGATCCTTTTACCTTTCTGTAAAGAAAGTGTTTGCAGCTTTTAAAAGAAAAAATTATAATAATAAAATAACTTAAAAGTTTTAACCTGAAACAGTGGTTATTAGCCTACTTTACTTACTTAATAACCCAGGACCCAGGACATCGATGCTACTAAGGGGGAAGTAGGTAAAATTCTTCAGTGAAGGTATGGGTTATACTGGGGGATAACTTGAAAATATAGTTTGACCTGAATAGCACCCACCGAAGCCTGCATCGGAGTCAGGGAGTGAGAATCCCTGTTCACCATTTAGAATATCAACCCTTTTTTGGTATAGGGGGAATTCTAAGAATAGTGGTGAGTTTTAACTTCAACCCCTTCACTCTGAAATCCTTGTGAAATTTTAAACAAGGTAGTCACAACAATGCTCACAGAGCGTCAGCCTTCTGGAGACAAAGCCATGAGAACGACCAGTCCAGCAGCAAGAAACCCTCCCCATTCACCAACTCTCAGAATGAACAAAATGCAGTCCTGGATGTAATTGACAGCAGAAACAATAACAGCAAAATTCAACCCCTGTAATCTCTTGAGAACTCGTTCGTGTCTCAGCAGGTGCAACGAATCATAGATTCCCTTCCCACACTGAGAGGAGAACGTTCTCTCCCCAGTGTGAACTCGCTGGTGTGTCTGCAGGTTGGATGGATCACTAATTGCCTTCTCCTACTCAGAGCACGTGATTGCCTTCACCCCATTGTGAACTCGGTGGTGTGTCCGCAGGTTGGATGAATCACTGAATCCTTCCCACACTGGGAGCAGGTGAATGGCTTCTTCCCAGTGTGAACTCGCTGGTGACTCTGTAGGTGGGATAACTGAGTGAATCTCTTCCCACACTGAGAGCAGGTAAATGGCCTCTCCCCAGTGTGAATTCGCTGGTGTTTCTTCAGGTCCGGTAACCGAGGGAATCCCTTCCCACACTGAGGGCAGGTGAACGGCCTCTCCCCAGTGTGAACTCGCTTATGTGTCCGCAGGGCGGATGAATGTCTGAATTCCTTCCCACACTGAGGGCAGGTGAATGGTCTCTCCCCAGTGTGAACTCGCTGGTGTGTCCGCAGGTTGGATGAATCACTGAATCCCTTCCCACAATGAGAGCAGGTGAACAGCTTCTCCCCACTATGAACTTGCTGGTGTGACTTCAGACTGGATAAGCGAAGGAATTCTTTCCCACACTGAGAGCAGACGAACGGCCTCTCCCCAGTGTGAACTCGCTGGTGTGACTTCAGACTGGATACCTGAGTGAATCCCTTCCCACACTGAGAGCAGGTGAACGTCTTCTCCCCAGTGTGAACTCGCAGATGTTTCTTCAGACTGGACAACACAGTGAATCCCTTCTCACACTGCGGACAGGTGAATGGCCTATCCCCAGTGTGACTGCGTCGATGAATCTCCAGCAGAGATGGGAATCTGTATGCCTTCCCACAGTCTCCACATTTCCACGGTTTCCTCATGTTTTGCATCTCCTCGTGTCTCTCCATGTTGGGCAATCAGTTGAAGCCTCGTCCACACACAGAACACGTGTATGGTCTCTCCACGGTGTGAATAGTGTGATGTGTTTTCAGGCTGTGAAACTGGTTAAAGCTCTTCCCACAGTCAGTGCTCTGGAACACTCTCACTCGTGTGTGTGTGTCGGTGTTTTTCCAGTCACACTGATGTTGAAAATGGGCAAACAATTCTCCTCCTAGATTCAAAGGCCGATGATATTCAGATCCTAAGGTATCGAGTGACTCTGTAAGACCGAGACGTGATAATTGAGATTTCTGTCTGTAATTCCTCCTCTTGTAATATCTGTAAAAGGAGTTTACAAAAGTCAACACTCAGTACAGGATAGAAATTCAGAACAGAGAATTCTAGTTTCTTTGGAACATTCTTTCCACTCTCATTCTCCAATATCTCGGCTCTAATACCACAAGACCATAAGACAAAGGAGCAGAATTAGGCCACTTGGCCCATCGAGTCTGATCCGCCATTCAATCATGGCTGATATTTTCTCATCCCCATTCTCCTGCCTTCTCCCCATAACCCCTGATCCCCCATATTAATCAAGAACCTATCTATCTCAGTCTTAAAGACACTCAGTGAATTGGCCTCCACAGCCTTCTGCAGCAAAGTGTTCCACAGATTCACCACCCTCTGGCTGAAGAAATTCCTCCTCATCTCTGTTTTAAAGGATTGTTCATTTAGACTGAGATTGTGTCCTCTGGTTCCAGTTTTTCCCACAAGTGGAAACATCCTCTCCATGTCCACTCTACCCAGGCCTCGCAGTATCCTGTCAGTTTCAATAAGATCCCCCCTCATCCTTCTAAACTCCAACGAATACAGATCTAGAGTCCTCAACCGTTCCTCATACGACAAGCTCTTCATTCCAGGGATCCTTCTTGTGAACCTCCTCTAGACCCTTTCCAAGGTCAGCACATCCTTCCTTAGATACGGGTCCCAAGACTGCTCACAATACTGCAAATGGGGTCTGACCAGAGCCTTATACACCTATTCCCCAAACCTAGTCTCCAGGGAGCAGACACGGAGGGACGGAGTTTCGCAGCTGTGAGTACAAAAACTTTATCTCAGGGCTTCGCAGCCGAGTCCCCAGGGAGCGGACTCGGAGGGGCAGGGTATCGGAGCAGTGACTGTAGGAAGGATGAGCTGGCTGACCACTGCACCCTGGTACAGGAGGCCATTCAAGCAGGGGGAGGAAGTGGTAGTTGTCGGGGATTCTATAATTAGGGGAACTGATAACATCCTTTGGAAGCAGGACCGAGAGTCCCACAGGGTATGTTGCCTGCCCGGTGCCAGGGTGAGGGGCATAACTTGCCAGAAGTCCCGAAAAAATGAATAGTCGATAGAGGACAGGGACTTAATACAATTAACATAACAATACAATCACTAACTAGGAAACTAATGGAACTAAAGAGTGACAAATTCCCAGGACCTGACGGCTTCCATCCGAGGGTGTTAAAGGATAGCAATCTAGGGCAGATTGTAGATGCTCTAACTAGAATCTCCCAGAGTTCCCTAGATTCGGGACAATCTCTCTGGATTGGAAATTTGCACTTGTTGTTTTTTAAGAAAGGTGAAAGGGGGAAACCCGGGAATTACAGACCAGTTTGCCGAACATCTGTGGTGGGGGAAATTGCTGGAGTCTATAATCGGAGATGGGGTAACTGACACCTGGAAAATTTTCAGTCGATCAGCGAGAGTCAGCAGGGATTCATGAAGGGAAAGTTATGCCTTACTAATCTTATTGAAATTTTAAAGAGGTGACCAAGCTACTGGACAGGGGAATGTCTATGGATGTCATTTATATGGACTTCCAGAAGGCATTTGATAAAGTTCCACACAAGAGAATGTTAGCTAAGGTGGAAGCTCACGGAATTCAGGGCAAATTACTGACCTGGTTGGGAAATTGGTTGAGTGGCAGGAGAGAGTGGGGGTGATGGGTATTTAGTGAGGGGCAATGAAGACTCCAACACTGAGTTGTAGAGGAAACAAAACTTATTTTATTTATCATTAACTATCTACACAGCTCCAGTAGTGCTCTACTGGGTTCTCTCACGTTGGTGCAAGGCGATATTGACAGGCAACGCGATATTGACAGACAAGGTGAATGGCCAAAATTGTGGCAGATGGAATTGAATGTAAGCAAATGTGAGGTTATCCATTTTGGACTTTCTAAAGTACTTTCTGAATGGAAAGAGGTTCGGCACAGTGAATGTCCAAAGGGACTTGGGGGGGGGGGGGGGGGTCAGGTGCATCGATCCTTCAAATGCGAGGAACAAATTCAGAAAATAATCAAAAAGCTAATGGAATGCTAGCATTTATATCGAAAGGATTGGAATGTAAAGACACAGAGGTTATGCTGCAGCGATACAAAACCCTGGTTAGACCCCACTTGGAGACTGTGAGCAGTTCTGGGCACCACACCTTAGGAAGGATATTTTGGCCTTGGAGGGAGGGCAACGTAGGTTTACAAACAGGATACCTGGGTTACAGGGGTTGAATTACGAGGACAGATTCATCAAATCAGATTTGTTTTCACTGGAATTTAGAAGGTTAAGGGGTGATCTGATCAAAGTATTAACAGGGAAAGACAGGGTAGACAAAGATAAACCATTTCCACTCGTTGGAGATTTCAAATTGAGGGGGCAAAGTCTCAACATTAGGGCTGGAGCGTTCAGGGGAGATGTTGGAAAGAAGTTCTTCATTCAAAGGGGCATATCAGTGTCGTCATTGGATACCGAACATCAACTTACTATGTATTTGGAAGGTCTCTTAACCCATTCCCAGCCCATTGAGCTGTCGCACATTCCATGTTATCAGCCGTACTGGGGGCTTACGCCTCCATTCCCCGCTCCCGTCTGCCATCCTCACCTTTTAGCTCTATCCCTGTTAATTTCACTCTGTACCTGGCTCATCCATGAAGGCCCTTTTCTCTGCCCCTGACCTCGTCCCATCCCCCTCCAGAGAAAAGGGCCTTCGTGGATGAGCCAGGTACAGAGTGAAACAAGGGTAGAGCTAAAAGGTGAGGATGGCAGACAGGAGCGGGAAATGGAGGCGTAAGCCCCCGGTACGGCTTATAACATGGAATGTGCGATGGCTCAATGGGCTGGGAATGGGTTAAGAGACCTTCCAATTATATAATAAGTTGATGTTCAGTATCCAATGACGACACTGACATGTCAAGGGGTTGTAGGTGGCACTTGCTCAGGTGACGGAGCTTTGTATGGAGTGTGTTCAAAGAAAATAAAGGTGTTTGGGAAAGAAGCAGAACTCTTGACTCTTGACTCAACAGCAGCTACAAGCTGGCATAATGGACCAGTGAAGAGATCTCGGGTCTTTAAACTCTAAGGAGTTTAAAAGTGGAGGTGATTATTTTGCAGGATATGCACCTCCACGTGAAGGACCAGGTTATTCTAAGGAAGGGATGGGTGGGTCGGGTTTTCCACTCGGGGTCTGATTCAAAGTCGTGGGGAAGGCAATTTTGATGAGTAAGAAAATGGGTTTGTGAGTGTGAAGAAAGCGAGGGACCCGGGTTGGAGATATGTGATGTTGAGTGGGGTATTAGAAAGGATGCTAGTGGTATTGGTGAATGTGTATGCACCAAACTGGGATGATGTGAGTGGGGTATTAGAAAGGATTCAAGTGGTATTGGTGAATGTGTATGCACCAAACTGGGATGATGTGAGTGGGGTATTAGAAGGGCCACCAGGGTATTGGTGAATGTGTATGCACTGAATTGGGATGATGTGAGTGGGGTATTAGAAGGGGCACCAGGGTATTGGTGAATGTGTATGCACTGAATTGGGATGATGTAGATTTTATGAGGGGGTTGCTACCAGCAATCCCAGACTTGGCGATGCACCAGTTGATTATGGGAGGAGATTTTAATTGTGTCCGAGAGCCGAGGGTAGATAGATCAATGGGTAGGATACGAATGGCAAAGGAGCAGGGCAGGTTTATGGAAAAGAGGGGAAGGGTGGACCCATGGAGCTTCAAGAAGCCAGGGGGAAGGGAGTATTCCTTTTCTCACATGTTTATAGGGTGTATTCATGAATTGACTTTTTTATGGTGAGCCGGGAGGTTTTGGTTGGGGTGGAGGGGGCAGAGTTAACGGGGACAGTAATCTGCGCCCCACTGGCTGGAGATTCAGCTTAGATCGGGATGGGAGCAGAGGCCGGGGTGGAGGCTCGATTCGGGGCTGTTGGCAGATGGAGGGTTTTGTGACAAAGTTCAGGCTGTAATTAAAGATGATGTAGAATTGAACCAAAAACAGTGAGGTGTTGGTGGCCACTTTTTGGGAAGTGCTAAAAGCGGTGGCCCGCGAGGAGATTATCTCATTCAAGGCACATGCAGATAGGGAAAGGAAGGAGGAATATGAACGGATAACAAACAAGGTAGTCGAGGTAGAAAAGAAATACCCCAGGGCGCCCAACACGGAGGGATTGGGGAGGAGGAATAAATTACAGAGGCAATTTCATAGGGTGTCAACAAGGAGGGCGGTAGGAAGCTGCATGTGGTCAGGGGGATGCAGTATGAATACAGGGAGAAGGCGAGTCAAATGTTCGAGTATCAGTTACGGAGGCAGGCTGCGTCCAGGGAAATATTGAAGATATGGACTGGGGCAGGGGATGTGGTGTCGGAGCCGGAGAAGATAAAGGAGACGTTCAGGGATTATTGTAAGGAGCTGTACAGGGCGGACCCGGGGGTGAAGAGGGGCACATGGGACGGTTTTTAGATTAACTGGAGTTTCCACAGTTGGAGGAAGAGAAGAGAAGTTGGAGGCGCTAGAGGAGCCCGTGGGGTTGGGGGAGATATTGGATAGCCGAAGGGTTATGAAGTTGGGGAAGGCCCCAGGGCCCGATGGCTACCCAGCGGAATTTTATACGGGGTTTGCGACAGTCCTGGCACCACAGCTCTTAGCGGAGTTTAATGAGGCATTGCTCCAGGTGTCCATGGATGAGAAGGCATTCGACCGGATGGAGTGGCGGTTCCTGTTGGAGGTTCTGGGAAGGTTCGCGGTTGGGCCAAGGTTTGTGTTATGGGTGCCTGTTATATGTGGCACCGAGGGCGAGTGTGCGGACCAATTATATGGGTTCACATAATTTTGAACTACGCAGGGGAACAAGGCAGGGGTGCCTGCTGTCACCACTTCTATTTGCGCTGGCCATAGAGCCTCTGGCAATGGATCTTATGGGATCGGCTGAGTGGCAAGGGATTCCGAGGGGACGTAGGGAGCATCGGGTGTCGCTATAGGGTGTATTCATGAATTGACTTTTTTATGGTGAGCCGGGAGGTTTTGGTTTTGATGACCTATTATTGTATGTTTCGGACCCACTGGAGAGCATGGAGAGGATCATGGGCCTGTTGGGGAAGTTTGGGGCGTTCTCGGGATACAAATTAAATTTAGGGAAAAGCAAAGTGTTCCTGGTGAACGAGTTGGGTCAGTGAGGCAATCTAGGGGGCATGCCATTTAAGCTGGCCAGAGACAGATTCAGATACCTGGGGATTCAGGTAGTGAGGGAAAGGGCGGTGCTACATAAATCAAATTTAACAAAACTGGTGGAGGAGGTTAGGGAAGATCTGAAGAGGTGGCACACGCTGCACTTGACTTTGGCAGGGAAGGTCCAAGTGATGAACATGAACATTCTGCCGAGGTTCATATTCCAGACACTCCTGAACTTTGTACCGAAGGCCTTCTTTCGAAAACTGGATATGATTATTTCAGACTTTATATGGGCAGGGAAGGTGACAAGGGTTAAGAGGACCCTGTTGCAGAGACAGAGGCAAGAAGGGAGGGTTGGCGTGGCCAAACCTGCTACATTATTACTGGGCGTGAATGTGGAGAAGGTGAGGCTGTGGTGGGAAGGAGAAGGGGTAGAATGGATGAGGATGGAGGAAGAATCCTGTTGGGGGTCCAGCTTGAGGACTATGGTGACGGCGGCACAGCCAATGGCGCCAAGGAAACACTCGGAGAGTCCTGTCGTGTAGTCCATGGTGAAGATCTGGAACCAGCTGAGGAGACACTTTAGGATAATGGGGATGTCGGTGTTAATGCCATTGTGCAAAAACCACGGTTTTCAGCTGGGGAGGATAGATGGCATGTATAGGAAGTGGAGAGAAGTGGGGTTGGTTAAGGTGAGGGATCTGTACCTGGAAGAAGGGTTTGCCAGTATAGAGGAACGAAGGAGAGGGTAGAGCTCCCAAGAGGAAGTAAGTTTAGGTACCTGCAGGTATCTAACTAATGGCGGCCGTTAATCTTAAAATTTTCACAGGGAATGTACGGGCATCCATCATCCTATCAGAAGTAAAAAGATCCTCTCCGTTCTTTAGGAGAGAGTTGACATAGCTTTATTACAGGAAACTCTTCTGGATGATGAGGAATACTTTAAATTGAGGCGGGATTGGGTGAGGCAGGTTTTTTTTGCCTCCTTTTCATCAAGTAGCAAGGGTGTGGCAATCCTTATTAATAAAAATATCCCTTTTAAGGTATCCCTAATAATGAATGTTTATGGATCCCTGAATTACTCCCTTAATTACTTCATTATGAAGGTTTTTGTGGATTGTGTAGACTTAGCTTCGACTAACTCTTTTGTGGTTGGCGATTTCAACGGCCACTTAAAGTCTCTGGTGGATAAGCTCCCAGTTACCAGGAACCCCCTCCCCCCCCACACTTCTTTGCTTTATAGCTTATGGTATTCAGGCTGCAACAGAGGATGAGCCAGCCAATGATAATTTATACCTGGGAGTTGTATAGGGCATTAGCCTCGGCTTGTGGATGTTTGGAGAACTTTGCACCTGAGGGACGGAGATTTAATCTTCTTTCCAGCCCCACATTAATGTCATACTAGAATCGACAATTTTTTAATATCAAGGATGATCCTATGCCTGGTGTCCTCTTGCACCGTAGTGAACATCGATTGTGGCCTTTAATGCTCCCATTTCTGGGGAAGAGGTGCCAAAGCCCATGAAGGAGCTGTAGCCGGGTAAAGCACCGGGACCGGATGGCTGTGGGTGTGAGTTTAATCTGGGGTTTGAGGGTTTGTTAGACCCGTTGAGGGCCTATATTGTCACTCTTTAGACTCGGGGATGCTGCCACTGACTCTTCATGAGGCTAATATCTATTTGATTCTTATTGGATAATCTCTCTTTTGAATGTTGATTTGAAACTGCTGTCTAAAGTTCTGGCGAGAAGGCTGGAGGACATCCTTCTGACAATCATGTGGGAGGACCAGACTGGGTTTATAAGGGGAAGGTTTTACAGTAACAATGTTGGAAGGTTGCTGAATGTGACTTGGCTTTTCAGAAATATGCATTGGATGGGCTGGTGATCTCCTTCGATGCAGAGAAAGCTTTTGCTCGAGTCAAATCATCTGGTGCATACAGTGCGATGCTTCAGATTGGGCGAGGATTATATCGAGTGGATTCAACTGTTATTAAAGGTAAAGTC